>NW_026054586.1:0-312029 GCF_022478715.1 Daldinia decipiens
AATAGCCCCAATAGCCCAGGCAGTGCGAAATTTTTTTTTCAAGGCCTAGGATTCGATCCCCACTCGTGTTGTTTTGTTTCCTTTTTTTTTCAGGTCCCAACCCCTGTTTCGTGGGTCGAATTTGATCTCGTAGCCTCGATAAAATTCGAAGGGAGGTTATAAACTGGTGCTGGTATATCAAATAACTTTAATCTTAATCATATAATTATATTCTTAGTATAAATACCATTTATAATCGTACACACCCATTTTATATAGTATCATCCATTTTTAATACAAATCATTCCTTTTTTTCATCATTTTCATCATTTAAAAAATCCTTGATATCAGGTTTAATAAGGTTTGATCTAAAGCTAAGACGTTTAAGTCTTGTTCATTATAATAGGTTAAAATCTTATTATTAAAAATTAATAGGGTAAAAATTTAAATAAATTATTATTAACGTAAGGTTATACAATTTAAAAAATTATTATAAATTATTAAAAAGTTTTAAAAAATATTAGTTTTTAATTTAATAAATATACTTTTTTATAAGTTAGGATTTTTAATATATATTAATTTTAAAATTATTACGATTATTTAAATAATAAGATATTATTAAATAAATAATAATTAATTTAATAAGCCATTTATAGTTTTATAATATAAATTATTTATATTTAAATATATATAGTTTAATTTTTAAAATAAATATATAATTATTAATAAAATTAATTAAGTAATTATTATTTATTAAAATTAGTTAATTATATTTTATAATGCGGAAAAATTAATTATAGTTTATATTATTAAAAATAAATAATTTAATATTTTAAGTAAGGTTTATTATATTAAAGTATATTTTTTATTTTTTTTTTTTAAATTTCTTAAAACGTTAATCTATTATATATACTATATTTATTAAAGGGGATAACAATAAAATTTATAAGCTTTAAAAAGAAATTATTACCTTATAATTACGAAGTAATTATAAGATAAGTATTTTTTAATATTTTATAATAAATTTAATTATTAATTAATTATTTATAAAGTTTAATTAATAATTTTTAGGTAAAAAATACACTTAAAAACCCTTAGATATTTTAAATATACGTTAAAAATAAATTTATAACATTTTAAAAAGGTTAATAATTATTATAATTCCTTAATAATTAAGTTTAAATTATAAAGTTTATAAAAGGTATTACGTAATAGTTATTATATTAATATGGGATAAAGTATAAAAGAATATATCGTTTAATAATAATATTTTTTTTGGTTAAGTTTTGTTTAACAAATTACCTAGCGTAATTAAAGATTATACAAGCGTAATTTAATAGGTTTTATATGTTGGTATAAGTATAACTTAATAATATTACTTAAAACCTAGATTTTAAAAATGGAAATATAAATAAACAATTAAATTATATTAAATATAAATATAAAAAACCTTTTAAATTAAATTAATGTAATTGTTAAATTAATTAAATAAATTTATTAAATGTAATAAGGTAATTTATTTTTAATTTTTTAATTAAAAATAAGGGTTGAAAATTATTATAGTTATAATTTTTTATTATGTATTATTATTTTCTTATATATTTATTAGATGTAATTAGGTTTTGGGTATAAGTTTAAAGAATTTTATATATATAAAAATTTCTCGAAAAATTATTTTATATAAGGAATTTTAAAAATTAATTTATGTATATATAAATTAACTTTAATTTTATATAATTTTATTATAATTAAACGCAATTTATCTTATATTTTATTTAAGGTTTTTACTTTATTATTATTTTTAACCTTTTTAAAGCTATAAGGTTTTTATAAAGTATATACCCTTTATCCCCCCTTTAATTTATAAGGTTTTTATAATACTTACCTTATTATAATTTAATATACTTTACTTATTATAACTTATTCTTTAACCGATTTTTTAAATATTATTTATAAGACCTTTAAAATATTTAATTAAATATCTTTAAAAAATTATAAAAGATTATTTTTATATTATTCTTTTAATATATATTATAAGACGTATATTATATCTTAATATATATTCCCGTATAACGTTTAATAAAACATATTTAATAATACAGATTATGTTATTATAAAAAACTTAAACAATTTTTTATATAATTATAAATACGTTATTATAAAATAAATATTAAGGTTAAAATAATTACGTAATTATACACGTACAAACGGGTAGGTTTTTTTAAAGGGGGGGGGGTTATAACTTTAATCTTATACATTATAACCTATTTACCGGATAGCTTTAAAGTAGTTTTAAAGTAAGCCTTATTAACTTTATTTAAATTTATAAATATACTTAAATTTAATAGATTTTATTTTATAAATAATATACTTTAATAATAAAGGTTATTTAAATTATATATATCTTTTATTTAATTACTTTTTAAAGTTATTATCTTATATATATTATATATTATTTTATAGCTTTAAATTTTCTTTATTAAACAGTAAGGGGTAAAGGGGTATATATGGTTAAAGGCAGGTATGGTAAAGGTTAAAAGGTTGTATATAAAGTAAGTGTTTTTTAAGATAATAATAATATTTTTATATTTAAAATCTATGTAAGGACGGGATATATATTATTAAATAACCTTTATTAAAGGAATTTTAATAATATAATTTATTTAATTATAAGGTAAAAGATTATAAAAAGATGTTTATTATATGTAATAAATAAAAAAATTAATTTAAATATATGAAATTATATTTTAGATTTTTTATATAATATAAATAGTAAAAATATATAAATTTATATATATTATTATAACTTATAAAAGATTCTTTATATTATTTAATAACATATATTATTATATAATATAAAAGAAAATAAATTTAATAATATATAATATGTTATTATTAAAGCTTAATAAAAGGGTAAATATCTTAAAAAGGGATTTTATTATAAGGTAATTATAAAATAAATCTAAGATAAATCCTTTTATACCTACTGGCAAAAATGCGCTTAAAATCCTCCGGGAGATAATATATATATTATTATAAAATAATTACAAAATAAGTCCCGGGTAAGATCTTTTAAATTTAATATATATAAGAAATATTTTAGTGGTTATTTTATAAAAAAATATATATTATATAAGATATATATAAAATAAATATAAAATAGATTTTAATTTTTATATATAATTTTATTTTATATATATTATTTATTTTAATTTTTTTATTATTATAAAAAATAATTATAATATATTAAAAAAATATATAAAATAATTCTTAAATAAGATTTATAAGATTTATATATAAAAAAATATATATTACATAAGGTAATTTATATTAATAAATTTATTTAAAATTAATTACATTTAAAAAATAATAAATTATAAAATAACCTTTTTTTGCTTTAAACCATATTTTACTTTTTTTACTTACCTTATACTTACTTTATAACTACCTTATATATCTACTTTAAAATTACCTTATATATTTACTTTATATATTTCTCTTATATTTATTTACCTTATAATTATTTTATATACTTACTTTATATTTATTTTATATTTATAAATTCTTTTTAAAATAATCTTTTACATATTTACTTTATTTATTTTTCTTATAATTTTATAATGCTTTTTTTAAAAACCTTTGCCTTTTTAAAAAAAAAAACTAACCTTGTAATTTAACCGCTTTTAAAACATCTTACCTTATATTATATTATAAATCTTTTTTAAAGTTTAAAATAAAGGTTAATCTTTTATTTAAACAATAATAATTAATAAATAACCATTTAAAAAAATATTATCAATAAAGTTATTAACATTTTAACAAAAAGTTTAAATATTTCCTTTTAAATATCCATTAAGCTTATTTAAATTAAATATTAAAAAATAAAATTTTAATATACGTAAATATTTCTTAATAAATTATAATATATATATTTTTTTTAAAAAAATATATAATTATTATAAAAATAAAATTTTAACGTTATAATAATATAAAAATAATAATAATTAATTAAAATATAATAATAAATTTAAATTGTTAAATACTTTATACGTTTATTTTATAACTACCTTATAATTATTTTATACTTACCTTATAAATATTAATTTTTTATTAAATAAACTTTACCAATAAATTTACTTAAAAATATATATATTTAAAAAAATGGTAAGTTATTAAATAACTTTTTTTATATATTTATTTATACCTACTTTATAATTATTTTATATTAATAATTATAAAATAACCTTTTTTATATTTAATTATTTTATATATAAATATATTTATAACTTAACTTAACATAAATAAAGTAATTTATCTTATATTTACCTTATAAATATTAATTTTATTTAATTATTATAAGATAAATTCCTTTAATGGTATTATTTTATAATTTATTAATTTTTACAATTATAAAATAACTTTTTTCGTTTAAATTACTTAAAAACGTTTTTGTATAAAATTATTTATAAGGTAAATTTACTTATATAACTTATCCGGGATTATATATATATTAAAATTAATAAATTATAAAATAATTTTTTTTATATATTTACTTTATATTTTATTTTATAATTGTTTTTTACTTATTATTATAACGTAATTTTTTTTACACTTACTTATCCGGGAATGCGTTAATATATAAAATAATTATTTATAAAATAATTTTATAAGAAAATTAAATATAAGTAAATAATAAACTGGTGTTAATGTATTAAGTGACCTTAACTTTGATCATATGATTATATTTTTAATATAAATATTATTTATAATTACACACACCCATTTTACATAATATCATCCATTTTTAATATAAGTTATTCCTTTTTTTTATTAATTTCATCATTAAAAAGTCCTTGATATTAAGTTTAATAAAGTTTGATTTAAGGTTAAAACGTTTAAATCTTATTTAATAACGACTTTTAATAACTTAAACCCGTAATACCAGTTTTAAAAAGACCGTTGTTATTGTCGAAAATGCCTCATTATGGCTTGATTAATAACCACCACAAAGCCCACGATATATTAATCAATAACCAGTTCCACGATAACTGCATCGATACTTTTAACCGATAGTTTAAATATAAGTTAAATGATTTAATTAAACGATTTAAGCCTTATATCAGTCATATCAGTTAATTTAAAGATATTTTACCTATTAATTAATTTAATCATGTTTTAATATATTAGTTAATATATACGATACGATATAACTTTATTAAAAGCTTTATCGAAAGTTTTATTTACAACTTTATCGAAAGCTTCATTTACAACCTCATCGATAACCTTAACGATCACGTTACTTATTAATTAAATTAATACGATCTTTAAAATACCGATATTTTTATATTTTAAGTCGAGATACGAGATACGATACGATTTAAAAAGCATTATTATATTAAGATTTAATTATTAATTTTAAAATATGTGAAAGCTATAACGCATCTTAGCTAGTCAAATATTAAGAGATAAAAAATGGCTTTATTAAATGCGTAAAAAATACGGGGATAAAATTGGTAAAAGTATTAACAATTACCACGTTTAAGGTTATGTTTTAAGTTATTTAAAAACAATATATGATGCTTTTTAAGTTATATTATACCTAGTATACGAGACGATTAATTATAAAAAGTTAATAATAAAAAAAGCAAGTTAACCAATTAATCGATAAGTCATTAAGTTTATTATAAAAAAAGTAAAAGCTTAATTAATATCGAGGCTTATTTAAGTTAATATTAAAATATTAAAAGAGGTAAATAACTTAATTACAAGGGTTATTTACGAAGGTTATACGATACCGGGATGAAAAAAGGAATAAAATCAATTAAATTTTATTGGTAAATACGTATATAAATAAGAATAATAATAATAACGATAAAGTAATAGCAAGTAAATTAATGGTGTTGAAACTGATATATTGAGATGTTTAAGGAGGGAAGAATCTATTTGAGGCTAGTTAGGTATAATATGTTTTTATATTTTAATAATAATGGATATTTGATTTTTTTATTTAATAAAATTAAGTATTTTATCTTTTTTTCTTTTATTTACAATAAGGGTACCTTATTATTAATAAGGTACTTTTATATTAATATTATATAATTATTACTTATTTTATTTTTTTTTTGCAATTAATTAATTGTAAAATATGATTAAATAAATAAAATTTTAAAATTTATGTTAATGCATATTTATATTGGTTTGGATATATGTTATTACACATTTATGGTCTTATATATTTATAATTGTATATATTTATAACAGTTAGAGGATAAAATTATAATGGTTTAAATTAAGAGTTATTTTATAAGTGGGGTTATGTTAATATATATTATACTATTTTATTTTTGGTATATCCCTCTTTATTTTTTATAATAGCTTACGTTTAAGTTAGTGTTAGTAATTAGTTTTAATAATTTATTATTACGTTAGTTTAATATTATTTTTAATTTCTCTGCATTTTATTTACCTTTTTAAGTGTAGATTAATTTGGTTATTCTTCACTAGTATTTTTATAATTTTATTTAAAGATGTTTTTATTATTGCATCCGCCGGATTGTAATTGTTATGTATTTATCAAATATTATTAATTTTTTTATTTTTATACAATTGCCTTAAGGTTATAAGATTGATTATTAATTTTTTTTTATTAATATTACCTATTTAAATAAAATATTAGTATAATAAGAAAGAGTTTGTGTATAAAACGAGAAGGATTATTAAAAGGTTTAATTAGTTTAAGATAATATTAATAATATTATAAATAATATAGCCCATATTAAAACTTTATACTATTCTATAGATTTTATTAGCAAATATGTTATACATAATATATTTATACTTAATAAATAACTAATAGATAATATTACCGGTAAATTATATTTTATTATTATAATTTGTAGGTTTTTTATTATCGAATACTATAATATAACCAATTTAAAAGTTTATATTTTTGTTATTAGCGAATAAGTTATTTACAAAAACGTATAGGCGTAGGTTTTAAAGGTTTAATTCTATATACTTAAGGTTTTAATCTTTATAGTTTATTTATTATTTAATTTTTACGTTAAGGATTTTGGTTTCTTTTAGCTTAGGTTTTGTATGCTACGTTACTGTGGAGTAGTTAAAGGTTATTTCGGGCTGGTAAATAAACGTAATATAGGTATTTTTTATATATTGTTTTATAAATCTTTTAATTATATTGGGTGTTTTTAAGTCTAGTTTTTTTAGCTTTTTCGTTTATTCTTTTTGGATAGTAGAAATTGTTTTTTTATGGATTACGATCTGTGATTTGTTGAAATTTTCGATTGTGTTTGGTTTTAAAATTTTTTAAAGTTTTGTTTTAATGTTTGTTTTTGTAAGAGCTTTATCTTTTTCGGTTAGAAATTCTGTTATGCCGATATTTAATGTATTATCTATTTATAAACTTATGATTCCGAATGGTTGATTTAACTTTGTAATTAATAGGTACGGGTTAAATGTTAACGGGTTTATGCTTAATTTTTTTTGATAATGTTTGGAATAAGTTTTAAACTAATACGTATTTAATTTTGCGAGTTTGTATAGAGGTTTAACCATTTGTAATAGCGTTCTTTTAAGGTATTTACTTTTTAATTTTAAGGGTAGGCGTACGTATATTGTCCTTTATATGGGGGTTTTGGATTATATATATGCTATGGTGATATTTTGGATTATTACTTTTATATTTTGTTGTTGTAATGTAAGTGCTAAAACTAGTATTAGGCGTTGGTTGGCGCGTTGGATTGTTGGAGCATATGTTATGATGGAGTCTTTGTCGGGGTCTCTGTAACCTTGTACCACAAGTTGTGATTTCTCATATGGTGCTAGCATGTTCTTCCCCTTGATTTGATAATGGTGGCAGAACTTATTGATCTCCTTGAGGTCTTCAGTGCTTACCTCATATCCTACCTTGTCGAGTAGATCGTAAAGCTTGCTGATAGATGGGTGGCTAAAACGTATGTGTAAGCGGCGTAATTCTGCTTCTGTGAAATAGATAACATCGTTGAACTAAAACCATAGATATCCCCATTTTCGCATAACTTTAATTATTATATCGTTTTTGCCAATTAATTAGTTAGTAACATTATTAAGGTATATTTTTAGACGATCCATATTTTTAATAAAAAAAAGAAACGGAATGTTTATTTTTATTATATAAAAATTTATTTTACCAAACAAGATGTTAACTATTATAGTTTCCAATAATTTGATAGGCGAACCATTTCCAAAACGTATATTGGCTTCGCCGATGCGGCTAATATTTAAATCGTTACAATATTTTAAATTCTTGTTGGTAAAGGTTTAGTATTAACTTTTATTTGCGGTTAATACTTACGCTATTTTTATATTCAATATAATACCTTAAAATACGTTTTTTACGTATCGATCAAAAACAAATATAGTATTAATATTAAATTTATTAGCAGATTTTTCAAGGATTAACATTTATAGGTTAAATCAATACTAAAAAGATTTATTTAAAAAATAAGCTGCAATTATATACTAACTTTCTAACTTTTTTTTTTTTTTAATAAACTTCTCAAACTTTTTTATATTAAAATTTTTAATACTTTCGTATCCAACTAAGAAAATTATATAATTTTCCTTTGCCTAACCTCTCTTAGCTTTTCATTAAGCTTTAACCTTTTTACGTTCCTTTTCCAAATGTTTAATTAACCAGTATTTTTCTTTTTTACATATCCAATAGTAGCGTTTCTAATACTTTAACATCTTTTAACAAACATTATATTTACCGCCTTTATCGTTACAATAATATTTACAATTAATATAATATTAACTAATACTATACTCGTTATTATTACTATCTTCGCTATTAATATTTACCATAAACTAACGTACCCCTTTAAAATTTTTAAACATTCCGATAAATATTTAGAACTTACTAACCAATTCCTTAAAATAATACAACAAAATAAATAATACATATTATAATTATAATATATTACGGTATGTTTTATACACAGCTGCAATAAATTACTATTTTTTCCTAAAATCAAGTTCGAGAATACGTTAATATAATAATAACTTATCAAACATAATTTATAATACTTCCATATTAAACTTACCTTTATTCTTCTTTTCAATCTTTATACTATAGAAAGTAATAACTATCCAATCTTAATAATATTATATCTTATTCTACTCCGTATTAAAATATCGTTCTATAACCATATACATATCTGCAAAGTACTAATATTTAAATACATTATAAAAAAAATAAATTGTTACTCTTCCGGTAAGAATAGTGGAAAATACGATATAAAATTATATCTATCGAATTTTTATTATATAATATACGTTTAGAAAAAATCGAAACTTATTTTTAAAAATATCATATACTTCCTTTATATAATTATTCTCATTATTCCAAACCTTTTTAAAATAACCTACAATTATCAAAAAACATATTTCGTTAGAAATTTGTACCAAAGAAATATTATAATAAATTTAAACTTATTAATTACCAACAAATATAAAGACTTAAACGGAAAGGTTAGATACTTATAAAAACAATAAAACTATCTAAAAAAAGAAATCGTAACTTCTAATAAGCTAATTTCCTCCGCTTAATCCAACGTTTAATAAAACCGCCAACATTATATATAGACCACCCAATAACGGTTTAAAAAATCCAAACATATTTTCCGCAATTAAAGGAAGGAATTATACTTAACCAGTTTCATATCTGGGGTTATACCTTAGATTATACCTTTATTATCTTATAAAAGGTATAGATAACCTTTATTAAGTTAATAAAAAAAGAAAAAAAGGATTAAATAATACTTAAATACCGCTTTAATTACCTTATTAAAATTATACTAATTATTATAAATAACTCGACACACCCTATAATAGTAAACTAGGATTAGGTATATAAAAAAAGAAAGAAAAAAAGTATGTTAAAAACAATGGTTAATTAAGGAATTAAAAAATAAATCCCAACTATTAAATTAATAACAAAACGTTAGGAATTAATAATAACTGGTTAAAAACAAAGAATAATATTTATCTTAACTATAAAATAAATAATACGTATTATAGATTGGAAAAGAATAAGGCCTAAAACGTAATATTTTACATTAAGGCCTACCCTATAAATATAATCGTATACATTAGCGTTTATAGGTTAAAAATCGCCTAATATTACTATATTAACGTTTATAACTATATGGACACGCGTACAGCAAGATATACCGGTCTTTTTTCGGTTTTATAAATCAAAACTCTCCATACCAATACGTTAAACCATTTTACTTTTACTACCTTTAATTTGGTAACATTCCACATAAATAAATTATGTAATAATATAAGGTTAGTAAATGTTTTTATATAATTAACGTTATATTTCCCCATATAAATACCTCTTTACATTAATACACTTCGCAACGCCAATCGTAATTATTTCGGCAATACCTTAAAATCATTTATCGTAAATCCTTTAAATCGTTCCTAATATTCAACCATCGCTTCCTCAATTAAATATATATATAATACCTTATTATCAATGGTTTTAAAATTTACCAATGCAAAAAATATCCATATTACTTTTTATTCAAACATAACTATTTAGAAATTAATTCTTTCCCATCATACTACCATATAGTTAAATATTATATTAAACATAAATATCCAATTAAAGAAATAGTTTAGGAGCTTATATAACTCGTTCATATTTTTCTACTTAATAAGATCGTATATAGCGTAAATTTACGCCTACGCTAAGCTTTTTACTTATATTTCTTAGAATATAATAAAAAAAATTAATAACACGAATAATAATAACTCTATAAATAAAGGGTTTAAATTGCAATAATCTATTAAAAATATAAACGTATTATATAAAAAAATAAAATTATAACCTATTATAAACTACAGAAATAATGTAAAAAAAGATATTAATGTTATTTATATTATCGCAATAAAGATTTTTAAATTAAAACAATAATAACTCTTCTAACCTTATTAATTTATATTGTTACTATTTAACAACATTAATCAATATTAATAAATACATACGTAAATAGAAATAATAATAATAACAATAAAGCAATAATAAATAAATTAATAATATTAAAACTAGTATATTAAAATGTTTAAGGAGGGAAGAATTTATTTGAAGTTAGTTAAATATAACATGTTCTTATATTCTAATAATAATAAATACCCGACCCCTTTATCCAGTAAAGTTGGGTATCTTATCTCTTCTTCCTTTATCTACGATAAAAGCACCTTATCATCAGTAAGGTGCCTTTATGTCAGTGTCACACAACCATCAAATTTATTATAAAAAAGGTAAAACCGTACAACAATCTTTTATATAATCTTTATACAACAATCTTTATACCACAATCTTTATATATATTTAATTCGATAACAAACATCACGATCGGACCCGTTATTATACGATTTTATATGGTTAAAAGACATGATTTAATGATATTAAATATTTGATCAATTTTAATTAAATTAGTTAAATTACACGGCATATAAATTCATTTAAAATACGATTTAAAATTTAATAATACTTAAGATATTAAAAAGGTTATACCATAAAGTTAATAATCAAAAGCTTTAATAACTTTAATAACTTAAGCAATGCGAAATTTTTTTTTCAAGGCTTAAGATTCGATCCTGTCACACAACTAGTACGTACTGAATAAGCGTTATATGAGGTCTAATTTATCATATTTCTGATGATCTGATTGATCGAGGTAAAATCGTGGGAACGCGTGTTACACCGCTATTTTACATGAGACTAGGGATTTTCAGGTCACCTGACATGGCTGACTAATCTGACAGATCCCCACTCGTGTTATTTTGTTTTTTTTTTCAGGTCCCAGCCTTTGTTTTATGGGTCGAATTTGATTTCGTGGCTTCGATAAAATTCGAAAAGAGGTTATAAACTAATGCTAGTGTATCAGGTGACTTTGACCTTGATCATGTGATTATATTCTTAGTATAAGTACCATTTATGGTCGCACACACTTATTTTACATAGTATCATCCACTTTTAATACAAGTCTTTTTTTTTTTTTCATTAATTTCATCATTTAAAAGTCTTTGATATTAGGTTTAATAAGGCTTGATTTAAAGCCAAGACGTTTAAGTCTTATTTAATAATGTCACACAATTAATACGTATTAAATAAACGATATATAAGGTATAATTAATGATCTTTTTAATGATTTAATTAATTAAAGTAAAATCGTGGGAACGCGTGTTACACCGCCATTTTACATGAGACTAAGGATTTTCAGGTCACCTGACATGGCTGACTAATCTGACAAGTCAAAACTTGGAAAAACACGTGAGAGACCCGTTTATTTTCAACTTTTCTAAGGATGCATTTAATAAAAACGCTTAAAATGCGCACAGACGAACTTCTTTTCTCGAGTCGAGGTTTTCCAAAAAGGGATTCCCAAAGAGGAAATCGAGGTTAGCAAGACAATATCCCTTAAGCACTCGGTCACTCGGGCAAAGTGCGACATAATAACCCTTCGCAAAGCAGCTAAGCCCAAGTGAAATCAGATCAAGAATCGTGATGCAGCGTTAACATCGCGAGAGTGATACTTTGTTGAGCATGTTTATAATGCGATACTCTGTCCCAACTAACCGTTAGATGTAACTTGGTAGGATCCCGGACCTCGAGATTCAGGCGGGTATGATTTAGTTACGTGCAAGGTTGGGCAATGCGAACCCTGGCTATGACAGCACGTTAATTAATATATGGCTAATGTGGCGCGGAGCTAAAGGCCCTTCTCCCCCTTTAACCGCTTAAAACTACCATCGCGCTCCGGGAAAAATACCATGCTGCCCACGTTAGGGGATGATCTTCAACATATGGAGAGCGACGAGCCGAGGAGCTGCCGTCGGCCAAGATCGGACAAGAGATCAATCTATAGGAAGGTGTGGAACGCGGCAAGAAAATTACAAGCGCCTCCATTCCATTCTCCTCCGTCGATTACCAGATCTAGTAGATCCGGTGTCTTCATGATGCTATATAGGACGGAGTTTTGGGGTAGCAAATTACGTAGTGGGCCTAGACGCCTCAGCAAGCGATGATATACTGGCCGGGCAGGTCATATAAGACTCGTGGGGAACCCCTAAAGACTCTTAAACGCCTGAATTGACCTTGCTCCTCGGTAAATCTTGGGTTCGGTTGCTAACCATGAGATTTCCTATCTTTGCTGCGGCGTTCGCCACGGCCTCGGCGGCCCCGACTCTCGACTGGGCGGCAGCCTACGAGAAGGCAAATTCTTCGTTGACGAAGCTGTCGCAGAATGACAAAATCAACATCGTTACAGGAGTAGGCTGGAATAAAGGACCCTGCGTTGGTAACACGGCGCCGGTGAGTTCTATCAGCTATCCTCAGCTGTGCTTACAAGACGGACCTCTCGGCGTCCGATTTGCCACGGGGAATAACGCCTTCGTTCCGGGAATCCAAGTCGCGGCGACTTGGGATCGCGCCTTGATGAGGGAACGGGGACAGTTTATGGCTGAGGAGACGAAAGGGTGCGGCGTACATGTGTTGCTAGGTCCCGTCGCCGGTCCTCTCGGTAAGAATCCTGCAGGCGGGCGAAACTGGGAGGGCTTCGGCGCCGACCCCTACTTGCAAGGCATCGCCATGGCGGAAACTATTGAGGGCATGCAGAGCGTTGGTGTTCAGGCCAATGCGAAGCATTACATCCTTAACGAGCAAGAGCTGAACCGCGAGACCATAAGCTCTAACATTGACGACCGAACTATACATGAGCTTTACCTCTGGCCCTTTGCAGATGCCGTACATGCAAACGTCGCATCAGTCATGTGCTCTTATAATAAGATCAATGGCACTTGGGCATGCGAGAAGTAAGTTCTGGTTACCAGCTCTGTTTCTTTCTTGGGCGCTACCCCAACTTTTCATAAGCGGCGGTAACTCCAAGTCTGCAAACTTCACTGCACGGCTTCGAGGGGTCGAGATTACACTTACTGTAATTGGAAATAGCTGACTGAAGATAACCTAGCCCGTACGTTATAGACACGCTCTTGAAGAAAGAGCTGGGCTTCCAAGGATACGTGATGACGGACTGGAATGCACAACATTCTACTGTCGAAGCTGCGACCTCCGGACTTGACATGACCATGCCTGGCACTGATTTCAACGGCGGGTCTCAGTACTGGGGCTCGAAGTTGACCCAGGCTGTAAGCAGTGGTCAGGTGCCGCAGTCGCGTCTCGATGACATGGTGCGCCGAATTCTGGTGGCGTGGTACTTGCTAGGCCAGGACAGCGGCTATCCCGTGACCAACCTCAAGGCGAACGTGCAAGGAACTCACAAGACAAATATTCGCGCGACGGCTAGAGACGGAATCGTCCTACTAAAGAACGAAGGAGGTATTCTCCCTCTGAAGAAACCCGGCAAGCTCGGATTAGTCGGCTCTGCTGCTGTTGCCAACCCCCAAGGAATCAACTCTTGTACCGACCAGGGATGCAACGCTGGTGCCCTCGGAATGGGTTGGGGCTCTGGAACTGCATCTTATCCGTATTTTAGCGCTCCGGCAGATGCCATTAAGACTCGAGCCCAGGCCGACGGGACGCAGATCAGCTTGTCCTCGTCTGACAGCATCAGCTCCGTGAGCTCGGCGGTCGACGGGGCGGATGCCGCTATCGTATTCGTTACTTCCGACAGCGGTGAAGGATACATTACGGTGGAAGACAATGTGGGCGACCGCAATCATCTCGATCCGTGGCATAATGGCAACGAGCTTGTTAAGGCTGTTGCTGCAGCGAGTGATAATGTGATTGTTGTCGTGCAC
Organism: Daldinia decipiens; assembly: GCF_022478715.1. NCBI lineage: Eukaryota > Fungi > Ascomycota > Sordariomycetes > Xylariales > Hypoxylaceae > Daldinia > Daldinia decipiens. The sequence continues at coordinate 14,812 of NW_026054586.1, forward strand.
TCCGTCGGCCCCGTCATTCTCGAGACGATTCTAGCGCAACCGAACGTCAAGGCGATCGTGTGGGCTGGTCTCCCGTCTCAAGAGAATGGCAATGCGCTCGTAGACGTACTCTACGGAGATACAAACCCTTCAGGAAAGCTGCCGTACACTATTGCTAAGTCTGCCGCTGATTACGGAATTAAAACCAGTCAAGGCAATGACGACTTTAAGGAGGGTCTGTATATTGACTACCGCAAGTTCGATAAAGAAGGTATCGCACCGAGGTACGAATTTGGCTATGGTATATGTAAGTTGGTTCGCAATCCATTTTTTCGTAGAAAAGGTCCATAACTAAATCTACTCCGCAGCGTATACCAACTTCACTTACTCCGATATTTTTGTTGATGGGCGGCCAACGGCGGGCCCTGCAACTGGGGATATCATCCCGGGAGGGCATGCTGACCTCTGGGAGACGGTAGTGACTGTTACCGCCACAATTACCAACTCGGGCGCTGTTCAAGGCGCCGAGGTAGCACAGTTATACATAGGCTATCCAGAGTCCGCCGCCACGCCGCCAAAGCAGCTTCGCGGGTTCGAGAAATTGGCCCTAGAGCCAGGCGCTGAGGACACCGTCGCCTTTGAAGTCAAGAGACGAGACTTGAGTGTTTGGGATACGGCGAAACAAAACTGGGTTGTTCCCTCGGGTATTTTCAACTTCACCGTCGGTGCGAGCAGCCGCGATATTCGACTGAGCGGCACCCTCGTGGTTCCATAATCGGAAAGGTGCAGACAAACCTCTTCCATTTACCATGTATAGGTATATACCACTCGAGATATGTATTCGATAAGAATCACTACGCCGAGGAAAATAATGATGTAAAGATCGAGTAGTACTTTCCTCAGCAGCGATGCAGCGGCTAAAGAGACACTAGAGAAGTTAGCGTTCCCTAGCCAAATGCAAGTAAAAGGACTATAAAATTAGGATTGGCTACTAGTACATTTTGGAAGAATGACGAAACTCCCAAGAACATTAAGCATCTCATGTCTTATCAATATGTATTCTTAACTCAGTTGGGCCTCGAGATATGTAATCCACAACCTTGGGTACTTTTATTCGGGGATATTTCTTCTCCTCCGCTTATTGATATGCTTAAGTTCAGAACATCGTGAAAAATGTGCAAGTGAACAATGATGACTAGGCACAGGCACCCTTGGACAATTTGCAAATAGAATACATCATCTACCACGATATTAAACATAGCAAGTACCTAGGCTAACGTCGTACAACTCGCAAGAGGCCCGCCTTCCTCCGTAGATCCCCCACTATTGACGTCTTATGGCGCTTCGGGAATCTGGGCAGTCTCAACAAATCTTGCATAGGTACTAAAGAAATCCCTGGACTTCCTTGGACTTCTCAACTCGCCGATTTCGTATGCTCTATTATGCTCAACGAGCCCGATGCCTCATAAAGCTCGTATAGCTCAACATCTTCTTTCATCGACGAGACGAACTCTTTACTCGGGCAACTTCCAAGGTATCCGCAGTTTTCCAAGGTACTCTACCGTAAGCACCGAGGGTTGGCACGCCATGTCGCAGACTGAAATTTCCAAGTACTTGAAGCAGACGCACGACCGTGTGTTCGAGCACAACCGTGCCTGGGCGGAGGAGCAAAAAAAGAGGGATCCAGAGTTCTTTGATAAGCTATCTGCAGGGCAAACCCCGGAGTATCTGTGGATAGGATGCAGCGATTCTCGAATTCCAGCTGAGCAGATCACGGGCTTGGGACCGGGAGAGGCGTTTATCCACCGGAACATTGCCAACCTAGTCGTCAACACCGATCTAAACGTCATGAGCGTCATCAACTACGCGGTCCGCCACCTGCAGGTCAAGCATATTGTAGTGTGTGGACACTATGGCTGCGGCGGTGTTAAGGCCGCCATGACGCCGAAGGACCTAGGGCTGCTTAACCCGTGGCTGAGGAACATTAGGGACGTTTACCGCCTGCACGAGAAAGAGTTAGACGACATCAAGGATGAGAACGAGCGCTACAATCGCCTAGTAGAGCTCAGCGTCGTTGAGCAGTGCCGCAACGTCATCAAGACGGCAGCTGTCCAGAAGTCGTATGCTAAGAACCACTTCCCTATCGTCCACGGATGGGTATTCGGATTTGAGGACGGTTTGCTCAAGGATCTAAAGGTCGATCACGAAGAGATGCTGCGCGGCATTCAGAAGATTTATAATCTCACGGAGTGATTGGCCCTCCATGGCAAAAGGACGGCATGTAGTATCGTCATTTCATTAATTGCGGTAACAGCGCCAGTCCGACCTGCCCTGTCAGAGCATCAGCTCATGTAGCTATAAAAGAGTCCGTAGAGCCCCGCGGCCATCTAAGCAATGTTTGAACACCTATAAATGACATGGATATCCCTTCATTATCCCTTCATTATACGTCTGACTCCTTATTCCTAGCTCTGATCCACTTCTACCTGATATGTGCGTGTGTCTAGGTTCGTCAGGATGCGCAAACACAGCCCGTTTATGCCGTACATCCGGGGCAGTCTACACCGGCCTATTGAATTATTAGCCTACGCGTCAATGCTGGTTTACATTCCTGTTGTGTATTCCTGACTGATAGTTAAATGATGTCGCGGTGACTTGCCATCTCAGATGGCCGACGCTTGGGTCCTCGAGAGCCCTCGCGAGTCCTAGCAAATCGTAGGCGATAGATATCTGTAATAATTTTTGCCTAGTGAAAAGGCAACCTTACTCGGCTCCGTCCGTGTCGCTGTTATCAGACTCCCAGAATCCATGCTCGAAGCTCTTATTCTGCCTGAAGGCAAACCGTTCCCAACTCACGCCTCTTCTGACCTTGACGCCATCATCGTTAGTTTCGTACCGCCGCGGCTCGAAATCCATCACGGCGCGCCAATTGCGAATCATCCGCCGCCAATAGCAAGCCTCGGCAGCTGGTGTGAGGTAGCGGTCTCGAAATACTTTCGCAGACTCTTTCGCGATCCGCCGCGCTCGATCGGGATCCGCCATGAGCCCATCCATCTGCGCTTTCAAGTCCGACCAATCGCGTTTTACTTTGACGTAATTCTAGCCGGCGATGTCAGTCGGGTTCCGCAACAATCAGAAGATCAAAGAAGTATACCTGGTGAGGTCCGCTGTCTTTTAAAAGGGGCTGGTAGTGAAAGATGTAATTTAGCTGATGAATTATCGGGACGCTTTCGCAATTCTGTAGGTATCGCAGTCGTCCACTCCACGAATTGCCTTCGGTATGGGCAACGTATTTAAACCGACAAAAGTCTTTCATGGCCATGATATTCGAGCGGTTATGCCAATCGATGGCCTCGACATCGTTCCAATCATAACCTTTCGAAGCCTCTACCAAAGCGGTTCGTAGCTTACGATTCACGGCCAGACTCCCGCGCCAGCACAGCTTGTCCTCTTTATCATCCCAGCCGTTAGGATATTGTGCCTCTAGCTCCGTCGCATCCTCGCGAAACTGCACGTAGGACCCTATACCATCGTCGGGATAGCTCCATCCGTCGAAGTCAGGCATGACCCATAGCCACTGATTATCCTCTTCGCGCGCCCAAGTCCATCTGATACGCTCCTCGTTCTTTTCCCCTCTGGCTGCTCTGTCTTCAATATCGAGGATGAATTCGACGTTCGGAAGCGACCGAGGGTCGGGAATAGCAGTTATAGCGCGATACATGTTCGCGAGAGCTGCGAGGCCGCGGGAGCGATCTGGCTCACCTTTCTTTTCCTTAACTATGTATAATTCGCCATTCGAAATCATAACGTGGAATTCACCGTGCGAGAGACCGGTATAATCTTTCTTTGCGTCAACCTGGACGTCCGATTCTTTGACTCGTTTATTTTGCTCTAGAAGAAAATCTCGGGCGCGGTCGAGTTCTTGGTATAGACTAGGGAATGCATTCTGTGATATGATGAGCGCCGGTATACTCCCAGTAACCAGAAACCCTAGGTCGATATTTACCTCGCATTGGCTGTCGGAAAGTCCATAATTAAGGCTGTCCCTTTTTACATCAAATGCCCAAGATTCGTCATCGGGCGGCGAGGGTATCGGGTGGGTTGGCTGCTCGACGGGTTCTCGAAGCGACTCCTCGGCGGACTCCCTGAACGACTGCCCGGTAGGAATCTCGAAGGGCCGCCTCACGTTTCCGAAGAATGATAAGGCAGTGACGATAAAGACGATGGCTAGAATCGGCCAGCGAAGGCGACGCAAGCGCGCCATGAAGGACTCGCCCTGCTGACTGCACAAAAAAAAAGACTTGTTGGCATACATTGTTAAAACGAAGGTAATAGTAAACTAGAAGAGCAGTGTAGTGGTACACCGCCAAGGCGGGAAAGGAATGCGTACCGTCAAGAGGCGGAATAATTGTTAGAAAATCATCACTTTTAGAAAATCATCACTTCGGAGGCGGCGAAAGGGAGTCGCTCATTTAAATAGGCTTTTTTTGTTCATCGTTTTGTGTGACCGTGTGACCGTGTGACCGTGTGACCGTGTTGCCCAATTTCTGAACCGATATTAGTAAAATGGGTGAAGGCAGGAAATAACTTTGAAGATTATGAAAGATAGCAGCGCTGATACGTCCGGGATGGGAATGGTATCATTGCGTGCAACCGCGTCTGCAAACCATTAAAGAGTTTGCGGTTCCGACGGCAACCTAACCCCTGGCACCATATCTAAATAAAAAGGGGTACCGTAGCCAAATGTGGTGATCGGATACCGGGAATAAGCTTAATCTGGGTTCTTCGCTATGTGCCACTACATAGGTTAGTTATAATTAACATGTACAATACCTATTCTTATCTTTACTGTCTCCCCGTTGGCCGATTGTCTAAGACATACGGTTCTAGCATCAATCGAGATCTACACACCCACCAGACTGTCAGAGACTGTCAGACCGTAATATATTATAGAGGTAACCACATATTTTTGCATATCCTGACGGAACTTAGGGTATCACTTATCGGTAACCTAGTCTATTACTTTGATCATAGTAAATATGGTTGGCGGAGTATGCACTTGGTTGATTTGATACACTCTTTACTTTAAGCTACCAATTAAACAAAAATTCCCATTAACTCAAATCCCAAAAGCTTGGTGATTCTATCAGAGCGTCATCGCACTGCTACGCTGCATTGGTTCTTGTCCGAAATTACTATGAAGCCAGCCACCATTACTTTGGTACTCAGCACCTACCTCGCTCGGTGTTGCGAGCGAAAGTCAGATTAAGCGAGCCTGTCATGATACTTCATTCTCTTATATTGAAGCGATTAGGTCTAGGCAGGTCTATTCGCGTAAGCATATTGTTGCGGCTATTGGGCTATTGGGTAGCGCCTCTGAATTGTCGTATATCATAGGAGCCAAGCCCAGCCACGCCCCGTTGGCTGCAACCATCTTACATTTTTCTTCAGCTGAATGCTATCATATATACGATATATCGAGCAGATTCCGGACGGCCGGCCCTCATAGACGAAATAGGTAGAAAAATGAACCAAGCAAAGGAAAAGCCACACCATCAACCAAAGTATTTCTCGTCAGCTAGGCGTACGATATCCTAACTACGATCTAGTTTTCGGTTTGTGATTTTTGTTTAATCAAGCCTTGATACTATCATCAGTAAACTAGTTGTTAACTACTAGATATCTAAAGTTTAACAGTTCTAACTACATACCTACCTGTTAGTAGCAACAGTGCAACCAAGTTTCAAACCACAATCAAGTATGCGTCAGGATTAAAGCCGTCCAGTCGTCTATTAATTTAACTTTTTCCAACCGGCCATGCATCGCCCCTGTGCTCTGCTCATTGCGTTTACTTCCCTTGCTATCGCTCAGACTCGGTCATCTAAACGTGGATTGGTGTTTATCCCGAACCCTGCCAACCCGGCAGATGATACAGTATGGGTTCGGTCAGGATCTGATCTGGCTTGGTACTACAATTATGAGTCGGAGCCGTCATCTACCTTTGATAACATACCCCAAGACCAGTTCGAATTTGTCCCCATGCTTTGGGGCGCTGTCGACGATACCTCCTTCCTCGAGTCTGTCCAGAGCCAGATCGACTCCGGTCGTAAAATCACGCACGTCCTCAGTTTCAACGAACCTGATTCCCGGTACGACGGCGGTAGTAATATCGAGCCCTCGAAGGCCGCGGATGTATGGATAAAGAACATAGAGCCTCTCGCTGATAAGGGGGTGAAACTGGGATTGCCGGCCTGCACTGGGGGCTGGGGAGGGATACCGTGGCTCGAACAGTTTATCGGGAATTGCTCCGAACTGATTAGCACCGAAAATGATAAAAAGAACTGTACATACGATTTCGTGACCATACATTGGTATGGGAGTTTTGAAGGGCTGGCGAGTCATATGGGCTCGTATGCTGCTGCATTTCCAAACATAACTCAATGGATTACCGAGTACAATTTCGACAACCAAGACCTCGCTACGACCCAGGCATTCTACAACACATCCTCCGAGTATTTTGACCGCATGGATTCCGTCCATCGTTACAGTTTATTTGGTTCTTTCCGGTCCAGCGATAGCAACGTTGGTCCTAATGCCGCCATGTTAAACAACGACGGGCAGCTAACAGATATCGGCTCATGGTATCTAGGTATGAGTAGCACGCACGTTGACCCTCAGTCGGGGGCGGGGAGAACTCATATAACCGTAGCAAGTGCTGTAGTTCTTATGTTGGCTGGTGGTATTTCCTTTATACTGTAACACTAGAGCTCTCCTTTGCTTAACCTTGGGGCGTTTTGGAGATTGAGACGAGTATGTAGAGGGGGGGGGTTCTTGTTATCCAGGTACATATGTGTACTTGAAATGTTTTAATTACATAACAGCAAATACCTCTAGATTTGAGGGTTAATTGGCTAGGTTACTATTTTGTAGTAAAGCTGCAAGCCTGTGAACTAGGTTTCTACTTTTTGTCGGGATGTATGTTATGTATAAGACTTTGATTTTGATTCATAACTCCTTCAAACTAGTGGCCGGGGGAACAATATATGTCACACCCGGCATAAAACGATCTACGTGTAGTCTCTACCTATGTACCCCGGACTTTTACAAGTGGGAGGATGTATGCGTGGTAGGTAGGCAGGTACGTAAAGTACTAAACCTAACCTACCTAAACCTACCTAAAACGTGCGGGTGAAATTACCTAGCTTCTCCCCGCGGTACAATACCATAATAACGGCCCCAGAGTATGGGGTACGGAGTCAGGGACCCCACCGACATATCTGCCGATGGCCGAGGTGACCAAATCAGGCCTCGGCAAAATGAGACAAACACATCCCCTGTATCCCTTGTACCCCCCTGTAACTAACCTCGATTAAACCCTTTCAAGCTTCTCCTCTGCGGCGCAATCCATTCATTTATTCGTTCTTTATCAACTCCAGACAATGCCACTCGCCATTGATTTAAGCTAGTGATATTCCTTTCCTCCTCCCACCATCTTCCTCAGTTGTTTCAACCATATCAGATAGTATATACCAGTTAGTATATACCTCCATCTGTCAAGACCATCTTTCAAGATGGCTACCGAGCGGGTCAATTCCATTTTGAAGCACCTATCCCCCAGCTCACCTTTAGCTGCCATGTAAGTGGGCGACGGGTGTTGGATTAATCTGACAGGTAGATGAGGAGGAGTAGGAGTCGTAAACTAACTTTGCTCGCCAATTTAGCACCTCAAAGAACCCGGACGATGTAGTCATCACGCTCGCGATCCGGACGCCGCTTTGCAAGGGCAAGAAGGGCGGGTTCAAGGATACGTCCGTCGAATACCTCATGTATGCCATCTTGAAGGCCGCCCGGGAACGTCTAGTCTTCTCGCCGGATCTCGTAGAGGATATCTGTATGGGTAACGTATGTACCAATATCTGCCACTCGCGGCACCGAGCTAAGAGACAACCGTTTTAACTTGTTTCTTTCCATTAGGTCTCGGACAGCAAAGCAGCCTACAAGGCCCGTGCCGCAGCCCTCGCCGCCGGATTTCCTAATACGACAAGCGCCTCGTCCGTCAATCGGTTTTGCTCCTCGGGACTGAAGGCCACAGCCGATATTGCCCACCAGATCGCTGCTGGCTCGATCGAGATCGGTATCGCTGCTGGTACCGAATCCATGAGTATAGGAGGCGATAATCTCGAACAGCCTTTCGACGAAGAGGTGACTAAGCATAGCCAAGAAGCCGTCGACTGTATGATGGCCATGGGCTGGACGAGTGAGAATGTGGCCAAGGATTTTGGCCTGTCCCGCAAGGTCGTCGATGAGTATGCGGCCGAGAGCTTCAGGCGGGCTGAGCTAGCTCAAAAGGCTGGCCTTTTCGACGACGAGATCGTGCCTATCACCACCAAAGTGAAGGGGCCCGACGGCGAGCTGAAGACGGTTACGTTAACGAAAGATGAAGGTATTCGACCAGGGACGACGGCTGCCGGGTTGGGGAAAATCCGGAATGCGTTTCCTCAATGGGGTCCCATCACTACGGGAGGCAATGCCAGCCAAGTCACCGACGGCGCCGCGGCAGTAGTGCTCATGAAACGTTCCAAAGCCACCGAGCTCGGTTTACCGATCTTGGCCAAATATGTCGGGTCGACTGTTGCCGGTCTGGCTCCTAGGATCATGGGTATCGGACCAACCGTAGCGATCCCAAAGTTACTTAAGCAGCACAACATTACTCTCGATGATGTTGACGTGGTGGAGATTAACGAGGCGTTTGGAACAATGGCCGTATACTGTAGGGAATACCTCAAATTAGACTGGGCCAAGATGAATCCTCGAGGAGGCGCCATCGCGCTTGGCCACCCTCTCGGCACGACAGGCGCCCGGCAGATCGTCACTGGTCTAAGCGAGCTTAGGCGGACTAAAAAGAAGATTCTATTGACGAGCATGTGTATCGGAACGGGAATGGGCATGGCTGGCCTATTTGTTAACGAGCAATGATACTCGTACGCGATAGATACCTTCGATTTTAGATAAGCTCACAGCAGGGAGAGAAACGTTGGAATTAGATGTTATTCCTACCTATCCACAATCGATACAGATACAGATACATGTAATCAATTCTAGTATATGCGCCATGTCACTTTGCCATGTCCTGCGCGGCTTACAACCAAACTTGTGTTATAATCTTCTTACTAGGTAGCATTGTGTGGTATAGTAGCAATGGATTTAAATCTCCGGATACAAGCAGGCCTCTCACCTGCTAGGTTAAGGTGTTACTTGACCGTGGGAGTCATTATTGTTAGGGGGTATCATGCCTTAGTATTTCTACTACATAGAACGTAATTACTAGTACCATTACATTCGGTCCAACAGCATCCGCAACCCGCATGTCCTTGTGTCCTTGTCTCCTAATCCGCTCATAGAAGTTTGGCAAATGCCCAATTGATATCGACATCGTGAGACTTCTTCAACCCGCCCTTCAGCCAACAGGTGTGCTGGGTCCCCGTATCGCCTTCGATATAGCCCCAGCCGCAACCAGTACACCCAGCAGTCCCGGCACAGTTTTTCATGCAGTCCAATATGCTCTCCGTAGGAACCTGGCGCAGATTTGTTGACTCATTGTCGCTATAATCTATACCGCAAATTCGTAAGAATCGCTTATCGGAACCGGGAACTTGGTAGGTAGTCCCGTTGGCAGCCGGGCAGTCAATCTTTCCTTCGAAATTGCCGGTAGGGGTGGAACTCGAAGAGGTACTAGTCTTCGAGGGGCTAGAGGTGGACGTCGTCGAGATGCCGGTATTTGCAGGAGTGGTTGAGCTTGAGGATAGGCTAGAAAATATTAACACAATATAAGCATGGATGTATTTAAGCTTGCCCCTGTATAGCGACGAATTCAGGCATCACGAACCTTGTCGATGAAGTGGCACCGGCACCGGCACCGGCACCGGCACCGGCAACAGCAGCAGCAGCTTCATTAGAACTTTGAGACACCCCTCTACCGACCCCGACACCAACCCCGACACCGATTGCAACGACTAACAGGAGCGATATTAATGCCAACAGCCACCAGAATTGGGTTCTCTTCAGCCCTATTATTCCCTTCTCTCCTGGAGGCGTCTGTCCACGGAGCGCGGCGGGAGGCCTGTCCCCTCCAGCGGACGACCCTTCGTCGGAGGGTCGCGGGCTGCTAGGAGGTGTCGCATCGCCTAACCACGTGGATGGTAGGCGTTGACGCCTTTCAGGATTAGAAGAAGGCGCAAAATAGGCCCGTGACGCATTCTTCAGCTCGTTAAAGTCGCGATTGGCGAAGAAATCGAAGCCGCGAAACTCCAATGGTGATGATTTATCCGCCTCCCATTTTCCTGCTCCTGTGGTTATATTCGTCGTCACCGCCGCTCGCGGTGCCTTTTCTGCTTCTGCGGTGACCTTGTGTTTTCCTAGGGCAGCTAAGGGTGGCTTCGGGCGGCCTGGAACGGCAGTGGCCAGTTGGTCGGACGGCGCCATTAGAGTCGTCTATCGTCGAAATTGACCATTACCGAGAAGTAGGCATTATATTACTATAGGCTGTATAAAGAAGGGCTGGAGCTTAAAGCAATTGAAATGATCGGACGGCGGCAAATATGCTCGCCTACTATGACAGTACGCAATAGCGAACGGAAATGGGGGAGGACGAGGGATGAGGTGGGATTCCGAAGGATTGTTATCACTGCTGTATTTAGATGTCGCTTTAATATTAAGGGGGATTTACCGATAGTACGTAACAATAATTAGCTATACCCCATTCATACATCAGCCGAGAATTCAAGTATTGATATTAGTACGGATTAGTCGGGCATGTAAATGTAGTCGTTGACACCTGTCAAGTTTATATTCATCAATTTCCATTTCTAGCAGATTTGCATTCAAGTTCGTCTTCTTTATACCTACGACATACACCGTATACACCCTCAAGCCAGATATCTATTACAGATTACCGAGAAATATTCGGGGACATAGAAGGTAATACGCAGTTGTAAGTGTTCTATCCTACCTCGGGGTTGTCACACTAGAAGGGACGAGACTAGGACATCTTTAGCTATAGCCGAGCTTTGGCGTTAGTTTGCTAACCCTAGATCGAAGAGCTAGAGTTAACTGATATACCTAGGTACCCTTCATTAGATCATCTCATGCTTAAGGAGGATATTGGCGAACGTAGATACTCTGTTTAAAGTCTATGAAATATTACCTACTCTTACAATAAAACGAAGAAAAAGAGTCAAGATAAACCTAAAGCTAACTCATAACAAGCTGATAAAAGATGCTAGCCAGCCCGTAACTGTATAACCGAGTCTAATAAGCTTGAAATATTTGTGTAAAATGGATTGATTAGTTGTATATTTCAGTCTTCCGGAGATGCTCTTTCAGGTCAACTTTATCATAAAGAACATTGTGAAAATAAAACTCCCCGTACCTAGGTACCTCCGAAAGAGAACCTTGGTGGAATCCTCTTGATTGGTCAAAAATTTAACATTGGTCTGTGCATATGCATCTATGTACTACCTACCTACCTACCTACCTAGGTAATGTGGGTACATTACGCAGGTACTCTTCATGCAAGTTTAAGATAAAGTTGCAATTGGAGAAATGCTCATCTCCAGTCTCCAGCTACGTGTTATTTGATATCACCACTTCTATCGCTATCTACATACCTACATGTACCTAATTTAGGTACCCGACAGCCATCTTCCTTAGGTCGATTTCCAACTGATCTTTGAACAAGGAAGAATAAACGTGCGCACGAAAAGCTCCTAGTATCTTCTATCAAAATGGTATTACTCCTTTCGAACTCCTTGCCTGCTATTCTAGAGCATGCCTCTTATTGACGTCTCCTAGAATACGCAATTCAACGCTGCGCTCAAGCAGTCCACCTCTATAAAGCGAGACCTTGCCGGTCTATCGTCATCCGACGGCGCACCTCCCACACCCGCGGCGCTTGGTTCTCTCTCCGCGTCGCTGACAGCTTTTTCGCGAACTCTCGACGAGTACAATGCGCTTGCAAAGCAAGAACTAAATCCGGCAAAACAGGAAAAGGCTCATGAGCGGATTAAGAATTTTCGAGCGGAGCTCTCTTCGTTCCGGACGCAGCTGGACGAACTGAAGACGCAACGAGAAGATACGCTACACGCTCAGAACCGAACTGAGCTGCTTGGTCGGCGACCCTTCACCACCTCTACCCCCGAAAACCCGTACGCAAACACGCCGACACCACCGCAATCTTCATCTTCCCCTTCGGTCCCTGCAAACCGCTATGGAAGCGGTGGCCAGTTAAGCATGGGTAGCAACGACTATACGCGGGAGACGCACGCTTTGCGGGAGCAGAACTTTTTCGCGAGTACGAATACAGCGCTTGATGAGTATATCGCGCGGGGTCAAGCCGTACTTGGGGACCTGGGTACGCAGCGTGAGATGTTGAAGAATACGCAGAAGAGATTATACAGTGTCGCCAACACGCTCGGCGTTAGTGGGGACACGATACGCATGATCGAGAGAAGAGCGAAACAAGATAAGTGGATCTTTGGCGCCGGTGTGATAAGCTTCTTTGGGTTTTGTTGGCTGTGTCTACATTTCCTCCGATAGGATGGACGGGTAGACACCGAGGAAAATTAAATTTTGACAATGGAGAACGTTGTGGAGGCTTGTATCGTGAGTTTAAGCATCAGTTTTGACGTTTAGCATGGAGTTTTGGCGTTATTCTAAACTATATATAGGTAGGTAGGTTCTATGCCTTTGGCGCCTAGGCTAACCTGCCTTCCACTTTTCTCTGCCTCTTATTCTAACGAAAGAGGCAGAACTTCTAATTATATATATCTCTCCCGAGAGTCGAAGATATGCTTTAGTTGCGGCGATAATATATCCCATCCTATTGCTATCCGAGACTTTGTTCAGTCGTGAACGGCCCACGAATATGCAATGCAGGCTGTTGATGAGTTTCTACTTTCTGCCCTATTTTAATGCGATGGTGAAAAGTACATCCTTCGTAGTCTCAACTTCAATAACTTTTGTCTCAGGTAAAATATGATTGCTTGTGCTCATCTGCCCACCAAACTCGGTTGGCCAGTTCTCGACATCCCACTCAAGGCCCTTGGTCGTGATTACGCTCGGCTCTTTGACCGGGACGATGCCGACGTACTTGGCGAACGGCTCGCCGCTCATGCGAGCGAAGTCGCCAACGGTGGCATCAGGCTCGCGGACGTGTATACGATGCTTTCCAGCCTTGAGAAGGAAAGACAAGCTCTCGCCGGAAAGCAAAAACATCTTCCCATCTGCGTAGGTTGGTGAAGTTTGGAATAAGTATAGATGATGTATTTGGCTCAACCCTTGATCAACGCGCCCTCCTAGTCCGCCCATACATATGATGTCTCTCTTTGGAAACTCCATACGAACGAACTTGACAGCCTTGGCGAAGTCGGTAGAATACTGATCTGATTCGAAAATAATAGTACAATCCGCGGGCTTGGTGGTGAAAAAACTTCTGGACTCATCGGATAGAGAATCTAGGTCGCCAATTATGGTATTAAGATTCACCTATACGACTGTTAGCCAGACAGGCAGGCAGCGCCTCGGATGAAAGAGAATCGCGGCTAAGAGCCTTAGAATATATCTCTTGTATCCTTCTACTTACATAGTTACCACTAGCAGAAGACTCGGAATCTTTCTCTGTTAATAACGATCTTCGGTTAAGATCGTAAATCTGGTTGGCACCCCCATCAGCAGCGACGCGTGTTTGAGCTACGATATAAGTCGGTATGGTTACACGTGAAGATTTTTTTTTTTTTTGAAAGGGCGATATACCTATTCTCCAGAGATCTCTAAACAAGCCCTCGTCGCTGATCGGCTGGTTTAGAATGATCAGAGCGAAGTCATACCCCGGGTAAGATAGGAACTGTCTGATAGGATACCACTCGGTGCATATATTAGGGCTTTCTTGTGTCGAGCCCATGCTGATATATTTACAAGAGGCAACTGAAAGGCCTTCTCGCTGGTAGGAACCTGGCCGAATGCTTACACCAGTGACAAGTTTTTAAAAAACAAGGTCGAACACAAAACTTGGGTTTACTGATTCGATTGCATTAGGTAGTATGTCAATGTTAATGTTGCTCTCTAGGTAACCTTGAATCTCCCAAAATGAAATGACAAAGTGGGCAAATGGTAGAACCTGATGAGCTGTTTGTGTTAGGTGGGTAAGCGAAGAGAATAAGGACTCAAAAACAGAGAGGGGTGAGAGAGACTTGATGAAATTCGGAAACTAACCGACTTTACTTTACAATAATATCGAATAATAAGATCTAATAGGAATCAACGAGTTTCATTTCATACCTACATGCAGGTAATTTAGTGAAAACTCGAAGTGAAAAGTGTACACCTCGATTGGGACGTACTGACTTTCATTCACATGCAAGCAAGGTACCTAGGTACTAATGCATTACCAAATAACGTCACTTGAGGCTACAACTACATGGGACGCATTGACATGGAACCTATACAGATTAGGTACCTATATACCTAAGGTAGGTAGGTAGGTAGGTAATCTAGATTTACCTCATAAGGCCCGGGCACCTGCAGTTAAGTGGTTAGGTGTAACCCCACCCCGAATTTTAGCGCGCAGAGGTTTCTCGGTCATTATACGAAGTAGACCGATCCTTATCTGGATTCAATTCAAAAATTTAGAAGCGGGCAATTCTTAATATCGGTGCTTCATGCTTACAAACCAGTCTTCGAAACCAGTCTACCTATTTGTTCTCAGCTTGTTTTCCGCGCATATTTCTTCTTACCCATCAAACCGGCTTAGGAGCTCATACGCTCTTTAATATCCCTTCCTCATTCTTTTGGCCGTTTTTTCACGTATAGCTCGCCGGTAACATGTACAGATCCGCCTTGCGATCCGCGCCTAGAGTCGCAAATAAACTGCGACCAACTATCATTTCGCCGAATGCACGGCGCTTTGCTTCAACTTCCCCTACAAATAATAAACGAAGTTGGAAGAGTTCGGCTGTGAGATGGGGTCTAGCTGCGGGTATTGTGTATTGGTATAGCACCAGCGCAGTCTTTGCCGAAGAACCACTGCGTATGCGAGCCCAGTTTCTCTGCCGCGATTTAACATTTTCCTGTTTTTATTAACATGTCATGCGGGTGATTAGCTAGAACATTACCGCCGCCACCCCAGTTCTCAGATGAGGACCTCCCTACAGTAGAGGCCGTAGTCGCACAGAAGCGTCGAGAAGCCGAAGCACGACTGCAGAAAGCCGCATCAGCCCCCGAACCACCAACAGCTTCCCTGCCATCCGAGATATCCCCTTCTGCACCTGCTAAAGATGTCGAGACGCAAGATCAAGCTACCTATCCGGAAGGAAGCCCCGAAGCTTTAGAAGAAGAGGCCGGTCAACAGGGAGCGTTCAACCCGGAGACAGGCGAGATCAATTGGGACTGCCCTTGTTTAGGGGGGATGGCTCATGGACCTTGCGGTGAAGAATTCAAGGCGGCATTTAGCTGTTTTGTCTACTCTAAGGAAGAGCCAAAAGGGATGGACTGTATTGATAAATTCCAGTACGGCCTATTTTGGTGTACATAAGGATGTTCACTGTATCAAGCTAACAGATGAAACAGGCACATGCAAGACTGCTTTCGGCTTCATCCCGAGGTATACGGAGAGGAACTGGATGAGGACGAAGCTCCCGCAGAAGGCAGTCCTGAAATTGCAACGGAGAAACCCGCTGCCAAGACATCACATGGTGAAAATAGCACAGTAGCGAAAGTAGAAGAGACGACACCAGCTAAAAAGTCAGCTAAGGCAGATGCGGAGACCGCAGAGGTGCTAAAGGAAGCTGAGAAGCAGAACGTGCCCCCGGCGCGACCCTAATAAGTATAGACCTCGAGCTCTTCGGGCATTTGACGTACTCGGGTATTGTCTCATGAAATAGATATCTGGAGCCGTACATTTTGTACAACATAATACCGGTTGCGTTATCGTAACTGCTAAGTGTATATTATAGGGCACATGAGATACGGCGAAATGAACCAAGCAACTCTCTCAACATAAGGTTTTTTTATTTTTTTATTTTTTATATATACCTTGAGATACCTATCTGACTCTCAGCCTTATTCTGGGAGTGGTGGGTTAATCAAGGATTAAGCGGTCTAGTATTTGGAGGCCGGGTCTTGCGACAGGGAACCCTTGATGTGTTGCTGTTGTGTTCTCGGCCTTTTTATTTTCGATGCAATGATCAAAGAGGTATGGAGTGCGAAGGCCGTGGAAGGCCATGCTGACACCTGGGGTAATCCCCACACAGTCTATAAGACGTTAAGTTAATGGACTATCATGTATAAGTTCCCCTGTTCACCTCCAACTCCAGCTCTTAATTCCAACTTTACCTGCCTCTAAATCCAATATCTCGTCACCCATCCCCAAACTTCAAGACGAACGCAGCCCGGCTGTAAATCCTATTCTTACGAAATACCTAGGAGTCCTATCCAGACCTGCTGTATTAACCCAGATACAGGTTACTACTTCTTACAGCCACCCTACGCATGGGACATGACAGCACCACATGAAGGAGATAAAATCAGTCAAGCTAGTTCTTCAGCGAACGATACTTGTCAAATTCGTATTGGTATCGCTGCAGAAGACCATATAGCTGCCATAGCCCCGCCGCGAGCCAAGCGGGCACAGGTTGCCCGAGCCTGCCAGAGATGCAGAAGACTACAGAAAGCCTGCAGCGACTCTCGCCCGTGTCGACGGTGTACCAAGGCTGGGCTTGCTGATGAATGCAGCGGGTTTCCCGTCCAATCCCGAGTTCTAACCCGGGCCCGGCCTACTAAAACGCCAAGGCTCGCTAAGATACCAGTAGAAGGAGGTGTAAAGCCGTTGAACTTTACTACGCCTTCGCCATTTATCAAATTTGACCTGCCTACGAGTCCGCAAGCATTTACCAGTTTTTCAAGGCAGTCGTTTGACAGAAAGGTAGACCTGCTGCCACCTCGAGTAGTTGAGTATTGTTCTGGGCGCTTCTTCGAACGCCTCGCCCCGACGATCCCGATCGTGACGCCCGAGTACGTCGCCAATCTTAGAACGCGGCTCGCCTCGGATAGCGAGGCTTACTGCGTTATACTTGGCTTGTGCGCCATGGTAACGTTGCAGGTTGAGGATCCCAACGGTAAGTCTTTTGGGAAATCTGTTACGGCTGAGAATAATGCCGCATACGGCTGGATGCTTCTCGAGGAGGCTTTAGCAGCTCACCGTTATCTTACACGGAGATCGAACCCCTCTCTAGACTCGGTTCTACTCGTGTTCTTTATATACGCGTGCCACGCAAGTTTATTCCACCATTCTCAGGCCTTCTTCTTCCTTCGCGAAGCCGCCACGCTCTTCATCCTAATCAAGCCGGAGACCCTAGATGATCTTTCGAAGCTGCTAGCCGAGAGACTTTTCTGGGTTCTGCTCATTTCTGAGAGGTCTCATGCGATCCGTTACCGGCGCCCTTCTACGCTTCAGGTAACTACCAACGGCTTCGGGTTATCATTCTCTAGGGATCGTGAACCCTCGCTAGCTGGTTTCCGGTGCTTAGCTGCTCTCTTTCGTTCCCTGGATACCAATTTCATAACTCTGCTCAACCAAGAGTCAGCTCCGGGTGCAGTTCATGTTAATTCGTTTGACGAAGCCGAGTCGGCCATCAATGCGGCGTTGAACCACACGTGTCCATCTGACCTTCTCCCAACGCAAAAGGCTAATCTCAGGGTCACGCAACTCTGGCTCCGCATCGTGCTCTGGCAGTTACGGTTGCGTTTGGGTCATCTCTCGGAGCAGAATATGCGGAGTAGCCGCACGTATCACTATCCGCTAGACGTAGCAAAGGACCTAGCACTTTCGACCCGCGATTTACCTGTACATAGCATCCAGGTACATGGAGTAGGTATAACGGAGAAGTTGTTCGATATTTCCTGCGCTGTGGTTAACGTCCTCGCACGTGTGCCCATACAGAATACTAGGACATCGGCAGATGACGATTTAAAGTATCTAAGACGGCTAATCCTGCAACTTCCTGGCGGTGCAACAGTCTACGACGCTTTGCTTTTAAAACATATTCAACAGACGTTACCCACAATGGTAGCCGGGATAGAAATATAGTAACCTTAACCGAGTTTGCATCGCACGGGTCTCTAGATAAGATGGAGCAAGAAATCCGAATCTCTGAGAAGTGCACCCTTGATGGCGCCGAAATTTAAAAGGCGCTACGTACTTTCTATTAGCATATTAACTACGATACACTGGGTATGTTCAATCCAACTCAGCATCTGCAGTTATGCTTGGTCTATCTCCTTCCCTGGCTTTCCGTCTGTCGATACCCTCTTGATAGCATCGTCACCCCGCTGTGAGAATGGGTCTATCTTCGTCTTGGAAAAGTTGCGTGCTGGAACGTGATGCTCGAAGAGCAGGTCTAATTCGGCGTATGTTCGTCCTAAAATGTAGAGAAGCATGTCAGTCTTAATCTGGTCTGGTAAAAACCAGATATCATACGGCGTGATGATATATAACACGTCGTACCTTTAGGTTCAGGTAATCGAAAAAAGACCCAAATGGAAGATATCAAACAGGTCCCTGCCCAAAAAAAAGCTGTTTTTGCGCCCCAATTCCAGGCTGTGGATGAGAGCTGATAATTGGTCATGACATTGACGAAGATATTACTTGCATTGTAAGCAGCACGGGCGAGGACAATCGTTTTAGCCTTCAGTCGTGTCGAGGATAACTCCGAGATCAAAGAATATGTGACGGGTCCGACCGTGAAGTCGTAAACGAACGTGAATACAATCAACATCCCACCGATCGCCCACACGGAGCTATTCGTCCCAGGAAACGAGAGAGAACCGACGATAATCAGAATGAGAAGCTGACAACAGAGTCCGCTAAAGTGGATGGTACGGCGACCCATTCGAGACACTTGGGCAACAAGAGTCAGCAATAACCAATTTCGCTACGCCAGAAAATAGGGATGTGACCGTAGATACCACATACTGAGGAACCAGGAGCCGGCTGTACCAACCATACCCAGTGCGTATTGTCCCATAGAAAGAGAGAAGGAGTTGGAAGCGTCCAATCCTGCCTGGGTTCTGCAACATGTCAACTCCAATCCCGAGCTATCTCGACTGCATTCGACTATGATTAGGATTAGGACCTTACAGGAAGTAGGGAAAATAACCCATAAGGTTTTGACCTCCGAGCGTCTGGACGAGCCAGATGCCGACGACAATTTCGGTCCTTCGCAGATCAATTCCCCTGAAGCAATCTCGATAGGTGAGGCCTTGCTTCGTCCGCTTCTCAAGCTCGTTAGTGTGTTCGATCATTGCGATAGTCTCATCCGCATCGAAGCTCAGGTCATTTGGCGATGTTAATCTCAACAAAGACACCCTGGCCGCCTCCCGATTCCCGTTTCGAATATGCCACCACGGAGATCTAGATGCTAAGTTAACCATATGTAATATTTTTGTGGTTTTGTGCTTGATAACTCACTCCGGGACGAATACCAAGCCGGCAAGAATAGGCACAGGCCAGACCCATTGGACTCCAAATGGAATTCTGTATGCCCATTCGTCAAGGCGACCGACGGACCCTTTGTTCACGGCGGCCGCAAAGAATTGGCCAATCACCCAGCACATGTTAATGAATGTTGTCAGGTATGGCCTAAGGACGACGGGAGCGACTTCAGACGCGTATGCTGGAGCAGCGGACTGAAAGGCACCCCAGGGGATACCTAGGTAGCTATTGTCAGTCTTGGAGGAACATAAAAAACCGGGTCGATTAGGTACTCACCGCATAGTATTTCACCTATAACAAGAACTTGTACATTAGGGGCGAAGAACAGCACGAATATGAACATGATCATCAAGATTAGAAACCCGATTGTCGTGATCTTATACCCATAGCGGTCCGATGTCCAACCAGCAAGGATGAGGCCGAGGATCTCGCCGGCACGTGCGCCGTTGGATAATCCTGACTGCCACGCAGCGGACAATACCCATTTGTCCTTGTCCACGCTGTAAGTGCCGAATTTCTTGTTAAATGCTGGTGAGGCATAGAGGCTACTTAGTAGCGCCAAGTCATAACCTTCCATGATGAGCGTGGATGAAAACAAAACAGACCAAGCGATGGCCTTCGGGTAGAGCTTGATAGCCTCGAAAAGTGACATTTTCTGCTCAACATCCGCAGCGTGCTTAGCCTCCGAGACATGTGTTTCGTCATGCAGCAAGTCCTTGCCCTCGGTTTGCTTATTGTCCTCCTCTATTGTACACACGTCTTCTTTTTCGGTTGCCATATTTTCTACTGATAAATAATTTCTTTGCTGTTTTGACGAAGATAGTCTCCTTTCTCGGTTGAAGAGTGTTCTTATTGTGTTTGTGTGGCTTGGTGGGTTGAGAGTATTGCAAGTAAGGACGCCATCGTGTCTATTTATTCCCTCTCCTAAAGGCTAGCCAGCCTTGTTGCTCTCTACTGGATGAATCGGGGTCTATCTAATTTCTCAATGGTCTAGGCTCCGCGTGGGGAATGGAGACACGGTCAGCTCGTGCGGGGTGAAGCCGGGGGAGCTGGGCAGGCTGGGGACGGTCTCGAGATACCATCCCATCGCTATATCATTAACCTAGTCTTTTATCTTTCCCCTGTTGTTTAGCATTACACTCCGGCCTTAAAGTGGATTGGAGTTCTGGCGGAGTCCACTACTGGGTTAAATTTGACCCGACTGTGCGGACTCGATCCAAATATAGAAAAGATTTAATTATGCGCACCGCCACTCTATGCCGTAGTCGGCTGCAAATATACAGATACTATCTTGTCTAATGGATCGCCGAGTTTACCTAATTTCTCCTCTCCTCTCCAGACCTCGTGTATTTTTTTTCCTAGGGAGCGGAGTAGTTTCACACATACAGAGGTAACATGAATGGTTTATATCATAGGAACGGGTGGTTTGGCAAAGAACCGTGGTGGAAAGATGCTACTTTCTATCAAGTGTATCCGGCAAGTTTTAAGGACTCCAATGGCGACGGTTGGGGAGATATTCCGGGACTTATCTCCAAGATCGAATATCTCAATGAACTGGGCGTCGACGTGGTATGGCTTTCGCCCGTTTTTGAGAGCCCCCAGGCCGACATGGGTTACGACGTGTCAGACTACCAGAAAATTTATGCACCTTATGGCACCATTGACGACGTGGATGAACTAATAGAAGCATGTCATGCTCGAAACATGAAGTTGATTCTCGACTTGGTGGTGAACCACACTTCTATCGAGCACAAATGGTTCAAAGAGTCCCGTTCGTCGAAGACCAACCCGAAGCGCGATTGGTACATCTGGAAACCACCGCGATATGATCCAAAAGGGGAGCGGGTTCCGCCGACAAACTGGCGAGGTTACTTCGCTGGCTCTACTTGGACTTGGGACGAGCACACCGAGGAGTACTATCTCCATCTATACGCGCCTGATCAGCCGGACTTAAACTGGGAATCGGAAGCGTGCCGCGAAGCTATCTACCAGGACACCATGCGCTTCTGGCTTGAACGAGGCGCTGACGGGTTCAGGATCGACACTGTTAATAAATATAGCAAGCGCACCGAGTACGTGGATGCGCCAGTTACAGATCTAGACTCGCCATATCAGCCAGCGCCGGAGATGTGGTGCAATGGACCAAGAATCCACGAGTTCATCCACGAGATGCGGACTAAAGCGCTCGCGCCCTATGGGGCTGTCTCTGTCGGAGAGCTTTCTAACACGCCGGACCCAGGTCAAGTTTTGCCGTACGTTTCGGCAGCGGCACGGGAACTTGACATGGTCTTTGAGTTCTCTGTGATTCGATTAGGTACTGGGGGCATGTTTGGGCCAAAGTACATACTCGTGCCGTTCACCCTACAGCAACTGAAATCAATCGTAGCAAAATGGCAGACATTCATCGAAGGCACAGACAGCTGGACGACTGTGTTCTGTGAGAACCATGATAACGGACGAGCCGTGAGCCGGTTCGGCGATTGTTCAACGCCGGAGTTATGGGAGGCGAGTGCGAAAACCATAGCTCTCTGGCAAGCCACATTGACAGGGACGTTGTTCCTATACCAGGGCCAGGAGATTGGTATGACAAACATGCCGACGACTTGGGGGATAGAAGAGTACAAAGACGTTGAGAGTCTCAACTTCTATGCCGAAGCATTAGCATCTAAGGACCAGAAGAGAATGGCAGACACTATGCGGGGTCTGGGTATTCTTGCTCGTGATAATTCGCGTATCCCTTTTCAATGGGATGACTCTCCGAATGCAGGGTTTTCAGATAAAAGTGTCAAGACATGGATGCGTGTTCACGACGCCTATCCAGAGGTTAACGTCAAGAAGCAAATATCAGACCCTAATTCCATATTAAGTTTCTATAAGACGGTCTTGAAGCTGCGCAAGAAATATAAGGATATATTCGTCTTGGGAGCTTTCCGGCTCCTGAAAGATGATGACGAGGCAATATTCGCATACGTGAAAGAAAGCCCCTTTCGAATATCGGATTCGCGAGCGTCGGCGGACGACTGTTCTTCCCGTGGCTGCGAGAATAAGAGAATGGCGGTAGTGGTTATGAACTTCTCCAGGGATGAACGAGATTGCCTAGACGTTAGAAGCATCCTAGGTTGTGGTGACTGGAATACGGCGCGATTGCTAGTTAATACACAATATCAAGACAATAGGGGCTCGATTCTTGGGAAGGATACTATACCGATGGCTTTAAAACCATGGGAAGGGCGCGTCTACGTCAATTTCAACTTGGATGATGTCGTATAAGCATATAGACGAAAGAGGAATAAGGGATCAATAAGTACTGAGTACTGAGGGTCACCGAAAGCTATATATATAAATTAAATCCTTCAATTTTGTGGGTGGTTATTTCATCTATTTAACATCAAGAGGAAATAGTATTATATGTTTCTTATAAGACTTTCGATTAAGTGACAATAGTGGTTTATATACATGTCATAAGGTATATGCAATTAAACCCCCATCCAAGTCTCCGCCTGTTTTCGTGCATATATGCAGGTGAATGGAGCCGCGAATACGTCATTCGATTATGTACATGGACCGGGGTAGGTAGGGCAGGCACAATCGTCACGATCATTTGTTCATATATGTTGTCACGGAATACGTTAGGTTAGGTACATTAGGTACATACGATATCTCCCACCTTCCAAGGTTCTTTTCATTGTCGCACTGCTTCTTCTTCACCCTTTCTCAACATCACACCATACATCATCGACCATTCACTCGATCCGACCTCAATATTACTATCAATACTCTTCTACCTCACTACTTCTTGTTCCACGACGCAAGTCGTCAAGTCACCGTTGACTCGCATTTTACTACTAAAAGTTTCGATAACGTAGATCAAGAGTAAGACCCCATGCTTCGACATCGCTTGTCTACGAGGATGAATATGTACATAAGCTAACATGAACCTTCCATTATAGTGTCGTATGCTGCCGCGGCTGCGTCTGGTCCGAGGCAAACGCCTGAGGAGGTAAAGCAATATCCCTCTAGCAGATCAATATATGATCCAGGTTAGGTACCTAACATAATTATTCTCCAAGGCTGCAGCTCCTCAACCTCCCGAGATCATATCTTCTGAGTCCGCAAGCACCTCGTCCCTTGTCGACGTCGATACGCCCTCGGTGCGCACCGTACCCTCCGACTTCGGGGAACAAGAAATCCAGACCGAGACTCAAGCTGCTCGTCAAGAACTAGAGGATGCTACCGAGCGCGCGCGCGCTGAGGCTCATCTCGCCAAGAAGAAGGGCACCGGGAAAGCACGAAAAGCCGATAGCATTCTCACCCAATGGTTTGCCAATTTAAGCGATGGTGCCAGTACAGCCCTCGTCGTCTCCAATCTGGCTGCCGTTGTAGGACTTAGCGCGTACTTGGGCTTCAAGGCTTGGGGCTTGTATGAGCGCGGACGCTTAGGTTGGAAGAGCGTTGGTATTGGTGCAGGTATCGTGACTGGTGTTGGTCTGATAGAAGGAATCCTTGGAGGGTAAGTGATTATTTTTCTTGGCCATTTTAGACATTTGCAATCTAGTTCGTAAGCTGACCATTCGCAGATATCTCTACAGGGGTAAGAAGAAGCAGTCATAGGCGACCTCATGTTACGGTATAATATGTTATGGCTGACGATCTTCACGCGTTATGAGGTTGCGGAGTAATGAATACTGGCAGCCCAATAGCTCTCTACTCGTGATTTCATAAAGGTTCCGTTGCACCTAACCTAGTATACTTCTCATTAACTACATAAATTCGAAATACTGCATGGGTTGTCTCAATTCCCTGCTATTACCTGAGTATTAGGTGCTCTTTCACTTAATTCAGGGCGGATATGCTCAAAATAGTCTGTGTCAACTGCTTTGGCGTTGCTTTTGCATCTAGCAACATCCATGATTCGACTCAATTAGAGTGTTGTATCCCTTACTATACCTATATCTTTAGGGGTATATAAACCGCAACACAGGCCCCTCGAAGCTCACTACTGTAACTTCACTTGCCAGTACATGACTACTCCAAGTTAGGGTTCCAATTTAGTATATTGTGTATATATTAGTTATTTCTTTATTTTTGTTGCGGGCTTTTCGGTGTTCAAAGGTCAACGCCCTTCCCGACAAAAAGGGGCTACCGTGGGATGGTGTGTCTATACAGGGGACGTAAAATCCGGCAGCACACGGAAAAGTCCCGCCACAAAGCCGTCGACGCCGTCTTCAACCTGTAGGCTGAGATTCTAAATCTAAGTATCCGACTGTGTCCTAGACGGCAGTCTTGAGGAGGTCGAAATACACCACCATCAAAGCCATCAAAGTCATCAATTGTCCTAGGACCGTCGGCAGACAAGGAAGTTCTTGCCGTAGCCATAATGTAGAGGTTGCCACAAAAGAGCTGATGTGCATTTTGACGCAATATTGTCATTTATACCGTAGCTATTTGTTTTGCTTATTATCCACGCGTGGTCTATTTTTTGTTTTGTATCCTTGCCTTTCCTTTTCGTCCTTGGGTAGCGATATGAGCTATCAGTAATGTCAAATATAGCGCTATCATCTACTTTAAGGGTCGCGTTTTATCATATATGATCATTCTCATTTCTTGTATTTATGCTTTATTTGAAGTGGTTAGGTAGGTTGACTGTTCATAACCGGGAACTGGGTGCTTAATTCTAATTGTGGCTTGCTAAGGGGGGGTAATCAATGGCATCGGAAATTCTGATATAAGCCTTTATACCTGAAGTACTGAACGCTCTCTGAATACCATGTATATTTTATGTTCGCTAACTAGAATGCAATTTCATTTCCTCCCAGGTTATATATGGAAGAGCTTATTAGTGCAATACTGAGGACGATACGGTACCATTTATCTCATGCAGTGAACGTGGCACTCTCCGATATTTATCGCTTATAGGAGTCCCCTTTGAAACATTATATCAAAATACCTTCTATTAATAGTTCATCAACGTACACCTTTATCAATTCCTGTCTTCGGCGACTTATAAAAAAGCCTTGTGTAGAGCCATTTCCCTCATACGAGTCTCCCTTCTTCTTTCGCGGCACTTAATGTCCGAGTCTTCGGGGAATGTTACGGGTTCTTGAATTCGTGTCCGATGCGGTTCGGCCGAAGCCTGCAGGAAATCAAAGTGCTCAGCTAAATCAGCATAATGATTTAGCATTGAGCTGTGATCAACAAACCCACATTGTTCCCAGTAGTATCCGGGATTAACCCAGGCATGTGAGTGGTTGAATCCAAACTACCTACTTGCCCGACTAACGGAAAACCCATCACAACTCGTCATTCATGTATTAACGTATAGGGCGTATAAGCGACATATAAGGCGGTCTAATACTTCATGGTCACATTGCTACTATGCAGATCTTAGTCATCAAGTGCGATAAAAATTGTGAGTCCTTGATATCTACGGAGCATTCTTGAGTGAATGGAACCATGGTATGTTCGGGTGTAGTATCAAAAATCGGTATTACATTCTCAGTCATGGGACATATATTCTTAGTGCCTCACGTAAGTTCTGCAGGACATAGGGGTCCTGGATTCGCCCGTTCGTAAACCCATAACATAAATTATGTCTATAAAATGTTAGATATAAGAGTTTATAATACTAATGATTTATTTATAGCCGACTATGGCCGACTATGAGGTAGGTGACACGTCCCGGTTCAGAGCCCCTTGGTTGATTTTATTTTGGCCATTTAGGAAACCTAGCAACGCTGGAACGTATTACTCCTATGTAACTTCGTAGTCTGCCTACGTAGGGTAGGTGTATTTGTAATTGCCCACCCCCGGGTTTCGGATATAGGTCATGACAGTATTTTCTTTGCTGGAGCCAAAGTGCAACCATTACATCACATGGAAAGCCACGGAAATATCGGATACTATCCCATCACGGTTGGGACGCATGATGTTTTATATACTATGGCCTACTCAGTGCTCCACCTAACCGAGGATGCGATCCTTACTCATTTGGCTATATAAACCTAGGCGTTGCTCCCGCCTTGTCTCCCGGGAGTGTTGGTGATAAGATCATATCCGTGTCCTGGCCAACACTACTGAATTAATCGCAACCGAAGAAAGTGAGGCGGGTCTAAATTGTTGCACCTATGTCCTTCATGACGCGAGCATAGAAGTAGAGACGAGCTTCCAAATAGCCATTAGAAATAGACGACATGATAGACACGGGGACAAATGAATCCAACCTGGATCAACATGGCAAGTATCGGCTAGTTCCCAATATAATCGACGATATCGCGAGGGCTGATCCTGAGAGAGAGGCGTTCCTTGTACCGCGCTCCGACAACCCCAAGGATGGTTGGAAATCTATTACGTTTAAAGAGTATGCGAACGCCGTAAACCGCATCGCGCACAGGATAGTCAAGACATGCGGCACTCCATCGCAGGGTTCCTTTCCGACCATAGCCTATGTCGGTCCAAACGACGCTCGTTATGTCATATTACTAGTTGGCGCCGTCAAGGCCGGCTACAAGGTAATATTCCTCATAAATATTCGGTATCTAGAAATGACTGTATTTTAGGCCTTATTTATCTCTCCCCGTAATTCTCTCGAGGGACAGTTAAGTTTATTTGATAAAACGGACTGTCAATTTCTCGCTTTTGCAAAGCCACTACGAGGATTAGTCCGTCCATGGCTACAAGAACGCGAAATGAAGGCGATCGAAGTAGGTTCCGTCGAAACTTGGTTTCCTGAGCAAGATGTCGAACCGTTCCCATACGAGAAGACTTTCGAGCAAGCTGAATGGGATCCGTTGGTAGTGCTTCATACTAGCGGAAGCACTGGAATCCCGAAGCCGGTTGTCATCAGGCAGGGTCTGATAGCTATGCACGATATTCATCATGACTTGCCTACCTTCGGTAATGGATTTGAACCTTGGCTACGAGGGCTTGCAAAGGCATCGCGCAAAACTTTCGTACCGAGTAAGCTAGCTACCTGGATTCCCGAAGCTTGTGGTTCAATTTGCTAATACGTCAAGTGCCCCTTTTCCATGCAGCCGGAATATATCTCTTCATCTACTGCGTATTATACTTTGACACCCCGATCGCCTTAGGTATTAGTGATCGCCCCTTATCAATTGACTTAGTCGTCGAGTGTATCGATAATCTAGATGTCGAGGGAGTTATGCTTCCGCCGGCGATGCTGGAAGAGATGAGCCAGAATGATGAGTGGATTCGGCCACTGATGAAGCTAAAAATTGTTGCTTTCGGTGGAGGTTAGTGACACATACCTAACAACGATTCTACTTCTTCCAGGAGGGCTAATTCCAGCAGGAAATCTTAACAAAGAGGCCGGTGACAGACTAGTCAAGAAGGGAATAAGACTTGTTAATGTAATCGGTGCTACGGAGTAAGTCGACTTGCAGCTTGGGGCTAATTTTGGTTAATCAAATACGTCTAACAATCTCAGATATACGATAATTCAGATGTACTTTCAACCGAACCCTGAGCTCTGGCAATATTTCATATTCAATTCCGATATGATCGGAGCGGACTGGCGCAAGGTCGAAGGTGCCGAGGACGTCTATCAACTAGTCATTGTCCGGCAAAATAAGCATCCAGGTCTTCAGGGTATTTTCTATACTTTCCCGGAAGCCGATGAGTTTGACACGAAGGACATGTACAAACGTCATCCAACTCTCCCGGATCATTGGATATATTACGGAAGATCTGACAGCATCATTGTGTTTTCCAACGGAGAAAAGCTTAATCCAGTGATCATCGAGGAGATCGTCGTCGATCATCCCGGAATCAAGGGCGCTTTGGTAGTCGGCTCAGACCACTTTCAAGCTGGTCTCCTTCTTGAACCTGTGACAAATCCTAGAAACGATCAAGAGGCCGAGAAGCTGCTTGATAGTGTCTGGCCATATGTCGCTAAAGCGAATACCAGAACTGCCGCCCACGGACAGATAGCACGCCAGTTCATCGCATTGGCTAGCCCAGATAAGCCGTTTAACCGCGCTGGAAAGGGAACTGTACAACGAGCTAGTACGCTGAGGTTGTATAAGGAAGAGATCGATAAACTTTACGAAGAAGCAGACAAAGCTTTCGATGGAGTTGCTCCCCAGATGGATATGCATTCTGAGGACACGCTGGCAGAATCTATAAAGGATATATTTGGAACTAGACTTGGACCTAAAGGGGAACTCGAACTAGACACCGATTTTTTCTCGGCTGGTATCGACTCTTTACAAGTTATTAATGCTACCCGACTCCTCCATAGCGGACTGGAAGCTTCAGGTTTCCACGTCGACGCAGCGAAGGTGCCCGCTCGTGTTATTTATGGCAATCCCACACCGCGAAGACTTGCTCGGTATATCTATTCTATCGTGAAAGAAAACGACAATGAGAACACCGAGAGAAGCCAGGACCATGAACTTCAGGCAATGAAATATCTTTGGAAGAGGTATACAGAAAATATTCCGAGGAAGAGGGAAGGAAGACCTGACCCTGAAGATGAGAATCAGACGGTCCTCCTTACCGGATCTACGGGGATGCTAGGATCTTACATGCTAGATCTCCTTGTAAAGAGTCCGTTGGTGAAGAAAGTTATCTGTTTGAATAGAGCTGAGGATGGAGGTATCAAACGTCAGGGGCAAGCTGCTAAGGACCGAGGTCTTAGTACCGATTTTACATCCAAAGTCGAATTCTTACATGCTGACATGTCACGCCCGGACTTTGGACTCCCCCCCGACGTATATAGTCGGCTGCTAAACGAGGCGGACCGCTTTATTCACAATGCGTGGCCAGTCAACTTTAATATTCCTGTTGAATCCTTCGAGCCTCATATCAGAGGTGTCCGGAATGTTGCTGATTTCGCGATTAACTCACCTAAGCGCGTGGCTGTTGTGTTTATATCGTCGATCGGCACCGCAGACAACTGGGATGGGAAAAGGGGAACGATACCGGAACAAAGACTTGAAGATCTAGGGCTCGCAGGGGGTGGCTACGGGCGTAGCAAGATGGTGGCGAGCCTTATTCTAGATGACGTTGCGAAAGTGGGTGATTTCCCAGCTGCGATAATTCGAGTCGGCCAAATCGCCGGTCCCGAGTCAGAGGCAGGCTGTTGGAATAAACACGAGTGGCTCCCTTCTATTATTGCGAGCAGCTTATACCTCGGAGCTCTTCCAGTTCACCTCGGAATTATGGACCGCGTGGACTGGACGCCAGCTGAACGTATTGCGAGCTTGGTTCTCGAGGTCGCCGGAGTGTCTCAGAAGGTTGACGCTCAGAATATCACTGGTTACTATCACGGTGTTAATCCCTCGGCCACATCGTGGGCAGAGCTTGCTCTGGCTGTTCAGGAATTCTATGGGAAAGATCGTATTCCGGAACTTATCAGCTTTAAGGACTGGGTTGGCCGACTAGAGCAAAGCCAGGCTGGTGATGCTCAAGATATAGGCAAGAACCCGGGTGTTAAGCTAATTGATTCATATCGAGGGATGGCAGACGCCCACGAAGCAGGCCAGAAGCCCTTTATTTTCGATATGAGGCATACGATAGAGCGTAGCACAACCATGAAGTCGGCTAATTCAATTACACCCGAGTTGATGAAGCATTGGTGTAAGCAATGGGGGTTTTAAGAAGATGTAGTTGAGTTGTCTAGCAACTAACTGGAGATGAGAAGGATTTGTTCTCATCCTTTGAGTACCTACTTTAGGTACCTTAGGTAGTCAGTCATATATGAGGCCTTAACGACTTATATAAAATAAATAATTAGACGTTGAATTAGAAAATTGATGATAGGTGACACTACATCTCGAGTTATTTGCCGCCAAAAAGGTACCTACCTAACCTAGGTAGGTATGTAATACCATTGCACCTCTTCAAGCCGATATTACATATGTAACCTAGGTAGAGAAGCAGACAAGGGCGAGTCATGCTGTAGAGTAAAAGCGATTGGGGGGAGTGGGCTAGGTACCTAAGGTGATTTCGCGTGTGGCTGGCCCATAGGTACATTTAGGTCTCTCTTTCCGTACCTACATGTAGGTACCTACCTATGTATGTACTGTAGGCGTGGGCTGTCTGTGGCTAAGTAGGTACAATACATACATACATTAGGTACCCCTAAGGTGCCTAACCTACATGTACATGTAGGTACCTATGTACCTACCCATGTACGTAGCTTCCATGCACCCTGTTTGGCAGCTGGCGGGTGGCTTCTACTTTTTCCCCTCCAGCTGCCTACTGTCCACCCTGAAATTTTAACAAGCGGAAAGCAAAAAAAAAATAAAATAAGGAATTTCCAAGTCGTCACCAGAGAAGAAACTCGACAACGCCTTACGCCCACCGCACCTTGCAGAGCAGAACGACAACTTTCATCTGTACCTATTACACGAAATAGCTTTACGAAGCAGAACCGACTATTGTTACGCAATCCTGCGACAACATTTCCATGAATCGTATCGTTCATTTGATACTCGCAACTCGTATTTCTAAAGCATTCGCACAACTGCATTAACAGCCGCATCTGCATGCACATCTACATCTACATTCATATTCATATTCGCGTATGCATAAACCCTAGGCACCTTGCTTTACACTTTCGTCGCGCAACGGCGACACTAACAAATAAACTACCTTAGACTAGAACACGCCTGAATATTCAATCTTCCTCCGAGTCGTCTCGAATTTCCAAAGCTCAATACGCCACTTCGCCGATTATTACTATCGGTTATATTTCTTGAAAAAAGGTTGCACCTCCCCCATAACCCTGACAATGCCCTCAAATCTCCCTTCAAGTTTCGCCTCAGCAGCTGCTGGTCAGAACCCGAGCCGTGATACGAGATCAGGTGCTCGAAATGATGGTCGAGGGAATAATACTAGCGGGGAATGGTACGTTGTTATTACCTACTATTACTCTGTTATACTCTGCTACTGTTAGACATCTTGGATTGCCTTGACAACAAGCTGATTACCCCTTTCTTTCTCCTTTTCTAGGTCTAGGTCAGGACGATCAACCAACGGCGGCACTCTAACTTTCCGTCGAATATCGACTACGCCCTCGAGCCAGTCGCTCAATAGCCAGATGCAAAATTCCGAAACCATCCAGTCGGCCTCTGCTGACCCTGCCGCTCTCATGCCGGTTGGCTCCACCAATTTCGACAACTCGGGCATTCTTAGATACTCGCGAGACCAGCTCCTCTCTATTTTCAGCGTCGTCCATGAGCCCAATCCTCAACGACCCGACGTCTCCGCTCTGTTCGCGCCCGGATGGGCCCCGGGACATATCAATGGTACGACGTCTAGAGGCTGGAGTAAGACTGCCGAGTCCCACGTCGCCCCTCAGGAGCCAGATATCTGTTGGGATGCACCAGGATCGACAACAGCTGTCGGCTTGCAGGAGATGAGCCCCGACGAGAAAGAAGTGAGTCGCGGCCCTAAGCCTCGACCGTCGAAATAAGTTATCTCGTGGACTAACTTTTGAAATAGTTGTTCGCGTCCGACGTAAATTCTACTGTGAAGCCCCCGGCTCAGAATAAGGACGGGAATCACCCGGGAGGAGGGGTAAACGGTCGGAAGGCTTCCTTTTCCCACGGAAGTTCAAACAATTTCGGACTCGCCTCACCCTCAACTACTTCGAGACCTGGTACAAGACGACGTGAAACTACCGATACGAATCCATATTCTGGTGGTGGCGGCTTGACTTCTCCGACGTCCGCAACGCGCCCACCTCGGGACGAGGCGTCGTTCTGGTTTGGCCGAAAGAATACGGATCCGAAGGATTCAACCTTTGAGGAGCCTGAAGAGGATACTAGTGCGCGAGAGGCTCCTGTTAAGTCTCTACCTTTCGGCAATCTAATACGCAACAATACGACTCCGGGCAGTTCGGGTTTCGGAGGAGTATCTCCCTGGCAGACCTCGGCTCCGACCACCTTGCCTGGCATAGGCAGTTTCGGGAATTTCGCGCTTCCTGGATCTACAATTGGGGAGAAGCGAGCTGGAAATCCTCGTGGCGAAAGCCGCTTAGCGCACTTGATTCCTAAGGATAGCTCCGATAGTATTGCTTCTAAATCAGGCGAAGGTGTTACTCCGGATGCTAACCGTCTTTGGCGCCCGCGCCAGCGCACCGACACGGATCCCTTCGGCGAAGACAGCGTCTCGGGGAGTGCTATTCTAGGAGGCGCTCAAGATACGAGCCCTCCCCCGATGTCTCATCTACCTCTTCATACCTCGTACGATACAC
Organism: Daldinia decipiens; assembly: GCF_022478715.1. NCBI lineage: Eukaryota > Fungi > Ascomycota > Sordariomycetes > Xylariales > Hypoxylaceae > Daldinia > Daldinia decipiens. Next base: position 47,553 of record NW_026054586.1, read on the forward strand.
CGATGAAAGGATCTACTAGTGATTTCGGAATGTCTAGTCTCAACTTGGGGGGGCACCCGGAACATGAACAAGCGCCTTTAAGTCCGTCGGAAACGAATCCTTACAGAAGTCCCCCGGGCGAACGAAATGAGCACGAGGACGTGGGGGACAGGCAACACGGCCCGACAGGTATCGCCGACCATGTTTCCGGCTATGGCGGGGGTCTGCCACGCTCGTTTGCCCATACCGCGTTTGATGGTAGCGATCGTAGCCAGACGTCTAGCGTTGGCGCGAAGGCCTACCCGCCGTTGAGTAATCTAACTGGCTGGCCATCTTCGAGTACGCCAGATCGCGAGCGTGCCCCCTTCTCTGGCTTTGGAGGCTCACTTTTCGGCCCTGTTGGAGACTTGCAGTCCCCAAGCCTTGGTAATCTAGGCGGCGTGTTTGGTCCCACAAGCACGACTAGCTTTGGTGGTTCCGGATCTTTTGGTCGAGCAAGCAAGCTCGGTTCTCTATTTCCCCCAGCCATGCAGGCGCAGATGCAAACGCAGGACAACGAGAGCCTTAGCGATTCGATACCGGACCTTCGTCAGCCTAATCCATTAGGTGCTATCGGCCGTACTGCACCCGGCGATCATGGCCGCGAAACTGATAGCTCTGTGCGAGCCGGCAGGGGAATGTTTGCCGACATGTTTGCACAGGCCGAGACTAGTCGAACGCCAGTCAATTCTGAAAGCTTGCATAGTATCTCGGCTGCTCCTCACAGCCAGACTTTTACGGCGACTAGCAATGCACCATCCTATGCTGCCAGCCAGACGTCCGAACCCCCTTCTGTTCAATCTCGCACGATGGTTATGCCCGATCGTATGAGATGGGTTTATTTAGATCCTCAAGGTCAGCAACAGGGTCCATTTACCGGGTTGGAAATGAACGACTGGTATAAGGCTAATTTTTTTACGCCTGATCTCCGTGTCAAGAAACTAGAGGATTCGGAATTCGAGCCTTTGGGCCAATTGATTAGGCGCATTGGCAACTCTCGCGAGCCCTTCCTTGTTCCTCAGATCGGTATACCTCACGGTCCGCCATCTCAGACTGGTCCTTTCTCTAACTCGGGCGGCGTGATACAGCCGCCTCTTGTTAATGCCTTTCCTAGTTTTGGTAGGACCTTGACAGCAGAAGAGCAGAACAATCTCGAGAGACGCAAACAGGAAGAGCAATATTTGATGGCTCGCCATCGCGAATATTACGCAACCCAGCAGTCAATGGGCCGAGTCCCGATGCCCGGTGTCCCGGGGTTGCATCATCATTCTAGCGCTCACAGCCTCCAAAGTCAACCGAGTTTTGGTAGCATCACATCGCCCATCACAATGCCCCCTCAACCTCCCATTGGTGCCATTGGAACATCGGGCTCTTTTTTCGACGCGCCAGCTACACATCAAGCCGCCGTACAAGGTAGTTCTGGGCAGGGACTAGAAATGTTCAGGGAGGACGACCTAGCTCGTCTGTCAGGACCAGAACGCCAGATGTTGGCTGGCCTCCATGGTACGGGGGCGATAGGCGGCAACCTTCTACCACAACCCATCGGCGTGCCCACTTCGGAAGCAGGTGTGCGCAGCCAGCTCCCCAACTCTAATGAACTCAGCGAAGACGTAGAAGGCTTTCGAGGGCGCTTGCAGGAATTCGAAAAGCTTAGGGCACAACACGATGCCGAAATGGCGGGACGGCAAGCGTCACCTCTTCGTAATAACTCCAACGAGCAGGCTCCGCAAATGAGCTCGCCCACACGCCCTATCGAGCCTGAATCGGCTTCTGAACAACCCCCCGGCGGAGAGGCTGCCCGCCTTGAGGATGACCAGTCAGCTACCTTGGCAAAGCAGTATCAACAAGCTCAAGCTGCTGCAGTTGCCGCAAAAATCAGCGGGCTGCCAATGCCTTTCCCACCGCCTCCCTCCGCTACGCCCTTACCTGCTCCTGCTCCACAACGTGTCAAATCTAATTTACCAGAGCAATACGCTACAAGTTCTCGATCTGGCACGCCTGACATCACGCCGTTGTCAGCTACAGCCCAGCCGCCGCCGCTTGCCCCGTGGGCTAAGGACGGTGGGTTGGAATCACATAAAGGACCCAGCCTCAAAGAGATTCAGCAGGCCGAAGCTCAGAAGGCAGCCAAGGCGGAGGAGGCAGCGGCTCTCGCCCGGCGTGCTCTTCTTGAACAAGAGGCAGCTCGAGAACGCGAGAAGGTCGCGGCTGTTGCTCCAGGTCTACCTACAAGCAGCACGTGGGGAACCGCATCTCCTGTCAATCCTAGTACAGCCAGCAGCCCCTGGACAAAACCAGCCCCGGGGAAGATGCCGGCGGTTGGACCTACGGCTCAGGTACAAATCTTAGACAAGAAGAGAACATTGGCCGATATCCAGCGCGAGGAGGAGGCTCGCAAGCAGAAAGCGAAAGAGGTAGCCTCACAGACCGGACCCGTATCCAGCGTCGGAAAGCGATACGCCGATCTCGCCAGCAAACCCAACGCTGTCTCTGCGCCTAATCCAATAAGTAGTGCCAATACCTCGGGGTGGGCTACGGTTGGAGCTGGAGGTAAAATAAAGGCGCCGACCGGTCCTTCTTCACAGATACGACCTCCTAGCGCTTCTAAGCCAGTGGCTACCGTTGCAACCCCCCCATCACGACCCGCTGTCAAGGCGTCAAATTCCACGGCCGGCCCTGCCCACACGGAAGCCATGGACGAGTTTACCAAATGGCTTCACGGTCAGTTAGCTAAAGGAATCACTGGTGTTACGGACAGTAAGTTCAAGCACATATACCACGTTAATGATAACACTGCTAACAAGGATGCGCAATAGTCGAAGCCTTCGCCAACACGTTGATAGGGTTCCCTCTTGCGGGCGATCTTATCTCGGATGCTATCTATGCCAACTCTAAAACGATGGATGGACGTCACTTTGCCGAGGAGTTTATTCGGCGCAAGAAGTTAGCCGATAAGGGCGTGGTAGAGAAGCAGCCGGCTAAAAGCCCATCTACAGACACGCAATCAAGCACAGCAGGTGGATGGAATGAGGTAGCCAAGAAGAGCAGCTACAAAGAGACCACTAACGATGCCAGTTTGATGCAAGGTGCTGGCTTCAAGGTCGTACCCGGCCGAAAGAAGGGCAAGAAATAAAGCAAGCTAGTAGTAAATGTGGCGTACGAATATCGACCGGAAAGGTAGGTGAGCCTGTAATGAATGATATTTAACGAAGCCCTTATGACTTTAAATATCGTCTGTGTATACCGACAGTTGCGGAAATGAACAAGAGGAACGAACTGCGCTTTCAGATAGCTTCACAATGCAAACTGCAACTCTTTTCTTAGCACCGAGGTTGCTCAAGGACTTTGCTATCGTCCACTCAAATATGTATTGAACGAAGTGATGAAATGATGATACCTAGACCAAATTTTTTTTTTCTCGGTTTGCAATATCTTTATAAGATCCTATAAAACCAGTTTTTGTAAATGTTCCCCGGTGCCCGGGTACCTGTTAAAGGGGTAAAGTACTAAGGGCAGGAGCTGTTCACCAATAAAATCGCACAGACCACCTGACGTCAAATAATAGGTCAAGGGGAAAATTTAAAAAGGAAAAAAAAAAAAGAAGAGAAGATTGCCCCTCCCCCGCCATCGATTATATCGCATTCTACATTCACTATCAAATCCTTTTCTAATGGAAATGCTACTCATATTTGTAAACGCTTTAACGATGTTTATCATTTGAAATCTCTTCTGCTCTCCACCGGATTATGAAGTTAATATCTTATACTACGCATAATGATTTTAACCTCGCCGTCATCTCCATTCTAAAATTGGGCAAATACGATTACAATTACTCTATGCCACCAGCCTTAAAAGCTTGATACACTGATACGGGAATATCGATACGTTAGGTCAGAATAGGTTCAAGATGGTTGACAGGGAGTTCTCACCCGATACACTCATCTCGATAGAGAGCTCTTTTGAGAATTCTTCGTTCCTTGAACCATTTAATATTGAGCCAGCGCAGAGTATAATAACCCAATTTGTCCGACATATAGTGGCGCAATCGCCCGAGAAGCAAATCAGATCGAGTTTCGACGAGACTCACTTGAAATCCCACGTTGCTACTGAGACAATCCGCCTTGGTCTAGCTTCCCTAGGAGCTTTCTTACAGGCAAACGTTACAGGGCCAATTCTCCAAGGTGTTAGCTCGGTAGAAGCTATTTTTGTTTCGGCTTTCGATAGGGAAAAGTCTCTTACTGAGTTAAGCAACGGCACAAAACCGGCAGACCTAGACTTGTCTATAACGTCTTTGAGGAGGCTGTGTCTCAGCTGGCTTGAGGTGGACGGCGTTTCTCCATATCCATATATACCCCATATAGAGCTCTTTTGCTTGTCGAGATTCATCTTCACAACAGGCCTTGTATTACCAACCGAATTACCTGAAGTCTGGTCAGATTCGCAGAATTCTTTCTCGCTACATCTCTCCTGGACCCGATTGAGGATTCACCTCTGGCATTATAAACTTATCACCCAACCCTCGCTAGGTCCGGGGTCTTTGTTCACCAAAAGTGGCCGCTGGACAGACGTGCCAACCCTCCAGGAGATTATTGAAAAAAGCATTCTAGAAGCCGACATTTCTGTGACTGGGTCGGCAGAGACAGGCCAAGTCTCAGAAAAGTCACAATGGCCTCTAGAGTACCGTATCCAATATTTTCTAGAAGAGGCAGCCTGTCATATCTTACTTGGCAATGACGCAAAAGCTCGAGAGGCCCTGAACTTAGCCACGAAGATTAGCGGCTTTTCTTACGCTCTTTCTGGAGCCCCTGGAAAGCGTACACGATTTCAAGAGAAGAATATCAGCCAACTCGTAGTACTTGCCAAAAGCCATGCGCTATTTCCTACAATACCTAAACAACACCATGCCCCTAACGCCACACCTATTGCGCTCCCCCTAAACGATGATACTTTGTTAGAGAACATCGAGTTTGATAATCATGGAACTGATAGTCGAGCTTCATTTCTTCTTCCAGTTGAATTACAGGATATTAAACCGGACAAACAGCCGCAGCTTCTTCCGGAGGATCACATCGTCCTTTTAACAGAAGCAACCATAAGAGATACCTTTTCGCCTGCTGATTCGCTGACTTCGGAAGAGATTTTACCCTTCGCTCTTCGAGTGATTGATGATAAGTCAGCCAATTGGCAGACATACACCCAAGCCCTTCTCGTAAGATCACGAATTGAATTGAACAGAAGTCGAACTGTTGAACGTGCAGTTTTGCAGATGCAGGCCCTTGTGGATCAGGTTATCGTGGATATGCAAGAGACCAATGGCTTAGATGAGATGAGACGTCAAGGTGCAAATGAGCCAGAAGCTACACCCGATATCCCCGCCATCCAAGTGACGCCTGATAGCAGGGAGGGTCGACAGGATGACCTTCAGAAGCCAACATCATTTCTCCCTGCTCCCAAACCGGCCGAGTCAGCATCGCCGCAGGAGAGGCTACGGTATGTCAATGCTTTGTCGGCTCCACCGCGTTGGCACCTCGAGTCCGAGCTCGCCTACGCCTGGACGACGGTTGGGTCGCTTGTCTCAGCCTTGGAGATATTCAAACGCCTACGGCTGTGGGCAGAAGTTGCGCTCTGCCTAGCAAGTAGCGCGGCGGCTGATGATCAGGAAGGTCGGGGCAGTGGAGGTGAGGAGAAGGCTCGGGCTATCGTGCGATGGCGGTTATTCAATCGCACCTCCGATGCTAACGGCGCCGCGAACCCGAAAGATGATTACGACGGGGATGATATCGAATTCGATATCTCATCTCTAAAAGCGTCTGACTTCTATGGTTCAGAACGCTCCCCTCCACCTCCCAATGCCCCTCGCCTATTTTGCATACTAGGAGACATGGAGGATGATCCTAAGCACTATCAACGTGCATGGGATGTTTCCAATGGTCGTTTTTCAAGGGCACAAAGGTCTCTCGGTGAGCTCCATCTCCGAACGCAGAAATGGGAGGAAGCTCGAGAAGCATACAAACTTGCTGTTGGAGTTAATCGGCTAAGCTCGGAGATGTGGAGCAGACTTGGTGATATCGAGCTTCGTCTTGGAAACTTCGCTGATGCAGCTGAGGCGTTCCAGAGAGCAATCTCAAGCGCAAATAACACTTCCGGCGGTGAAGATGCGAGGACCTGGAGCAACCTTGGAACTTCACTGTTAAGTTGGTATCGTCAAATTATCTCGGAGACACGAGACCGGCAGCAAAAACTTGACAAGGATGATTCTGACTATTTAGACGGGATGGCAAGCACGAAGCATGCCGCCGAACTCGGAAAGTCTGCACATAATATATTGCATGACTCCTTAGTGGCCTTTAAGCGTGGAGCAACACTCGCCGACTCGAACTGGAGAATTTGGGATAATGTAATCACTCTAGCGGCAAGCATCTCGCCGAATCCAGACTTAGAAGACATGGTTCTCGGAGTTAGAAATGTAATCCGCATTCGCAAGAGCGAAGATGCATTAGATATTGATATACTGACCCTCCTGGTTAGAGAGGCGACCAAGACACCTGTCCCCACCAACATCGAAGAAGGGAAAATATTTGAGCCAGCGAGGGGCACCATCGAAAGCAAGATCGTCTCACTCTTCGAGAATGATATCGTATCCCTCATTACAACGAATTCGGCGTCCTGGGCTCTGGTGTCACGCCTTCGTGCCTGGAGGAAAGACTGGACAGGGGCATTGGACGCAGCGGAGAAGGCGTGGAGGACGGCTGTCGGCGGGGTCGGGAGCTCGTTGTCGGCATCTGGCGGCGTTCAAAGCCAGCGTGGGAGCTGGCTAACAGATGCAGACGCATGGGATGCTGTAGTTCAAAGGACATCGGAGCTCGTAGCGGCATACGAGAATTACGGATCACGCATAGATACTATCGGTACTAAGTGGAAGGGTAAGGCGAGAAGCGCGGTTAGGAGCGTAATGGGGAAAGCAAAGGATTCATGGGAGGATGATCGAAGATGGCAAACATTGGCCGACATGATGGAGGACTTAAGATTGTAAGGGAACATGCCACCCTACCGAAATATAGTAGTCCCTTCTTTGTGCCATTATAAATATCCAGGAATGCTGGATTTCTCGATGTATCTGGTAGTAAAGCCTTTGAGGAACATTGTCAATTTTATAAGTAGTTAGTTATTCGTATATTGAGGTTGTTTTATAAAGATGCAAGCATCGCATAAATAAGTTAAAAGATATCTACCTGATAGACTACCTAGGTAGATAGACAACCTGTGTTCCAAAAACGCCCCCCGCCGTCTAATCCTTGGCATGCATCTATTGCTTCTCTCCCTTCACCTCTTAACGTATTGCGCCCCAGCCGTAGTTCCCATGGCCCAATAATAAACCAGACCATATCATGTTATCTAGACTCTTATGGTAGTCCCCGGTTCCCAAATACACTTGTCCGTAAAATAGACACCCGATGAAATGCATTTCTGACTTAAAGGTATTGATCTAGTAAAGCAAGTAGAGCGAGAATAGAAGAGGATAAAACAGCGAGCTAAAGTTACAAAGAAGAGTGAAGCAAACAGGGTATAAAATGCTTTAAACCAGAAAAGACACCAACCGATCAAACGACCATGCGTACCTATATCACGTTCTCTAGGTAGGTACCTAATCCTTCTCCATCATGTCTCTACCTGTGTTAAATAAAACCTGGTCGGAGTCCACCGAATTATCCAGCTGGAGCCGCGAGGGCGTCGTGACCGCTCTAGCTGGAGCCCAAAAAGAACAATATTAGAAATAATTGCAGAAAAAAAAGAAAAGAGGTAATGAGTGACAATGTATGCGTTTAGACACGTGAATAGAGATGCCTAGCTTTAGTGTGAAGAGAAATGAAGTATGAATAAGCCGAATCGTCGTAGAAAGTACGCCTGAACTTAATCAGCCCTTAGAAGCTGGTCGACCAGAAAACAAAGCAAAAAAGCTGAAACTCGGAAGAGATGAATCCCATTTCTTAAGCATCATGATTCCGGGACAAGGACAGGTAAAAGACAAAAGATGACCGTAGGAAGTAGAGGAGTAGAGGAGTAGTATAGTAAGACTGACGAGTAGTGTACGGTCTCAATCCCGGAGCGGGTTGGTGCGTCGTGAAGAGGGGGGGTGGTAAAGTATGTATGTAGGTCGTCCTTGGGCTTGGGCTTGGGCTAAGCAACAGGTTTTTGTTGACATGATAAAACTTTATTGTGCTCGTAGAAAAGCATGCAGGCATCACCAGGTATCCAATTTCGGTAAGGACTGGGGTTGTATATGGCCGGCGAATGTTCGTTTATTTGGTATGCATACCTAGGTACATACATAACCACGTCCCCAATACCCCAGTTGTGGTATCAAATAAGATGTTAGTGGAGTCTGGTGATGAACTATTATGAAATGCATTGTGTGTAGATCATCTGCAAAGCCAAGCCAAGCCAAGCCAAGCCAAGCCAAGAGCATAACACAAGCCTCGAGACCAGGTAGCTGTCGTGAAACCATTAGGTTAAATCTGAGGAAAATACGGCGATGCGGACCCCAAGTTTCGAAGTATTGAAGTATTGAAAGAGACAACTCCTGACGATACTTGAAGTATGTAGAGACTGCGTGACGCAGATGGTATGCATCATGCAGCGGCAGCGGCGCGCACCCGATAGACACACATCTATGTATGTAGACAAGACACAATCCATGTTGCCCACATGGGTGCATCTACATGTCGACATGCTTGTGACCAATCAGTCACTCGAGACTAGCCATGCAAAGTCGATCATGGTCCCCCAGATTAGCCCTCCCCGATCCCGAGAAGGTAATAAGATGTAGTAATGATGATGGTGGCAATGGGTTGCGTCCACCTATGTAATGTAGCCTTGCTAAGAGAGGTAGCCTGGTTTGGAGCATGGGGGCTTGAAGTTGTCACGGGTGCGGCGGCTCCCACGGCGGAATAAATCCCAAGAGGTAAAGCAAGGATACCGGGAGATGAACAGGGGTGAGTTCGTTTGGTATCGTGCGATCAAGTTGGAGTGCCGGGTTGAATTATGATTGGTTGACCTCACGACAGCTGACCTTGGCCGAATTCACCCCCCTTTCCCCCCACACACGATTTACAAAACCTATACACCATTGCATAAGGCGCACTCCCCACCAACCCTCAACAAACTTGGCATATGCCATCATGCGAATGGCCCTCGGTCTTCATCGTCTAGGTTCGAGCCTAGCATGGCTCCCCATCACGAACCACACGCGCGCACACACACCACATATACTCTTTCTTTCTCCTTTAACTCCTAAGAAATTCGGCCGTCCCAGATGGAGAACCAGATGGAGAACCATCTCCCGCTTCACACCATACGAGTGCCGTATGATTTAACTGCGGTATAATAAAAGGCGAGGGGGTTATGTGCAGGAAAGTATGATACGGATGTCCGAGGTATATTCCGCGCTTAGACTGCAGTTCATCTTGTTTGTTTCCCTGATAGTGGAAGAATGGATGGCCATCCTGCAACCCTCGCACCCTCGCCCTCTCGCCCTCTCGCCCTCTCGCGGAACGCGCCCGGCGTCACACCAACTTCATCCCTGGCGGCGGTAGTCACGCCGCTATTCCCGGTGGCTGACATCACCGTATGCTCCAGTGCCGTACACATGACTTGGGTGATGCTGGTGACTCGTCGTGTAGGCAGAAGCTGCCGTTGAGGCATCGGCGTAGCCACTCGAAACGGAAATTGGGTCCCAGCGCTGCGTCTGGGGAGCCATTCCGTAGCTTGGCGGCGCCGGTAAGTGTTGCTGCGGTCTCGTATCTGCGTGTCTGTATGAAGGGGCAAGGCTTGGGATGTGAATGCCCTGGGGAGAGTGGGACTTGATGCCAGGGGATATTGTTCGTCCGGGATACGCGGCCCATGCCGAGGGCGCTCCTGTTAGAGAGCGTGGCGATGGCATCGAATGCGAGTCGTGGTGGGAATAACCGCCGTCGGATACCGTCGGTGTGTGCGGTGGTCCATAGAGACCCGGGCTCGTGCTGCTGACAGGCGTGAGTAAAGTCGGCCCCGGTCCAGGGGGTACCGTAGACGAAGGTGACGCGGACTAGATCGCAGAGTTAGCGCCGGAAGTTTGAGAAGATGGTAGCTACCAGAGAGTCTGTACTCACATATTTAGAGATGATCTTCTTCAGTGCGGAGCTTAAAATCTTCCAGGGGAACACTTTTACGTCCTTCTCAATATTACGCGGTTTTACGACCGAGTAGCCCATTATGATCTTGAAAAACTCCTCGGTCTCCGGCTTGGCCTTGCTGACCGTTAGGGGACGGAATCCCTCCAGGTTTCGCCGGATACGGTTTTTCTCTTCCACGGTGAACCTGTTTGGTGCAGCCACGAGCTGCTCCAACAAGGAGATTGTGTCGACGCTCGTCACAAAGCACTCTTCTTTCTCCCCCCAGTATATGCAACTGACGAAGATGCCATTCTGCGGTCGCTCGTTGACCGGTACAGCCTTGAATGATGTCGAAAGGGTCGAGCCTTGCTGCTTCTTGCTGAACATGACGATCCGCCTTCGATCTTCCCATTCGTCCTGAGTCCACCCTGATACCATCGACTCGAGATCTCCATTTATCTTTAATACCGCCTTAGTCGAGTACAGAGCGTACGGGTTGAGCTGTCCGCCGCCTGTTGGCCCGGACGCCTGTAGCGTGCTCGTCCGGATTAGCTGCGGGGTGCTAGATGTTGGTGCTGGTAATGTTGCTATACTGCTAGGCCGGTTGATTGTTGTATGGTTGACGCCCGTGATGGGACTCCGTGCCGAGAGAGAATGGCCATATGAGTTCCACGAAGGAGTTTTCAGCGGCGGCGGACGAGGGTAGTCGATTGCGTAGGACGAACGATGGTAAGTCCCGATCATATTGTCGTTGTTTGAGTAGCTCGTGTCATAGTTGGACGCGACGGTCTGTGGTGCAGTGGGAGCATAGCCGTATGTATTTGTAGCAGAGTCGGTTCCCATCTGGTCTGGTTCTTGTTGTTTGGTAGGGACTTCCCTCTGTTCAGGTGATCTGGACCCCCTTTTCGCCCGCGTGACATTCTCAGGCGGGCCCTCTGCACTCCCGCCTGAAGTGTCATGATAAGTGAACGTGCCGACGTCAATCGTAGCCAATGTCTGCCCGGCTGCGCTCTCGATCAGGAGTGATAAAGGCACGTTGGGATTGGGACTCCTCGTGTCTTCAAGCTGCGGCGCGTCTCCGCTGACTGCATAACCAAGGCCGCTCGCATCACTTGTATCCCTAACAGCGTGTGCTGGGCTCTTGTGGGAACCGAACGCGAGATAGAAATGACTCGTGATCGCGATCAGATCGTACGGAGCCGATATCTTGATCAGGACCTTAGTTCCAAATATGCCCGCTGTCGGTTGGTATGAGATCAGCGTGGCTACGATTGGCGTCATGTACTGGCCGGCCGAGCCGTTTGCCGCGAAGGCCATTTGGTTGAGTTGTGCGGCAGCATTTTCAGGTTGCTGGGTAGCAAATTGCTGAGCAGAGTATTGGTAGTGAGGATCTTGGTACGATCTCGACGAATCAAACGCTGTGGCTCGAAATCGAGTTAGCTTCGTGATTTCTTGAACCGATCACTATCAAAGCTATTCTTGCTAGAACCCAAAGCACAGAGCATGTGATCTTTTGGGTTCTAACCAAACAACGGCCAAGCAAGTACTTACCGTGCATCTGGGGCGGCTGTGGTTTCGAATACGTGGACATAGACAGGAGACCAGGCGGGGAATCCCCACGAAGGTCTCCTCCGTTCGCTCTGGCGGCGGCCTCTTCCTCGTACCTAAGAATCACCGTCTCAGGGGACTCGAGCGCGTCAGTATCGACGATTATTGGCCTCTGGGGATGGTACTGAGGCTATAAGACCCGGTCAGTACGTTTCCAACAACTATATGCCTCCTCTCAAGTTTGACTCACCTCGAACAGCTTATAGGTCGGGTATTCAAATTTGACGGCAGACATTAAGCTGCCTGTTTCGAGCAAGTCTAGGGGATTATAGATTTGGATACGTTCCAAATGGAACGGGCAAACACCTGTTTCGGGAGCAGTGTTGCAGAAGTTTGGAGGGCCTCGTATGTTGAGACTATAAAGTAGTATCTTCCAAGATTCTGTAAAGGTAACGTCTGGAGTTCCTTATGATGGGGTCAATGGCTATTTTCTCGCGTGCCGCCTGTCTTATGCGATACCAAGCTTACGGGGAGATCTGATATGACTGTTCTCCTGTTGGCGAGCCGGTGAAACAGCCACCCAAGAAAATTATGCGAGCGTAATAGGAGCCTGTAGTTGCTGAAAACTTAGAAACAAGCCGCTGTAAGAACTGACTGGTTTGAATCTCGATAGACTAGAACCGCAGGATGCTCCGCCGACTTATTCGTGGGGGGGATTAATATGAAAACCCCTTCTTTCTTCCTTCCTAATAGGCCTAACAGTCTTTGACAGCCTAGCTCGCAGGAGTAGATAGGAGTCTAGAGCCACTCATTGGTCGAAACAAGCTGTTGGCAAACTGATTCTGAGTCGAGTCTCGGAAAGTGGAAGCATCCAAAACTTTTCCCCACCCCCAAAAGAGGATACTCAACTCCCTTACTATCCAGTCTGTCCGGCCGCCTGTCAAGTACTTCTGATTTCTTCTTACTTATTAGCTAGGAGGGAATACGGCCTATTTATCCCAGAGACCCCCGTCGCTATACAAGTTTTGGGAATTAGGCCGGGAGATTGTGCCGATAAAAGTGATAGTTGAGCTGGCGGGATAGAGCGACAAGATGCTATAACGTACCGTGTACACTCAAGTTGGTTGAGTGTGGATACCCAGCTTGTTCGTATGCAGCCTGCCCGAACGTGTTCGCATGAAGGTGAGTTGGAAGGGCTGCAATCAGAAGTAGGTGGCTATCCGAGAGGTTCGCGTGTCCCGCGTGGTTCGTGTCGTAGCTTGAACCAAAAGACACGAGTTGCCAACAACGAACAGGTAAACGGGCTAAAGAACAACAAGTTGTCGGAGAAGCTGTCGGCAAACGAATGGGCTTCTGAGGAAAGTCTCTGAAATATGTGTGTGTGAGACGTTGATTCTCAAGCTAGAAACAGATGGAGGGAAGTTCTTCGAAGGGAATAGGAACTGATAAAGAGACGAGAGGAATAAGTTGCAAGACACATTTCTCGGATCGCCGTTGTGAAGTAATGGGGCTGTAGTCAAGATTCCTATGCTGTGGCCGGTCGAGACCATTGCATTACACAGGAATATATACTATCGATGTACCTTTTTTTCTCGGTTGTTCATCTCAAGCCTCCCCTGCTTTACTTTTATTGTTATTGTTATTTTTATTTTTCTGTTTCTCTACTCCGTTTAAAACCTCCCAGGTAGCCCAGGTAGACAGCTGCAGACTTCTAGTGTATTCCTATGTCCCTTAGGAGCAAACGGCTTTCTTTAATCTCAAATTCTACGTTCTCGTAATGTTGAGTCGACCAGTAACTTGTATATGCAGAAAGGATGATGCAAAATCTAGTGGGAGTATAGAGGGTGGAGGAAGTAATGAACAGGGATACTGGCCGTTGAAATGCGAGATCCAATTGTCTTAAAAAAAAACTGCAAATCATGCAAGGGTTTGTGATCGGGGGGAGAAGACTTTGGGGTCGTGCACCAGAATCAGGACTAGGTAGATGATAGATATGGACCCCCCCGCATTAGTCGAAAGGGATAGATGCCAGGCAGATCACTAAGGGAAAGGTCCTATAGTAGCATGTAACGGGACGGGCGTGAGAAGAAAAAAATTATTAAAAAACAAAAAGGCCCAAGAGCAAAAAAAAAAAAAAAAAAAAGCATGGGGTATGTGGTGGAGGAGACATACTAGAGGAGCAATGAACTGATGGGAATGACAAGACAAGGATGAGTAAACCTACACGACTTAGAAGGGGGTGTATATGAAAGATGGCGCAACTCCGTGTCGGCGTACGTAGGCTAGACTGCACTACGTTGTATGATTTAGGACTAGAGTAGTTGAGAAGACGTAGCCAAGTAGGTGAACTTAGAGACTTCCAATCCTTAACTGACAGAAGGTAGGTTAGGTAGTCAGTATTGCAAGCGTATTGCAAGTACAGAGATATTGTGCATGAGGTACATGTAAGCAGGTGTGTTGATATATGGATCTTGATAATTTCTACCTATACATAATTCTCTTAGCTCCGATTGTAGTTGACCACCGACTTGAAAATTAATGAGATGGGTCAAATGTAAAGTCGACATCGCACTCGCAAGCGGTAATAGGGATAGGACCAAGCATATTAGTGAGAGAGCCAGGTAGATACGCCAAAACATCAGACTCTTCCGCTGTCAAATGCTTTTTTCCCGTCTTCTTGGTTAAGTCGATCTATCAATAGACGCCTGTTGTCTGGAGCTTGGAGATGGGTACGCGGGTGTAAGTCGTGTGTAGATCGACAAGTGGGAATTACCGGAAAAGGGTAAGAGACTGGGAATATTATTGGCTAGCTACTTATTCCGCTAACTTATGCAGCTATTGGACGATCTCCGCAGGTCAATGGAGGATGTGGGCAGCCATCTCTGAAAGAACCTAGCCTGCTTGGGATGGTGGGATGACTTGGGAGTTCGCGGTGGCCCGCCGCTCCATGCCCTCGTGAACTGATACTCCGTAGAAGTGCTAAATACATATAACCGACATGTGTACTACTCGGCGAGATTTGCTCATCTCATAGCGGTAGGTTCCAAAATAGAAGGGGTAGAGAATAGACGACGGCATCAGCCGCCTCTAGTGGAACCCCACCCCTTGACTTTGGGAGCCAAATCAGGGAAGACGGTCAGGGGATTTCGTATATCGGTACATACTTGAAAGATGGTTGAGTATGTACATACACTAGAACCCCCCTTGTCCATCTTGGCAGTATCTTCTTTTTTTCCTTCTTATTCTTCCTCCTCCTATCAGTTTCGGGGCTAAGCAATTTGTAAAGCGTATCGGTGAACAATTGCGACAGCTAGCATTTGCTGTATCTCTTCAATAAAATATAAAATAAAATATAAAATGGGGGTTTTATTCGGTCCTTTCACCCTCGGGTAGGAATGCCGACGACGATTCTCCGGTGCGCGAGAAATATCCATTTTATAGGGAAAAGCAACATACCAGAACACAGCGATTAAGACGCCGCAGAGGGAGGCTGGCACGACAATCTAGATTGCTAGGCCATAGCATATATGAATATGTATTTTCACTAGAGCTTTTTGAAATGATGTTGTAGTCATGTCCCTTTTCACGTGTTACTAGCATATAACGACGAGTCGGCTTCAGTATATCATCCGGAGTTTGCGTATGGGCTGCTTTTTATTGCTTTGGGAATGATTAACTATAAGTTCCAACTTCGTATGAATTCGAGCAAGAATAAAATAACGATATTTGTATATTAGGAGGTATATATACACGCATTGTACCTCTATGTGAGCAAATGACAATCCCTTGTCAGCGCAAGAGAGTTGTGTTAGAAGGATGGACAGTATAGAGCTGATGGCATCCATATTGTTCAAATTCAATAGCAACACGTCGTGCTCAGAACATCGACTATAATCGAGGAAAGTCATATCTAGAGTCGACGTATAGTTTCGTCAAGTCCGGCTCATGCAATGCCATTCGTTGTTTACCAGCTTGCGGAGGTATCACAACGTAGAAGGCGTCGATCTCAGCCATGTAAGTCGTTTGTGAGGACTAACACTCTCGTTCAAGGATACCCATGGAAGAAATTACAAGTGGTGAGATTATTTCCCTCTTTTGATGATGAGGCTTCGAGGAGCACTCGTCACGCAGCAGCAGTAGCTCCATCTCAACCCTACACATTCGTTCTATCCAGATATCCATTAGCCATTCCGATAGCCAATATGAGGGTGTGCGAAAATAACATTACCCAAAGAATCTAGTGTAGAGGAGTGTACTATCTATCATATGTACCGTCTACTATGTACAGTATGTACTCTCGTATGATGATCGCCCTTGGCAGTGGGGGAGACCCTGTCGCAGGGGTTTTGATGATGCTGCGGCGCATCTACAGTGGTGTAGAAAGGCAGTCACACGGTAAAGACTAGAGGCACCTATCTAGATCATGTAAGGCTTACTCTTCCGGCTTGCCGTATCTGTACCAAGCAGTATATGAATACAGTATGTATGACCATCTTCCTGTGCTACTGTAACTTGCGAGTTACAGGAAGCTATTTACATGAGTCTCGTGCAGCTCACCCTCGGCACCCTCAAAGTGATCAATGTATGTAGGTACCTCACACATATATCTTCTATCACGTCGGCTGACGACTCTAGACCCGTATGATCATGCGGCCCCCAATTCCGAAGCTAATAAATAAATTGAAGAGAAGCACCCCTACAATTGCATATAAATCCTCACCCCTCTCATGACAAGTGTAAAGAGCCTTAGATACCCCAAACACCAGAGTTTCTCCCACGAATGAATTTGAGGAGCAGACTACATGCGTAAGTACAGAATCGTATATATAAGATTAGTAATACCCTCACACGAGTTTCCAAGGTTCTTATTCTAGGCACGTCAGGACTCGATCGTCACACCTCCGCTCAGATCTTAGATACGGCCGTACATAGCTAGCGTAGAGGACCGATAATTTTATCGCCGCAAAACTGATGTACAGGTCATCATCGACAGGACATATCCTGCAAGTGTAATTTTCATGTCGTACAGGGGCCTGCAGACGTACCGCCCCAATGCTAATGGCCTAGGTAAACAATGAATATCGCCAGATAATCTAAACATCAAGTACCTAACCAGGTCGAACGCTTGACGACAAGTTGCGAAGTAGACTAAGACGCCTATCAACTCAGAACAGCCATAGATACATACAAGCCCCTCGGAGAAGTGCTCGGCGTATGATATTGCTTGTTCGGCCCAGGCATACGATATCTTGAGTCGCACATGGGTCCTGCAAGCATGGCCCATTTACATCCCAATAGTTTGGGCCAAAGTCCGGTTGGGTCCTTGTCTCGCACATGCTAGACGGCTATGGACGTCTCTCAGTGTCTCTACCTTACTACCCAGCAAGCCGTCTACCACTATGTCTAAAATCGAGGTTCCTGGATGTCGGGAACAGGTATCTGGCCCTGTCACACCCTGAGGTTTGTCGCAGATTCGCGATAGATACCCCTTGTAGGTAGCACGTCCCCGTCTCTTGGGACCAATATATGTATTAAAGAGGCGTGCCTGTGCAACTACGCGGTTCGTTACCAACTTGCCCCTTTTCTGTTTTTTTTTCTTTTTTCTTTTTTCTGTAATATCGCTCTCGGACTACTCTGGCAATGGAAAGCATACCTAGTTTGGGGCACGAACGAGACTACGGGTGGTGGATGTACATACAATTCGACGTCGGCGTTCTCTTGCATCTCATAAACATCCAGGTCCCCGACTTGGTATGGGCAATAATGTGCCTTAGACTAGGACCTGCGGACACGGGACGCGGGATAGGATCATGTAAGGGCTAAGGCCATTGAACGATAGCTTCGGATATTATTATCACCGATCTGCTCTCCGCCAAGAGCGTCCGATCCCTTCTTAATGCTACCTATGCTCATCATGAGCCAAGGTTAGTAATCGCGAACCAAAGTTTACCCCATGACGGCGATCAGCCGCCCTTCTTGACGTAAGCCTCTTCCGATCTTGACAAGGAAAATTGATGACCTGCTTACGGTGGGTCTGGAGGAAGGGGAGAGTACACTAACCTAGTGTATGTAGATGTGCAAATGTGTATGTACGTATTGTATATAACTAGTAGTAGTAATAGTAGTAAATACGCAAGGATCTCAGCTTCGTGCATATGTATTATACAATACCAAATTGCAATACAATACAACACACTACGAAGCGATACTACTACTGTGGGCTTCAGTAAAATTACGGCTCACATGCCCTATTCTCGATGCATGGATGCAGCCACATAAAGCTGGAGGGGACCATACCATTCGGCTCAGGCCGAGAATGAACAAGCCATAGTACCGGCAGGGTTTCAGAGCTTATTTGACCGACCAGGGGAAAGCCTTGAAGATCTATCCCTCCTCCCGGCATCTTACTCCACCTTTTTCGTTCAGTAAGATAGCAGGTTGGTAGATACAGCATGCGGCAAGATCTATCACATGCGGTGGTATTCGAGCAGACACCACTTCCTTACCCAGGCTACCTACTTGGGCTTCTATCTAAGCCGGTGAGGGTCAGGCTATCAGCCATTGTCGCACGGGACCACTGCAAAGGCCCGCACAGGGCGATGGGGTAAACAGCATCAGCGCCCCGAGGATCGCTCGGTAGCCCCATACTATGTATGTGGTGGTGGTGAAGGGAAGATGCGTGTAAGCATGTGTGCGTGTGCGTATGTGCGTATGTGCGTATGCTGTAAGTAGGCGACACCAAGAGCATCACTCTCATTTATCGCCAACAGCGGCTTGGCCAAGAACAGTAACGGGAAACGAGGAACACGCTTAAGTGCGCAGAGATTATGCAGCGAGATTTTGTTTCCTCCAGATCTCGCGCACTCCCTTTCCCTGGGTGCCCCCGATCCTGGCGCCTGGAAAAGACGTAACATGGAGCCACATATGCGGTACGACGAGTACAGCATCAGCTAGGAATAGCTAGAACAGAACGCCCGCTGTCATTTGCCTTGTACAGTAAAGAGAGAGCCGACGATCTGGCTACCGTCTTTTTGTCTTCCCAGTATTGTTACCCAAACAACCACAGCCTTTCGAAGCTCGGGGATCTCATGGTTCACAACGTTACATCTTCCTGAGGCCTCTACAGACCAAATGCTATTACCCTGAAATATATTAGGAGACATGGATATGCCTTGTGCTCTCGGCCTATGGCTGCTAGCATTCATCTTGACCGTGTCATTGACGACGGAGATCGTATGACTTATTATTAATGCGACAGGGGAAAACGTGGCCGACTAGGGAACGCAGCCATCTCGTCGGGATCTCCTCAACGGCTTTGTCTTTCGCTTCGTTCAGGAGGGTGAGATGGCAAGGTTGAGATGGCAAGGTTGAGACCAGACATCCTAACGTCTAATAGAAGATGTTTCGAGCCCTTGCAGTATCTGCTACGCCGAGACGCGATATATCACCTGGTCTGTATTGTTATTAATATCCTTACAGAAACGTGGTGTTCCAAGCCACCAGGTAGCTCAATTCCACGCGATTCTGACAGCTGATTTATAAACGTACCTTTCACATTATCATGGTTTCATCGATACTTCTTACAGCGTCGCTACAGATAATTTACTGCGCAATTCGCCTACCTGAGGTGCCGGGGCGGTCTTTCTCAAGCTATCTAATGTCATTATCGGTAACATAAAGTCTACCGCTTTTCAGATACATACATCATCATTCCCGTTTCCCCTAACCAATTCGATGGCACATATGCTTCGTTGAAATATATCTACGTGCTAGAGATAAGTGAAGACAACATATTAACACATCCCACGATCAGAAGTCTGTGACTGCCAAGTCACTTTCACTTCGTCTACCTGATTCTTGTGTATTTTAACAGAATTCGGTGCTAAATGTTGCACGTGTATTGGTCACAGATATGGGATCAGTACAGCATCATGTTAATATCAACTGCATGGATCCACGGGCCAGCTCTAAATATGCAACGCAGGTGTCATCAGATTCTTACGCCTATACCCCTTTTCCCGTCGCCGCCAACGTCACCTCGTAACTAACCAGCGGCGGGTTCTGGTTTCCTACTTTAGCTTCTACATTAAGATGGTTCGGTTGCAACTTCGATGACATCTAACCCGACCTAGAATATTAGTGCACCCGTGGTGAACGCAGCTATCCGTTCCTAGGTACCTCATCTCCGTGTGTGCCTCGATCCTGCAGCAATGCGTGCGCTCCGACCTGGACGAATTTTACGCCCGTAAAACAGATGTGCATGACCTGCAGTGTAATAAACAGATGAGCTTATGCTTTGTTTTTCTGTCGGCTTGTGGCGCCTAACATTTTGGCCTTTGGGATGCGCATAGTGAGCGACTTCGTGGAACAGCATCGATATGACGTACAGCTACATTGTTATAGACGGGATACATAGAGAACACGGTTAGTTAGACAATAAGTATTTTGTTCGTTAAATAATAATAATTGAAGCCTTTACAATACCAATCTTGCGAGGAGAGCTTAGTTATATCAGCTCAGCTAGAGGATCTTCATTCGACATGGAGGTTTATTACTGTACTCTTGTTAACGATAACAACTAGAAAAAGTCACCTTAATTTGGTACGCGCCCGAGAATGATGCATTCAGCCGGCCTAAGTGCCAGCCATAATAAAAAGATATTTCGACTTAGCCTAGAGGCTGGTTGTCCGAGCATTGGATCATACGGCCTAACTGCCGCTGTGGGTATAAAGATTTGTGTTACTCTCTAGCCTAACCTTTTCAGGATCCAGTAGGAGAGAGTAAACTATACCGGGTCTTCCTAGTCTAAAGTAGCTATCTGGCAAGGGTTTAAAAATGGAGGGAAGATGTGTGATCTGATATTACTTTACGTGGAACTGTTACCAAACTCCTGGGACCCAACAACCTGTAACAACTTGTCGATTTCTATTACATGCAGCCTTCCGTCGCCCCACCGGTCTTATGATTACAGTAAGTACTAGAAAGTTGATGAGTTGGTTTCTTGTAATTTATAAGCCGGTTTCTGAAGCGGCAGTGCTCGTTTGTTGCGTATTTCAAGAAAGGGGGGCCGGCCACGTAGAAAACAAGGCCGGGCTTTGAGGTAGATGTGTACAGAGCTACTACGCCAAAGAACCTGGCTAGGAAAGCTGTTCGCCTTTAGAGGTTGGGGTAAGTTATTCTGCATCGTCGGGATACGTAAAGAGCTATTGTCTCAGTGTCCCATGAACGAGCCGCACGTGGGTTTTGTGCTCACCACCATCATTTCGGGCGCAGGTCAGATAGGCAGGTAGGTACCTAATGTTTGCCAACATAGTACGTTTTTATTTACTCATTCCGGGTAGTGAGGACCTCGTTCAAGTTTTGGGCTACGTCCGGACGCATAGTCACATTATCCGGTTCAGCCACAAGCGATGGATTTCAAGGCTCGCGCGTAGAAGAGGAATGGATGGATATAGACTACCTAATATCTGCGAGATATTTTGTCCATCGTATGTTTCCCATATCTGTAAGTACCCGCTTCCTAGACTCCCAGGTTGCCAAGAAATCTAGTATTAGATGTATCTGATCTTGAGCAACGAGCATCCATCTATTTGAATTCACCAGTCATACTCGGTACTCATAGACATCAAATCTTGTTTTACGTTTCTATAGCACTTATTTTAACGTTAAAAATAACATCTTAATGGTTTAAGAACACGGGTGAAAGCGAAAGCTGGCGTTTGGCTCAAAGCAGCAATATCTTAACTACCTAAGGTACCTAGCCCTTTTTTAGCCAACATTTACAATCACACGGTTGCATATAATTAAGCGAAAGAGCTGCAGCTGGCCCCCAGTGTACAAAGACTTTACAGGGAAACCCCGAGCAGGTCTAAAAATTGGCTCGCTTAGCAGCTCTCGGTGAGTCCCTTTGCTTCTTCTACCCGGAGTAGCCCCCCTCAACCTTGGATGCTCCCAAATCTACTCGGAGATGAATTAATCCATTGAAATCTAATCACCGCTCTTTCCATACTGAAGAGAGAATCCTCAGGGAAGTATTGGCTATGCTCCTATGATGGTGGCTTCGATCTTCATGCCATCCGGAACGCCATCCACCACTAGAAGGAACCAGCCGCCTCTCTTTTTCCCCATCTTGCAAATGCGCTATACCCGGAAATAAAGCGTTCTAGACTAATCTCATTATGATAAACCGGAACGAAGATATCCGTATGCAACACTACAGCCGTGAAT
This sequence comes from Daldinia decipiens, assembly GCF_022478715.1. Classification (NCBI taxonomy): domain Eukaryota; kingdom Fungi; phylum Ascomycota; class Sordariomycetes; order Xylariales; family Hypoxylaceae; genus Daldinia; species Daldinia decipiens. Next base: position 69,497 of record NW_026054586.1, read on the forward strand.
TTATCTGGGCTTCAAAGTCTTTGTGTTATGTATACTTGATTGCTTACAAGAATCCATAATATAGGCCTCTTTCACATGAGAGAGTAACCGATAAAACACAGCATACTCCTAGTAGCTCTCATACTGTGGTTTTTATTACATGTTGCTTCTTTCTTCAAGGCTGAGTCATCAGCTTCTAGATTAATAGGTAAATATCTACCCGTGCCGGCTTGAGATTACCCAAAACATTCGACGCTCGTCTGTAAAGTGGTAATATACCTAAGTCAGTAGCCTCTCCTAGGTTTATGCCTCGCTGTGAGCCCTGCGTCAACTTCTACATACGCCAGTTTCCTGTGATTACTTCATGAGGCACCCCGTATCCCCAGAGGCTGTATAGTTGAAGCATATTCCTTTATACTGCTAACACAACTATAATAGTAGAGGCAGCAGATCTGCAATTGATACCCAACTAAGTATTTGATTTTGATGTAAGCTTCCATTCAAGGGGGAGAGAGCGGACAGGGATGCTCGATTAAACCAAGATCACGGCGATCCCGATGGAGCAAAATTTAGATATATAACTTCGCTTGGTAAGCTTATAGTCACTACTGACTAATTGCAATGCTTTTTACACGCATGTACCGAGATGTACTTGTGTTGGACAGGTGTAGGTGGTCAAGGTGAATCGTGATAAGCCTAAGACCTCAAAATAGGGCATCGTGAATAAAGAAGGCATTAACGGTAGGAATGTGTTTTGAAAATATGGCTTATATGCTTTAATACCTCTTAGCTCTTGTAGTACTATAGGAGTAGGGTGATTATCACCAGTGGCCGGGCTATTGCGGATATGGAGGGCGACGAAGGCTGAATATAACTTATCAAAGCTCGGAAGAAGTCATGTGTAATATATTTGCTTATGACAGGTACTTACTCGAATAGCACTGAGCTTGGACTTAATATGATCTCGAGGAACATTTGGATACAAACTAGTCTATATATACGGCTTTTGTTATTATCTTTTAACACGTCCTTACACCTCTATTGTCCTTCGCCTAATGCCTTTCCTACGAGCCCAGAGTCATAAATTCTGATATCCCTTCAGCAAAATATCTTCATCCTGACCTACACCAGTCACCCGTGGGCCGACGTGGTTTGAGTTAACACTAGATTTCGTGGTGGAATATGATAATGTTGGGAGAGATGGGGGAGGGGGGGTTCATCTAAGCTGATGGCTTTGGGAAAGTTAAAAATTAGTTCACATTACTCCCCTTTACAAATCTTCACATAATCCATTAACTACCAAGTATATGAGAGACAAGAGCAATTGTTCTATAAAGCTGGGAAGTGAGGCCGAATTCAGCAACCCTTCTGCTATCCTTTAGGTTAGTTGAGGCCTCGTGAATATGAATTAACAGCCATGTTTAAAAGCCTCGGGATAGACTCAACGGTACTGTCGGTTGCTGAACTAGGTCTGCCAGATATGGGCTTCACATTCTGCAGGTATAAATCCAATACGTAACTTTAGTTAATAGGGGGACCCCGAATTCGTCACAAGATGTAGGAAACGACTTAGTATAGATACCTTAGGTAGGTATCTATACAGGAGATCAATGGAATTATAAGCATTTAGGTACGTATTATTATGAAGGTTGTTTAGAGACGATATTGTACCGTGATTGTAGGCCCTCTAGTACATTGCGGATTTAGTTTATTTTTATTTTTATATCTGCTTTGCCTCAACTATCTTAAGCTGCGGTTAAGATGTGGTACTGGATAATGGATGTACAGATTAGAGAAGGGCAGTCTGGATTATTTCTCTTGTCTCCCTGGTTAATTTCGTGTCTCTACCCAGCCCGTGAAAACATTCCAGAGAGCTTCCAAGTAGCCGCCCGGCCTTTAGATCCATTTGGTCTCATGCGACAACACTAAAGCCGAAAGAACCATCGAAAACATCGATATCTTCTGGTTCCCTTCCACCTCGCATGGCCTGGAGCATATCTAACTCGGGGACGTTGTTAGGAGGGTAGAATTTTAGAAGGTTATCAATGTCTTCGTCGGTAAGTCCACACATTTCATTCCAACTATAAGCATCGCTAACCCTCGTCATCCAACGCATCCTCTTGGGACCTTCATCAGGGCCTGGGGCTATCTGACGTAGCTTAGCGCGTAGTGCGCCGATCCTCTCGATAGCATCACCAATGTTTGAGGGCAACTGGCTCCCGATCCACTTCCTAATACTAGCAGCGAGTCTCGGTCCCTTTCCGTTGGTGCTAACCATGATCTGCAAGGGTCCATCACGATGTACGCTCCCAAAATAGAAATCGCATTCGGGCGGGACATCAGCAATGTTAGCCGGAATACGATACTCTTTGCATAACTTCCAGATTTGGGTTGAAGCAGCAGGATCGTCGATGGCGACAAGTACCATGTCGGGATGACTGTTATTTGGAGGTAACGTCTCTAGATCTGAAGGCTGGAATACGCGATCGATATAAGTGACCTCGCCGTTGTCGATACGATGCCGTACTTCGGGATTGAGACCGGAAGAAGGGCTTACGACGGTAACATTGGCATCGGCGTTGAGAACGTTAAGGATGCGGCCAGCCGCCACCTAAGCGGGGAGATGTCAGTTAGGGTATCTTTTGAGGAGAGAATTCTTCAAGAGTTGATGGGAATTCCGGTATACAATCTTACCTCGCCGCCCCCAATCACCAGAACATGTTTGTTCTTGACCTGCCAGGCTAGAATCAAACTGCCACCGCCCTGGACTAGAGGGAATCTGTCCTGGCTATTATTCGCCATTCTATCATTCAACTAGATTCGAGCTCCAGCAAGTTACTGCATGATCGTCATGTCAAGGATAATGAATAGGTAGGTTTGTGATGCTCAAAATATAGAGAAGGGAAGAAAAGGGGTTGCAGTAACTTAAAGCATGTTTGTTTTGATTTTAATTACCTATACGTGTTTCTCCGAAAAAGCTCGAATCGGAGAGTGAACGAATAATGAGCATGAAGAGTTTTGATACGTTGCGGTAAAAAAATAATAATCATGTAATGACGAAGAAGCTAGGATCCATTTATATTATGTCTCAAGTTACAGATAGGGAGGTACCTACATCCTACATATCACCTATAGATGTAGTACATCGAGGTAGTGGAACATTCAATGTTGTACGTTATTTTAGGTATGTACACTACTAATATACGTCATATCGATAACTATGGGTATTATGTAATGCTCAATCAATTGATGTTATTAGGAGGCACACAGTACAATACATGTAACTACAGCTGATACGCTAAGCATTAAACATTGTGCTTGTACCACTTCCACGTCCCTGAGGTATGCCATGTACCTCCTAACATACATAAGCTTAGCGTTACTTTGCATCCTTCTGCCTTGCGCCGCAACTCTCCAACTACAAACTACCAACTACCAACTACCAACTACAATAAACATATCGAACCTACGACTACAAGCCGCGAATCGAGAGCCTCTATAAGCGATCTGATGGGCAGGTTGAGTTTGTTATTTTTACTACGAAATCCCATCTCCTCGGATTTAGATACCCATACCTGCGACTTGACGTCTTCTCGACATCCTCTCTCACAAGTTCCGACCGTGGTTGCGGAAATCCGGCGTCCTCATGGCTTTTCAAATACGGGAATTCTAGAAGAAGCCCAACATGTCCGGTCGGAGGCTTGGCGGAGGGAGGATACTTGGTAGCGGGAAGGGCTTGGCCCCTCCAGCGCCTCCAGCCATCCAAAGGGAGAGAGCTGCTAGCCCCTCCGCGCCGTCTGAAAGCACATTGTCCATCGGCTCTCCAGCTACATCTATCTCTCCCGGCATCCCTAGTCCCTTAGCTAGCTTTGCGCAGGATCTTACCTCCAACGTTAGTCTAGGAGGGCCGAGTACTGGCGGTCAGCCAGGCTCCAAGCTTGTATGCCCCATATGCGAGGAAGAGATGTTGACGCTGTTGCAATTAAATCGTCATATCGATGATGCCCATCAGGAGCTACCTGAATTCGAACAGGATGAAGTCAAATCTTGGATAGACAAACAAGTCCTGAAGGCTAAGAAATTTCAACCTCTCTCCCTTATCAACCAGAAGCTTCGTGGCCTCGAAGTCTTCGAGTCCAACGAATCGCTCCCACTCCCTGTCCCTACCACCAGTAGGGCAAACAGGCCCCCCATTCCCGATTCACCGCTAGATCCGGACGATATAATCACCAAAACCCATTGGCAGCGACAGGGTCTAAATGATCTATGCACCGACCCGGCTTGCGGGAAGAGATTGGGTGCCGTCAATGGCAATATAAACTGTAGACAATGCGGGAGACTATTCTGTGAGGAGCATACGATGTACCAGATGAAATTGTCAAGGTCGGCCTCGCACGAACCTGTGAGGGGTTACTGGTATCGTGTGTGTGAAACATGCTACAAGTCGAGGGAAGAATATAACGACCACAACGGGCTGATAAGGGACCACACACAAGAATTTTCAGCGATACGCAGGAAGAGAGTCGATAGGCAAACTCTAGAGATATCGCGATTAGAAAAGAGGCTTACCAAGCTGACTCAACTGCTCGCTCACTTACCTGAAGAGGCAGGGGTAAGCGGTGGTGCGGGCCTGCTATCTCCCTTAGCCGCACAGAGGAATCAGCGGAAGGCGATTGAACAATCGATTGTGACATGGGAGGACGACGGGAAGGTCCCGAAATGTCGGTTCTGCCAGCAGGAATTCTCCTGGACATTCAGAAGGCATCATTGTCGAATATGTGGGCAGGTAGTATGCGCAGATCCCCAGACCAATTGTTCATCCGAAGTAGGCCTGAGCGTCACAAATCCGTCTGTTCCTGTATCAGAAAAGCCGAGAGGGGAAAACTCTATAGGTATTGATATCCGCATGTGTCGTGATTGTAAGTCTACTATATTCTCAAAGCGGGACTTTATGGAATCTATTGTACACAAACCGCCTGACCAACGGGCATACGAGACGCTGAAGCAATTCGAACGGGGAATCCAGCTCATATTGCCTACTTTCCAGAAATCTCTCCTGCCGCTGCAGGATGAGAGTAACACACCAAGCCATGTGCAGATCCAAGAGGCGTCTAAACTCAGGAAGCGGCTTACCGATAGCTTTACTAAATACGACGCAGCAGCGCGACGAATCCGTGATATGAAAACGGACAGCCCAACACAACGGCAACTACAGAAAGCCATTCACCAAGCAGCCTCCGCATTTTTGCATATGCATATGCTACCGCTTAAGAATCTTCCACGGATGCTAAAACACAACAGCTCCAGCTCCAGTTCCGCTAAGAGCCGCCTGCTCGCCAATGGCCACGTGGCGAGCCCGCTACGGAACGGTAGTGACATGCTCGAGACAGCTAGCCAGACCAGTGAGGCTAGTACGGCAGTGTCTGCGTTGGAAACAGAAGAGAAAGAGCTGCGTGAGCGGTTGATCGTCTTAGAAGAGCAGAAATACATGGTACAAGCCATGATTAGCGGGGCGCACGGCGCGAGGCGGTTCGAGGAGGTTAGCGCCTTAACGCGGAACGTTGAGGAGCTAGAGACAGAAATCGAGGGCGTGAAAGGCAAGGTCACGGCCGTCGAAGAGAGGTGGCAAGGCCTGTACGCGAATGGCGGGCCTGGTCTAATATTGTGAAGTGTCATGCTTGAACTTGAATCAATCCTTATAATTTAGAAAGGAATCTATTAAGGTGTAATAACAGGGAGGAAGACCGCCGAGGAAGACCTAACACGAGGCCGGACGTGAAGGCATGGTTTCCTTACGGTGACGAATTTGAATTACTGCATGGCATCGGCATGGCGTTGGTTGGATAAAGGCTGCCTGGTATCTATCTACGAAGGCGCCGTTATTTTTAAAGGGACTTGGAATGCGAGCAAAACGTTACAAAAGTCTTCTATAGGGTTTTCATTATTTAAATCCACCCCGTGTCTACCTGCTGATAGTTTGACGTTTGGCATATGGTAAGGTGAATAACCTTACCGTTTAAACCTTCTGAAGCACATACATGATTGATGACGTTTCAAGACGGGCGATTAGCAGGCCTCTTTGGTGACTGCAGTATCGCGGACCGCAAGTATCGGAGCCGAATATCATTAGTCTCGGGCCATACCTTGGTAAGCTTATACTCGGCAAGTAGGAGGTCTGTCGAGCTCCACGGAAGTGCAACGTAGCGGTCTCCGTAGCGATCCGAGAACGCCTCATCCCAAGGGGTAAGCTCCTCGACGCGATATTGACCCAGCTCCTGTTTCAGCGCGTCAAACATGACTAAGGGCACCTGATCTAACATCTCCCCCGGCTGCGCATTCCGGTTCTGGGAGAATGATATCATATCTCGGAGAGCCTCATTAACACCTTGGAGAGCGATCCGATCGCCGCGAGCCATCTCAACACACACTCTTGAACGCCTGATGGTAGACGGTAGGGAAGGTGTTAGCTGCGGGTCGTAGGCCCATCCCAACTCATCCTCATCATCATCTGATAAGCCACCACCGTAAGGGGAAAATCCATCGCTGCTAGTGACGGGTATCTCCTCAAACGGGAGGTTGAAGCTACAGTTCTCGACGGAGAGACAGAGCACGTCGTCGACATGAACACGGACCAACCGGCGCTCCAATGGTTCCAGACGATCGGTTCGTCGCTTAAAACTAGAGCGATAACGCACAGGAAGCAGTTCCCGTAGCTGACCATCTGCCGCTCTCACAAATAGACCGCGACGAGGGCGAGTAAGTGTGATAGTAGCGGCCTCGGCTGGAGAGAGAGAACACACATCACGGGCTTCTCGACAAACGCGACGTAGCATCTCCCGAGCCTGCCATGCCGAAGGATCGTACTGGGAGACTGTTCCATCATCATCATCGATAGATAGACGTCTCAGGTCCAGGTACAGCCAAGAAGGGGAGGTACTTTGATTAGCACCGGGATGATCGTTAGGTATACAATGGACGTTGAAAAAGTTGATGCCAGGTGTGGGAAGAGCCATGTGCCAGATCTGATGCCGTAACTCTGGCGGTAACTCCTGGAATTTAGAGAAGAGGATATGTGAAACAGATGTTTCCGATGACTCGGAGTCTAGCGAACTCGTAGATGAACTCATAAGTGAACTTGTAGATGTATTGGGTTGATCGTATAGGTGATCATTCTAAATCAATGCCATTGGTTCAGCATCCGAAGTACTTTATAGTTCGGAATCGACTAAATTAAGCTTCGAATCGAATGTATGGGTTCTCTTGCCGCAAGCAATTACTACGTACCAGGTAGCTTTGTGAAGTTGTAATATTTTGGAAGTTAGAATATTATGTAGGTAACAAAAGGCGAGAGAATATTAAGAGACATTATAGGTATACATGTATATAAGGCTAAGCCAATGACATCGAAGCTAAAGTTTAAAAAGGGACATACCCCGCATTAAGCTACAGGTAGGTAGGTACATTAGCGTAAGGTACAAGTTATAGTGTACCTGTACGCAAATACATTTAGGTTACGGCAGCAACATCTTTAGAATTTAAACCTGGAAACAACTTCAATTATCCCGCAATTCAGATTCAGCCTTAACAATATCCAATATCAGCTTCGTCTACATTTACGTTTACCTACGCGCCAATTAGTTCAATATTTTCAACTATCTTGTCATTGTAAAATCCGAGTTAGCATCAGCTCTATTTGGACGCGACAATCACGACGAACGCGCTAGCTTGCATCGTTACTCGCCATCACATTTACAATATAAGAGTCTATATCGAACAAATAAAACATCCAATGCCGCCCCGAAAACGAAAGAATAAAGAAACAGTAGGGCCCGCCGCGGAACCTGCCTCTCCATCGCCAGATCCAGACCCAGAGCGCTCCCCTCCAGGATCCGATGCGTCGCCCGCGTCGCCAAGTGCCGACTTGTCCCACAACGATTCGGAGCCGCCACGCTTCTTCAACACCACCTTTACTACGTATCGCGTATCGCCTCTTTACGTCGGCAAGCAAAAACTAACGCCTGTGCGCCTACAACTCCTATCTAAGCGCCTACGAGACGCTCTTGTCGGTGATGTAGTACGTGGCGTACAGGTCGGGTTAGACAGTGATGCAGAATTAGGGCGTACAGGTGCCTTATATGCTGCGGAGTGGCGATGGATCGATGCCGATAAAATACTCGGAGGTAACCGGCGAGAAGGTAGCGTAGAGTTAGGGAATCACGCTGATGAAGCTGATGAGCGGGCGCAAGGAGGGAAACGACAAGTTCTATCTATAGAGTTGAGGTACGAGAACGCTCGGTTTAGCGCTCTGCTCTTGTCCGATCTATCTGGAAACGAAGGTATACCGGGCTCTAATTATCGGCCCCCGTGGACGTGGCAGACGGATGATAATAGTGGCCTCAGATCAGGAGAAGATGGTCAAACAGCATTCTTACACTTGCCATTGCTTCTATTCCGGATGCCTGCACCTCTCAAATCTGTACTCATAGATTTCCTGTCAAACACTTTTGACTGCCGTGTTAGTCCCCTTGCGCTAGGCACACAGACGCTCGTGAGTAGTTGGGAAACCTGGTTGTCCGATAATTACTCCAAGAGAAACCGACATGTGCCGGGTAAAAACATTCTTATTACGCTCGGTTTTCACATTGAGCCAAGGGAGTCTAAAGGACAAAGCAGTGGAAATGAACTTGACGATACAAGTGAACAGGATCAAGGCCAGAAGCGAGACCTGCCTCATGTAGGCATAAAAACTATTGACGTCACCATTCCTGCCGCAGATGCGTACCGGTTCCTTCGCGTGGGTGAGAAGTTTGACAGCAAACCCACAACCGCTGTCATAACGGGGAAGCGGAAAACGGACGCACAAACCACTTTATCAGATGACCAGCAGAGTAGGAGGCGCCGGAAGCTCGCGGGCGGCAAGGATGAAGAGGGATGGGCATGGCGCAGGCAATATCACGGTAGTATCGAAGCAGAAGCAGAAAAGAACGTTATCAAGCAGCCATTCGCCGATGCCCTAGCCGCGTACATGTGGCACCACATTGGCCTGGATATGTTTCACCCGGGCGTTCGCGTGCAGCGAGTTGCATGTGACGGCTTTGCACTGTCTGAGGGGAGGCTCAAAGTATTCACCCCGGTTCGCGGGCATAGCAGCGATGCCGATGAGCACGAATCTTCCGCGTGGAAGCTAGTCCAAGGGTTGGTGCGGAAAGCTAAGGGGACGCCAAGCTGGGCTTCTGAAGCAGCAGCAAAGATAATAGGACAGCGTTAAGGTGTAAATATCTAAGGTAGGGACACGAAGCGTGACTTATAACCTAAGGAATCAGGAATGGTTGGTACAAGCAGAGATACCTAAAGTTAGGAACAGTTTATGAGGACGTGGATGGTTAATGATACCCTCGGATGTAGCATTGGTAAGGAGTCAACAGGTCAAATGAAAATTAATATATTCTTCAGTCTCGGGTTACATAGTTCACTGTGTCCCCTGCATCAAGAAAGAATAGCAATTATAGGAGCCCATTTGAAGCCTCAAGGTTGACAGCCAACTTGCTCTCAAATCGGCAACGATTACTAGATAAAAGTATCGGGACGAAAACCCCATCGTGTGATATGTGCGTTTAAAAAACTCGACTCCTTGCTTGTAGCTTGTAGTGCTCAGCATGTACCTATATACAGTTGGCCGCAGAATAATGCTGGACGTGGAATCATAACCCCCCCCGACCCTCCCTAAACCTGCCAATGGCTGCTGTTATATTCAACCAGCACATCGCCCTAATATCGAAGATGTACAAATCCAACAATGCCATACCTCATACAAGACCTAATTGCAAAAACCCCTTACGCCCAAAGCCGTTACACAATTTCAATCCATCAATGCACCCCGTCAACACCACCAAGAAATCTCCGTATGCGGCCGATCTCAAGTTCCCCCTTTTCGCTCTCCACGGCACGTAATAAGCCGTCTACGACGACGTCAACTTCGCTTTCCGACACACCGGTACACAGCGCTACTACACGCCGGTATTTAACTTCAACATCTTTGCTGCGGCCTTTGAGCGAACCTATGCTCTTCCGCATAGCATCTTTCCTATTCCTAAGTGCTTGTATACGTGCACGGAGGACCACGGAGTTAGGTAACAGGGCGGCATTCGGTGCCTCTCCATCCGCAGGCTCCAAAGCTGCATTGAGTTCTGTCTCCCAAGAGTTGTTTGCATCTAAGCGACCATAATTTTGTTCCAGTCGCATTAAGTGCTTCTGCTCCTCGTCACGACCCCGACTAAGGTTACTTATCTTCTGACGCGCGAGGGATTGTGATTTAGCAGCTGTTTGTAATGTCTCAAGCTGGCGTCGCGCATCTCCCAGCTGTGTAGACGTCGACCGCAAAGAGACATGAAGTGAATCAATATCCTGTTGCTTCTTTTTCAGTTCCGTTTGGAAGCTGTTAGAAGTCTCGTTCAGAAGGTGTGTGATAGCTAGGACAAGTTGGGATTAGCATATAAACGAATAGAACCCTTCTCCATAAACTCACAGGTGATAATCTCAGCACTGCTCTCTCGGGTCTTCTGGCAATTGCCACCAATATTTGCCTTGTCAGTCATCATCAGATCACCATTGGTCCCATCTTCCCCAACGTCGCCGCCCACTCCAAAGTCAACCGGTCTGAGGCCTGCCTTGTTAGCGATACTGGGATCTGCACCCACTTCAAGTAACTGCGAGATAATACTCCTATTCCCAATTCGTGCCGCGATATTTAGCGCGGTATCGCCGGACTTATCTTGCGCATTTACAATCTCGCTCATGAATCGACCGATGCCCATCTTCGGTTGGCTAGGGTTGCCGTTTGCTGCCGTGTTTTGGCTGCTCGGCGCGCTCCCTTGTCTCACAACCCACTCCAGAAGACTCTCCAAGTAGTATCTGCTGGAATGGCTCCTACCCTTCACAGCGCTTGTAACAGCAATATGATGCAAAACGGTTCGGCCCTTGTTGTCTCGAACGTCGATAGTGTTACCTAAAACGTCGAGCAATTCAGGGAACGAAACCTGATCTGAGTTATTCGTTACCGCCGATGCTCTCATCAAAGCTGTTTCGCCCGAAGCATTAATTCGGTAAGGATTCGCACCTGCCGATATTAACGCCCGCAAAAGAGGTATCCGAGCTAGCGTAGCGGCCCAGTGAAGAGCAGTATGACTCGATGCATCTATTGGTGCGTCGAGGTCCAAAGGTGATAGCGTCTGGAAAGCTTCATTTTGAGAGTAGTCAGAGGCGTTGGCATTAGGATCTAGGAAGAGTCCCATGAGTAGGTTGCGCTTCTGGTCTGCCTCCGGAGAGAGCTCAAAAGGTAAGGGCGGCAGTGGCACAATGTCGTTCTCATGTACGTCAATGCCGGCTTGAGAGTATTGGAAAGATTCGTTGGGCTCCGTAGGCGAGCCGGGGAAATTATTAGCGTACATATCCATAGAATGCGACGCATACCCAAAACTATCTGCAGGAGTGACAACCTTTTGACGTTTTCGCGACGGCTCTTCACCGTTGAAGATCTGTGTATTCTGGGTTGAATATGCCGAATCAACATGTTGGCCGTAATCGGAAGTAAAGCTCTGCTGGGAATTCCCCGGAAAGTCGTCAACATTCTGCAACGAAGACTGCCGACTAAAACTAGGTGGTCTTGTCGGACCATTCCGACCCCTCGGGGCGGGCGAATCGAAGCGAGCCTTGCTAATAGCAGCGACGGCATTAGACGCCGTACTCGAGATGTTCTTAAAGAAGGTTCCAGATAACCCATTGGCGCGATTGTCGTTTCCAGCGTACATGCGCTTTCTTTGCGCAGCCATAGCCTGCTCTTTGGTAGGAGTATTAATGTCTCCTCTGCCCGCGATGCCACCGTCCTGGCCCATGTCGTAGATTAAGAGAGGACGAAGCAATTCTTCAACTCCGTATTGACGGCATACCTCAACACCTCGGTCGAATTTAATCCAAGTGCCCTGATATTTCCCATAACCGCCTTGTACCTTTTCATGTTCGCCAGTCTGTATCTCCTTTTCAAGAATTTTCGTTCGCTTCCCTTTATCGATGTTGGCAACCTTGAGGATCTGAGTAGCATTTAACCAACTATCTGCGCGGCGGCGCATGACAGCAACCCCATTAACCTCCATTTCGTAGACGTCAGTGCCAGAGTAGACGGCCTATATAGATAAAGGTTAGTCCCTAGGGTTAAGCTAGACAAGTTGAAGTGGATATATCTCAAGGGGGATGAATATAAGGCGACTGACAGAATATATTTGCGGTGCATTATGGTCGTAACCGTGCCCATTTCCTAGCCTCATGTTGGAATCGGAAAACTGCCTATAGGGTTGAGTTGGCTGGCTCATGGTAAAAGACTGCTGCGATGCAGGCTGCGATTGCGACATTTTGGCGCTGTCTATAGCAGCAACTATGCCGCCGCTTCTCTCAGTGGAAGCTGGAAATTGTGACGACGACAGAATAGAAGACTGTGATTGGCGTTGGGAATTCGATAAAGCTTGAAGAGGGTTATTAGCTGGTTCGGCAGTAGTGCGTGGGATATCAAGCTGTTGATAATGATGCGAGATAGCGGTTGTTGCCGAGGCCATCAGTAGTAGAGTAGTAATAGGTAATAGCAGTACCTAATGTAGAGTAGCGGGTCAAAGTGGATTCGAGATGTGCAGAAAATCCCGGGACTCGTCGATGAAATTAAAGGTAGAAAAAAATCTGAGTCTGAGATAATATGGATCGTTAAGGGGGACAATGCGCCGGTAGCGTTGAAGATAGGTAGGTAGCGTATGGATATGCTCAGATGCTCAGTTGTAGTTGCTATCAATTGTCTCCAGCTAGGTAGATCCAGATCATATGTAGGCATGTACCGTACCTACTAAGGAAGGAGTTGTGCGATTCGTTGTAAGTTGCAAGGTACATAAAAGGTACCTTCTGATGCAATAAGAAGCGAAGGAAGGATCGAATTGACGACCAATTTGATGCTAGTATGTACCTGACTATGACAAGATTACGAAAAAGCTTGGAGGTGATGATATAGAATAACGGTTGTAATAATAAGAATTATTCCAACCTCGGACCAGTCGGCGTAGAATGGAGTGAGGTATAATCTAATATAAGGGTATACTGAGATGTATGTCAGGCAAGATGTAGAGATGCGAAGACACGGGTCAGATCAATCAGATCAATCAGATCACACTGACGCGCTTTTCGCATGCACTTTCTCGTTGGACAAGCCCTTGGGTAGACCGCAGGGTTACTCTCGCGACTATTTTATTAATTCCCGTTCCAGCCTCCGAAGACGCCAAAATTGGAATTCAATTAAAAGGTAGGAATTAGGAATAGTGCATTGCCGCGCGAAAAGGGCGAGCATAAACGGACGTGTCAGTTTCGTGTAATTGTGAAGCCGTGACTCGTGCCTGAGAGATGGGGGGCAGACGTAATAAAATAAAATAAAATAAAATAAAAATAGGTAAACCATACCTAGGCGAGACACGCGCGTATGTGGCCATTAAAATCGTAGAAATATGTACCCAAGGGAACTTGATGCACAGACCGCCTCTTGACATAATTAAAGTGAGGGGAGGGTAGTGCCCAAAATGTACCTAGGGTAGACTAGCTGACAAGCGAAAGTGTACATACCTAGGTTAGAAGGTGGGGTTTGTCTGATGAATTTAGCACAGATTATGTACATACATGTACATTATGTAATGTGTGTACATGAGGTACATGTAGCATGTCCATACCTAGGTACTAAGGTACCTATGATTGAGCTTACCTAACCTTATTCCCTTCCAGGCTCAACTGTCCCATTGAATGAATGTTGTATGTATCTCGGTACCTAATTCCGTCCATCTCGTCAACTTTTCTACCGCGATGCCTCTACAGATCCCCCACCCAAACACTCCCCTACATCTCTATCGACACCTACTTCGAGAAGCCACATACCTTCCTCTCCTTTGTCGACCATGGATAACTGACCGCATTCAATCCCGCTTTCGCGATTGTCGTCAAAAGACAGACCCCAAACCTCATATCAAAGATGCTCACCACTATCTCCGATACCTTCGTTCTGCAAACATCGGCCATGTCAACCGGATGTTGCGCCTATGTCGCCTAGCGGCAGGCAGGGTTGGCAAGCGACGCCGTATCCTAGGCAGGACTGAACTATCCAGTAGCCCTCCAAGCAACTCTGATGAACTAGAAGAGAGAATCACACTACCCAATGGCAAGTCGCGAGAGCCCGACTGGTTAGATAACTGGTCTGTAGAAAAAGTTATGGCCATCGCCACTTCACAAAGCCAGCAAGAGGGCAAAAACTTGCCTTTTAATATGCGCCGAACCGTCGACCCAAAGAAGGTCATCCCGAAAGAAAATTGTTTTGGTCGCCCGCTCACCGCGAAGTTGGCAAGGAACAAGCTAAAGAAACATTGGATATCGATTCTCCGCCAGTTACTACCCCCGCTACCCCGAGGAGAATGGGATCAGTTGGGTACTATTGCAAGAGGTGAAGCCGACGCTCAGTATTATAAGATGCCTCCAAGGAGACAAGTCGCGCAGCCGCTTTCAATTAGTCACGCCCCCCCAGAGTCAACCTGGACAGACTTTGTGACGAAACCAATACGATCTTTAGAACGAGGAAACTCGCGGAAGATGAAGAGTCTTAGCGGGCGTGAAGATGAGGATCCCCGAGGGCATGGGCGGCCCATTGGCATCCGAGTATTAGGCCGAAGGAGACTACGTCGCAGTTTATATATTGGTATTTGGCAAGCATCACCCATTGCAGAGAAGCATCCCCGATCGGGAAAATGGTCTATCACCTGGGGTAATAGCGAGCAGCCAGTTCCCCGTCCCAGAAAAAAGGATCTCCAGTTCTTTCAAGGTATCAATAAAGCCGGCGTACCTATATAGTCGGTGGGCGATTACTGCTTCAATCCCTTAGGTTCCCTCGCTTCGTCAATTTGCGTCCCCTGCGGCACTGTTGAAAAGTATGTCATAAGACAGATGTATTTTTCCTAGCCGGTTTACTCAGTCTAACAGGCCAGCTAACTTAGTTAAGGCCTCACCATCGACTCGCATGCCTACCCAATCGTCCATCTTCTTAGCTCCAATGGATTCGTAGAATTGAAGGCTCGGCTTGTTCCACTTCAGCACGCTCCACTCGAGCCTACCGCCATTTATTGCCACCATCTCCTTAGCCAACTCGACAAGAAGCTTCTTCCCGTAGCCCTTTCTCCGGTCCGTCGGCCGAACGAACAAGTCCTCGAGGTAGATACCTGCTTTTGATCGCCATGTACTATAATTATAAAAGTAAAGCGCCATGCCAGCTGGTTTATCTTCTTCGTTAAATAGAAGGAGACATCGCGCCGGCCTCGAAGGCGACGTGGACTCGATATTGGGGGCAGTGGAAGTTGATTCAACATTATCGGGAGCGAAGGCTATGGTAGAAAGAAGCGTGGCCTCGGTTGCTTCAACCGAATCCAGTTCATGCTCGTAGTCGGCCAACTCACGAATTTGTTGGAGGATTATCGGTACATCTACCGGAGGTCATGCAATCAGCTTTTTTTTTCCTTTCGCGATATATTTGGATCAAGTACTATTTAGCATACCTTCTCGACGAGCATGTCGAACTTTGCAGGATGCCGGTGCCATTGTAGAAGGTTAAATCGGCGACAAAGCTGAGTACGATACAATATGCCCTTAATGTAATGCGGAAATAAGACGCTGGCTGCTGGCTGCTGGCTGCTGGGCGTTGTAGAGGGGTAAAAAAGGCACAGCACCGAGTTTCGGGAACCCGAACCTTAGGACCTACATATTCCCCACAACACTACATACACTACATATGCATACCTAACCTTATTCAAGATGGCCGAATAGGAATTCACTATAAGATGCCAAGCAACTAAACAGTCTTAAGGTTAAGTTGTATTTTGCCCAAGTGTAACATCTCATGAAATACGAACTAAGACTTATAACACCATCTAGGCAATTCTACGTAGGTAGACACATATAAAATATGAACTAGAATAACTTCACTATATCATATCCTTTTTATGGTAGACCCAACGGACAAATAAGCCATTCCTACCTACCAGGTACTTACACCCGTACAGCTACAATGTGCCAACGGTATTAAAAACTCTTTGAAGATTTCTCGAGTGTAACCGAAAGCTGGTATCGAAACTACCTAAACCCCAACTAGTTAATGTTCCTGATCTTCAATCAAGCCTGTTGAACTACTTCGTACAGTGGATATTAATGATGTGAGGTGCCGGATAGGTACGAAATTTGTCACGTCAGACCGGGTTGATATGTCGTGATCCACCACGTTCAGAGCTCTCGCCAATCACGAAGCTTAGCAGCGTTGCAGAGTCGTCTTAACCTTTCTAAAAGCAACCCGCATTGTTTATAGATATCTTAAGTCAGTTATTACTATTATGATGCCATGGGCCATGGGCCAGGGTCGCGGGTCCCGTCATCCATATGCTTGCAGGTTAGTCTTTGAAGTAGCTGGATTGCGCACTTTAGACAGGCCAGACTAGAGAAATTTCCTCGCCTCTGTCTGTCTCGGCTACATCAAAAAGACTAATCATCATCTCTTCAAGTTTTCAGCACGGTTGGGCTTGTGCAAGATGGCCGAGAAGACTTTGGACGACACTCCAGGAGGCGGTTCTGGTGCCTCTGACTCTGAGATCACCGTTTTAGGGATCAACGAGCGCGCGCTGTTAAGAAAGCTGGACCTGCGACTCTTACCTGCGGTTGGGATATTGTATTTATTGTCTTTTCTTGACCGAAGCAACGGTATGGCTTGAAGTTTTCTCTTCGTGATCTCTGCTCTAGGTATCATGATCGCTAATTTGAACGCTATGTAGTTGGCAATGCTCGCATTGAGGGTCTACTTGATGACGTTCACATAAGTAGGCGTGCATAGAAAACCGATAGTCAGCTTGCCGCTAATCTTTCATATAGCTGGAAATCAATATCTTACAGGCCTAACTCTGTACTTTGTGGGGTATGTGCTGTTTGAGGTGAGACATTCGATAAATGCAATGATTCGAACGGCGCTATATTAATCAGGGGATAGATCCCTTGTAACATTATCCTCAAGCGCACAACGCCTAGGATTTGGTTGCCAACGTTGACAATAGTATGGGGCATCGTGGCAACTCTAATGGGCATAGTCCATAATCTAGCAGGTTTCCTCCTGAGTAGATTCTTCCTTGGTGTTGGTAAGTAGCAAGAAATCTTATAAGATTATCATATCATCATCACCTCCCGTGATACCGCCGTTGCTTTCCACGACAACTAACCTATTAACAGTATGTAACAGTATCTCTTATTTCTTTACCTGTTTGACTGTTCTACACCAAGAACATGAAGCTTCGGTATAGGCTTGTACTAAAATCGTGCACGAATACTCACATGAAATAGGCGGAGAGTGGTTTGTTTCCAGGGGTAGTGTTCTACTTCTCTATGTGGTACAAGAGGCGAGAGCGGCAATATCGCATATCCCTCTTCTTTAGCGCCGCATCTCTGGCCGGCGCATTTGGCGGTATCTTGGCTTATGTTTGTATATTCTCTACCACAACTCAGAAGGGTTCGGCGGCTAACTCGGGCATAGGGAATCGGAAGAATGAGAGGTATTGTCTGGGAGAACGGGTGGCGCTGGATTTTTATCTTGGTTCGTCATGCCGATACTCATAGCTGGATACTATGAGAGTTTCTAACTTAAGATACTGTATTAGGAGGGCATCCTCACGGTTGTTGTGGCAGCTGCGGCGTATGGATTTATTCACAACTACCCAGACACATCGAAGTTCCTAACTGAAGAGGAACGGAAATTTATACACGAGCGGTTGGCGGCAGACAGCGATTCTACGCACGAAGAACACTTTAACTGGGGAGCTGTAGTAGAAGCACTGAAAGATCCAAGCTGCTGGCTCTACGGATTGGGGTTTCATACGATGAGCTTACCTCTCTATACGCTGTCTCTATTCTTGGTATGAAATGCCCCGGCTTTGGTGGTATCGGCGCAGTAGCTAATTGTCTTATAGCCAACCATTATATCCAATCTTGGATACACAGCGGCAACAGCGCAGTTGCTCACCGTCCCACCGTATGCGTTCGCATTTATAACAACAGCCTCTGTAGCAGTTCTCTCCGAGAGACTTGGCCAAAGAGCAATCTTTATTGGTGGCTCTGCTATCTTCGCTGTTATTGGCTATTCTATCCTGTTAGGAAACAGTGATCCGGTTGCCAGACCCGGGGTTAGCTACGTCGGCGTGTTCTTCGCTGCAGGAGGTATATATCCGGCAAGTGCCCTGGTGTTATCTTGGCCTGCTATCAATGTGTCTGGTCAGACGAAACGAGCGATTGCGAACGCTATGCAAATTAGCATCGGGAACCTCGGTGCCGTACTGGGTACACAACTGTACCGTTCCACAGACGGACCTAGGTTCATCGTGGGCCACTCTGTTGCCCTTGGGTACCTCGTCGCTAATGCGGTTGTTGTGACCATTTTAGCTGTAAGGTTAAAGAAAGAAAATAAGAGGCGGGAGGAAATAACAGAAGAAATAAAACACGTAGGGGAAGTAGCAGATTGGCAGGGAGATTCAGACCCGAGATGGCGATTTGAATATTAAACACATTAAGTTTCCGAGGCAGCCAAATCGAACGTGTTCAGAAGAATATTTGATTAATCGGCTTGGTACGGCGGGAGGAAATTATAAGCAATACTAGAGCCAGTCACTCAGCTCGGCTTCCATACTCGTACAAGTTAAGAAAGGACATCTACCCGCTGGTTATCTATAAAGTAGTAGTACAGTGATATGATCTCCTCAGGTATATACTTGAATATCTCACTGCCAAAGCAGCTGAAATGAAATCCAGTGTTCTCTTGCTAACGGCTGAGGCCTGATAATCGCCTGAACGCCGAATTCTCCAGAATCGGGAATTCACCTTCCATCTGTATATCCTTTGCCTTGAACTGATCCTTATATCGTCCCATGGCCATTTCTGTCAAAAAGCGTCCTAGGTCCTGCGTAGGGCTCCAGTACGTCTTGGCGCCATACCTCATCGGTGGCCCTAAAAGTGCAAAAGCAGCCTTATATAGGGGCGTCTTGACTGGAATGTAGGGCTTGATAGCATCGTGATTGGCGGCATCAATAAATGCTGGGCGAATTGAGCTTGCATGAAAAGATGGGTTCGTTTTGCGCATCTCAGCCAGCGCCAATTCAGTCTCGCCCTTAACCCGGGCAAATATAGCAGAGAACCGGCCCGGCTGTGTTGTTGCACCCGTCCCAGAGACGTAAACGAAATTGAAGGGTTCCTCTTCGGAGCCTAGCTTCTGAAAGGCTTCTGATGCCGCCAAAGTGTAGTCCTTGGTGATCTTCACATATTCCCTAAGATAATTTGTTAATGCGATAAAAATGGCAGTGAGGATCTTGTCTTAGGTAACTAACTCGGGGCTGACTTGTGTCTGACTGATACCTAGGGCCCATACGCAACCCGAAGCTCCCTTGAGCTGAGAGAGTAGCTCGGAATCATACTTCTCGAAGTCCTTGTGGAGAATAACACGAACCCTAGGGTCCTTGACGTCCTCAACCATCTTGACAGGCCGGCGGCTAAGAATAGAGATCTTGCTGACATCCTTCATTTTGATCATGGCATCGAGAACGCCGGAGCCTACCAGGCCAGTGGCTCCGGTAAGTATTAGATGCATGGTGGTCGAGTGCGAGGAATAAGTATGACAGGGAAGAAAAAGATGGGGATTAGTTAGACACGATAAGGTCAATATGTTAGGTTAGATTCCTGTAGGTAACGATATTCTGTTGGTGTCGTATAACATAAGAGGCACGGATTTGATTCTTTTAATGGCAGCAACTGATAACTGACTCTGATTCTCATGTTGTGCGTTTCTACGAAGGCCACGGCTTTACTTATAAAAAAAAATCTAATAAATCTAACCATGCACACCCATGGCTACCCATCTCTCCAGACTCTGGAGATTATGATTTTCAGCCCTACGAAGGCAGCTTAGAGCTGACGCTAGAAGGCTTAGACATGATCAAAGCGGATGAGTGTAAGCGGATTTAGTGCACATAAACACTAGCCGTGCATTAATCCCGCGGACGTCGTATGGAAATATTAAATCCGATGGCTTGTTTCCGAATATGAATTCGTTTCATGACATAAGGTCGAGTGTTATATTAAATAGATAAGTCGTGAGTTAGATTTGGCTGGACAGCCTCTATGTCTAGATGCATCATTTGCGACGATACTTGAAGTCTTGTGAATAGTGAATATAGCAGCAGTAATGTAAATATTTATCGGCGAGCAAGTGTAGCAACTAAGAGCTGTGCATCGCTATATGTATAGTGTCGAATTAAAAATGATTACAATATTTCCAGTCCTGCCCAACGAAACTAAGAAATGTGTTTTCAGTTAATGCGGAAAATAGCATCTACTGGTTGAGTCTTTGCTTATAATGGTCATTCGAATCCTGTTACGTCAACAGATAATAAGCAAATATTAATTGAAGAAGAGAAACTGTCTACTATGTAGCGTCACATATCTCACTAGTTATGAGATAGGTCATGAGATAATTTGACCCTTCGATTGAACACGAGATGGTGTTCACGGACTTGGTTGCCGCGATAGGTAGTTGATAACTTGCAGGCAACTTGCAGGCTTCAATTATTGCAGCTTCTACATAACGCACGTGGCTTTAAACCTACGCTATGTTTCCCTATGTAACTATCGGAAAGGAAAAAGAAAAGGAAGAAGGAAAAAAAAAAAAAAAGGTCACATAGGCTGCGTGGCGGTTGTCTAGTAATGCAAGTTAGGGGATTGACATGCGCAACCGTTGGCTCGATCGCTGATTCGCCTTTGGATATGTGGTACGAAGTAAGAGTTGGTAGTATTACTATTACCTACTGCAATTGATGCATGCTCTGGCCACTTAGATGTGGTAGCTCAGCCCCGGATTCGCAGCTGTATTACATACATTAGTTTGGTTGAAATGGGTATGCATTCGACCATTCGACTATTCGACCATGTATGAACCGTAAGGCCAGATGAGGAATGTGTCAAGTAAGCAGTCAAGCGAGGTACGATTACAGGAACCCTGACTAACTCTGATCGACCATGAGGCCAATCGATCTGCGAGATTTGGTACAATGGTAGCATTGCCCAGAAAAGTCTAGTGGACATTGCAGGACTTAGTAATTCTAAAAAGTCCAACGGATCGAGGTTTTCGAAGTGGGTGGGACAGTGTGATGTAGGTGAATTGAGAGGATGCGATGGTAGCGACAGTAGCAACGGTAGCGACGGTAGTGAATGTGATGGCAGCGTATCTTTGTTCCGGTTTGTTCCCATAAAGCGTGATTTTCCTTCCAAGCTTTCCCGACTGCGGAATATCTGACATCTATAGTGCCTATTAATTACTATAACTAGTATTGATTAAAGAATAAAAAACGGGAGAGCACAAAAGAGAACTTATAAGAGACATTTCTCATAGGACCAATTGCCATCACGTGATACAACTTTCATTAAGAAGGGAACACTCGAGCTCTTAATATCAGGCAAGTACGGATTACATACATGTACCTCCAATACATTATGTACACGAGGTACACTACCTAAAGTATCATACATACATACCTAGGTACCTAGGTACCTCATATCCTTGACTCTTTACTCTTGACCCCTGACAACAACTAAACAAGGTGCGGGGCCCCAAGACAACTTCTACATACCGACCCAACAACCTTTAGACCCTCCAAAAAGACTCCACGATTCCACAATTCTACGATTCCACCACAACCCCCGGAGATTAAATTCACTTGGTACTAGTAGTAGTGTTAGACGCGTTCAGTCTTCCATCTCGTCATACCTCCGCAACTTCTATGGCCTCCTCTTGTCTGCCGTGTCCCCATGTCGGATCGAATGGCGCCGAAATCTGATACTGATACAAGAGAAGAGGAGCGCCTTGCCGCCTGCTTCAACTGTAAGAAATCCAAGCTCAAATGTGTCCGGCCTACCGGGTCCTCAACCTGTACGAGATGCACCCAGCGCTCGATTCAATGTTCTGCGCCGCTCTTTCACGTAGGCCGACATAAGGGGGTCAAGAAGTGAGTCGCAGCTATTCGTATTTCTGCGGATTTGTATGGCACAGCCTAGCTAATAGCTCCGATAGCAAGCATTCGGGGCTAGAAAAGGCCGTCTTTCAGATCGAGCAGGCCTTAAGAAGGTCTAGCTCTGGCGCTTTGGATCAGATACAGACGGCTGATCAAGCTACCGAATTACGATTCCTGCTTGAGAGGAGCCGAGAGATTTTAGGTAGTGACAATGGATTCTCCCGGCGCATATCGTCCCAGAATGGTATAGAGCACGATCAAGCGTCCGTGTCTCCCCAGCAGACATCGACTTCATTAGGAACATCACCTTCCCAAACGTGTTCGCGTGACGACTCGGCAGTGCACACTAAGGTTGAGGAAGACCAGTTAAGTCTGGACGATGCTGAGAACCCGTTGCAACTGCTCGCCCGGACGTCTGAGCTCCTCTCATCCATAACACCACATGTGCAAGGGGCCAGAGCAGGACGGCTACTCTCCAAATCTACATCCAATCGTGGTATGGCTGGGGAGGGCGACGATCTACAGAAATTCTTCGGTCGTTTCCAAGCGCGACTGGATGTTGGCGAGGACCTTGACCCTATTGAATTGGGACTCATCACCCTCTCAGAGGCTGAAACATTATTCTCTTAGTATGAGCAGATCCTTTAGAAACTAAAGAGCTTCAGATGATCAAACTAACACCATCTCAGCTTCTACGAAAAACTCGCGCATACGCGCTGGGGCATTGACCCCGTCATACACACCGTAGACTTTGTTCGAGGCCGTTCAGCTTTTCTGTTGACCTCGATAGCTGCCGCATCAGCACTTTTCTCCCCGTCTATGGAGTCATTATATAAAAGACTTTCAAATCATCGGCAAAAGCTCGCCAGTCTTATCATGGCGAAACGTTACAAGTCCGTAGAGATTATTCTCGCATTTATGGTCAATATACCATGGATCTCGGCCGGTGAGCATTGGGCCGACGATGAAACCTCGACCTACCTTTCCATGGCCCTGACGATCGCCTTGGACTTGTCCCTGAACAAGGTTATACTACCTCCATCCACGGAGCCGCGAAGCCCGAGGGACACTATTGCTACATCTGATTGCATATCTGGCCGAAAAGCGCTTGGCATAGACGGTTTTAGCGATATTGATCCCGACTCTCCGAGGGGTCGCAGGCTTCTGAGAAGAAGGGAGAGGACTTGGCTGTCTCTATTTGTTCTTGAAAGAGGGTAACGAAACACCAAGGCCCTGCTTCAAGTCAACTAGCTAACCTCGTTCCTTTACTGTAGTGTCTGTCTCGCTAGAGGAAGGAATTATGTCCTCCCAATGTCGCCGCTTATCGAGAATTGCGACCAATGGCACCTAAGCGACCTAGCTGATAGATGGGATGGCTCAATTGTCTCGGTGGCGGTTCTGAGGAGAGATTTGGTAATACTCAACCCTTGCATAACAGGTATCGATAGGAGACTTACACCACTTGCTAGGCAAATCTGATCTCAAAAGTAAGATCAATATGTGACAGTTATGTCAACGGCAATAGCGAATTATCTGTTGTTGATAGGTATGTTTTCTTACCCTTATAGTTAAGAGCGGTGCTTACCGAGATGCTACGTTAAGAGTAAAAAATGAAATCACCTTGTTCTTCGATCGGTGGTATCAAACTTGGCCTTTGCAATTAGGGGATCGCGAGCGTCAGTATTTCAACTCCGAGAAGCTAATACGTGCGGTCTGGTTAGCTAAATTTAGCGCAGAACTTTCGTTGCCTCCGTACGTCGAGATTCTTGCATCTCATACACGGTTATCCCTATACAGTTCTGTGATTAACCACGGCACTGCGCCTGTAGGAGCACGTCATTTCTTCCGTGCCGCTGGTCTCTCGTCTGCGCTGAATGTCTTGCGAGTGGCTGTTCAAGGTGAAGGGCAGCTTAGATCGATGCCCAACAACACCGCCATCATGATATCATTCGCTGCGTGCTTCGCCCTCAGAGTCAGCACGGTTGCTGATGGTCGAAGCTCAAGTCTGGCACCCAGCATCAGGGCTCTAATAGCAGAGACTACGGATGTGCTAGAGAGAATAGGATCAACCCCAATCCAACGGAAAGGCCTTTCTTGTCTATTTGCCGGACAGTTGAGACAGATACTCAAGTACGCATCGCGCGCTTCAGAAGCAGCACAGGCTCTACCGGAGCTGAACGGAGACGTGACGAAGCACGCCTCCATCTATACGGATTTGAATGCCGCTCACGTGGCAAATCATCAAGGGGCGATACAAATACCGGTGGTATCGTCAAGTTTACCACCGGACTATTTATTATTCTCTACCATGTCTAACGAAAACCAGCTAGACGAGGCCATCCACAGCACCGACATTGGGCTTAATGCGTTTTGGGAGGATTTCCAGTTCCAAAGTGCTGACTTGGACTGGATGGACTGGTCAACTTTCAGCACCTAGATGTAAAAATTCCATGTATATCGTTTGGGCAGCACGGCGTTTCGGCGTTCGCGGATTAAAGGGGGCATCAATGTTAGTGGAGTTAGGCACGGGACAGGAGGGCATTTGGATAATATCGGTTCAATGCATTGTCTATTATTGTCTATTGTGATAGCCTTAGTCTTCCCAACGTTTCCAAGGTAAGAGACGAATCGATCACACCCTGCTAAGACCCTTCTCGCATAAGATACCACAAAGGGTGGCAAGGATTCGTTGATTAAAAATAACGATGATCTTCTGTTTACTAAGGAAACTAAGAGATTCCCAACCGTTATAAGTATTATGAGTTTCTAGAACAGTATTCGAAGGTCCGCTACGATGCAGCCTATGTAGAAGCATGTCATTTTTAATACTCCGGTATTGCGTGTGCCCGATGTGACAGCAGATATCACACACGACAGAACTGTTGAGGCCAAGTGAAAGATATCATAAGGTCCCTGAGATTGTGAGATATCTGGCTAAGCAAAGCTATTGGTTAAGTTAACGACCATATACCGCTCCCTTGCCTTCGATCCCACACACATACACACACATACACACACATACACACACATACACACACATATACACACACGCGTCCAGGGGCTTATCGTGCAGTAGTTCCGAGCAATCATAACTTTGGTCAGCCTTTTCAAGCCTTTACTATACTCTGGGCATGCAGATTTGTCTAGGTTAGTAATGAATGAATAACTCAGACCTTGCTACATTATGTACTTACATAGGTACCTAGGTACTTAGGTTAGGTAGGTACGGGCTAGGACTAGGGAGGTAGAACACGCCCCACGGCTTCAAAAGCCCTCTCGGCCGTATATCAAACTCCGCACATAATACGTCCCCCGCAGCCACTCCGCGCTGCTAGTGTCAGTACAATAGTACAATCTCTTGAATCGTGACCTCTTATCCAGTATGATCGGCTTACTCTCTACCAAGACAAAGGCTTACCCCACACGCCAATTCGAAATGGATTCAATGCCCTGCCGGACCCCCTGGCTTCTCCCCAACTCTCACTAAGAGTACTAATGTAGTAGTAATCTAAATCCCCCGCAATCTAACTGGTGTCCCGTTCAGGCTTGCCAACTTGTTCTCCCAATGCCCTGGTCCCGTATTTAGCTGTTGGTCGCGAAGCTTTAAAGGTTTGGTGTTATACGGTGTTCTAAACAAAGGACAAACTACCCAACCTTCTTCCTCTGGCTTCTCGCTTTTTTCCCCCGGAGTCGTAACTTGGAAAGGAAGAAAAAGAAGAAAAATCTATACGATGTCGTCTTCAGACAATGGCGATCTGCCTAATAAGGCGACGGTAGAAGAGCTCGAGAAGGGAAGCTCGGTGCATGTCAGTTCTATAGACAAGGACCTAACGCGCAAAATCCTATGGAAATTAGACACAAGGTTCCGTCATACCCTCCCTTTTCGTATTAACTACCTTCTCCAGCAATGGGGAAGAAGGGTGTTCAAACGCGTACAATAAGATCCCTTCGTCTAACCGCGACTAACTAGGATTTTGCCCATCCTCGCCGTTCTGTTCCTGTGTTCGTTCCTGGACAGGACCAACGTAGGAAATGCGAAGCTCTACAACCTTGAAGTAGACCTTGGTATAACGGACCACCAGTATGACCAGGGCCTTGCCGTCTTCTACGCGACCTATATTCTGAGCGAGATTCCGAGTAATTTAATTCTCAAGAAGCTTACGCCCCAGATATGGTTGCCATGCCTGACCTTCTTTTGGGGCGTGTCCGCCATGTGCCTTGGATTTGTTCAGAATTTCGCCGGCTTCGTGGGTGTTCGTGCACTGCTTGGGTTAGTCTACATTCCTCGTGTTTAAGAAGGGCCCAGCAAAGCTCCTTTGCGTTTCGGTCATTTTCTTAGCCAGAGCAATTCTTATTATATACAAATAGCCCGTCGCTTAAAATAGGCAAATACTGACTCTAAACGATGCAGACTGACCGAAGGTGGTTTACTACCAGGAATAGTGAGTGAGATAACATCTCTATAAGGAAATCGTGACTAATAAGATATTGCAGGTCCTTTACTTGTCCACCGTCTATACGCGAGGCGAACTCGCCTTGCGTATTGGTATCTTTTATACGGCCGCATCTTTATCGGGTGCTTTTGGAGGCATGTGTCTCATTCCTCACCGTGGATTGTTGTACGCGAGGATCCCATCTAACAAACACCTTAGGACTGCTGGCTCGCGGAATAGCTGAGATAGGTACTCGAGGCGGTCTCAATAAGTGGAGATGGATTTTCGTGATTGAGGGTTTATTCGTGAGTACCGTTAGCAGCCCTGTAATTGGAAATCGGCAACATTAACTCTTCTGAAGACCGCCTTGGTCGGAATTGCCGCGTATTTCATCCTCCCTAACGGCGTTGGATCGGCGAAATTCCTCAGCGCAGAGGAGCGTCAATTCGCCGTCGGTCGTCTCAATGCTGCTAGCCAAGGCGATGGCGGCGACCGCGAAAGGTTTGTCTACTTCAGACTAACTAGTTTCGTGCGGCATTATATTGACGAATTTCTAGGGAGGCTACTGAGAAGTTCTCCTGGTCCGAAGTAGGTCGCGGCGTCTTCAGCTTGCAGACCTGGTTCACAGCCTCTGCATACTTCGGCATCCTCAGTGGACTTTATAGCTTTGGGCTTTTCGTAAGTAACCGCCAATATTCTTGTTTATAAGAGAGGCATTCTAATGGACAACGGTTAGCTCCCGACAATCATTACGGGCCTGGGATATGCGGCGGACGAAGCTCAGCTGTGGTCTGTCATTCCCTACGCGGTAGCCTCCGTGGTTACAGGTGAGTTTACCACACGTACCCTTGGCGCTTGAGCGTCAAACTCATAGAAAATAGTGATAACTTCGTTCCTTTCCGACCGCTTCCGCGTTCGAGGGGTAGTCATGCTCTTTTCGTTGCCGCTGGCGATCATAGGGTATGGCGTGATTGCGAACGTGGACAATGTTAAAGTCAAGTACGGCATGACGTTTCTCATGGCTACTGGCTTATATAGTAGTGTGCCGCCTGTTCTCGGTTGGCTCTCAAACGTAAGTATCGCCCCGGAAATACCCCACAAGAGCAGTATCTTTCTCTCATAAGACCACTGTTAACGGCTCATACCCGGATTATCGTTGTTCTCGCGCTGATAATAGATAATGCAGAACTCGGCTGGCCACTATAAGCGAGCGACGACGAGCGCCCTGCAGCTTGCTATCGCAAACTGTGGTGGATTCGTCGCTGTGTTCATATATCCGAAGGCCCAAGGACCGGCATATCGTGAAGGCCATACCATTATTCTAGGGGTATTGTGCGCTGGGTGGTTCTTGTAAGTACTCTCGTCGTGGTGAAGTAGACGACCGTCTAACGAAGTCCTAGAATCCTCTGCAACGTGTTGTACTGCTGGAAGATCAACCGGGATAAGGCGAATGGCAAATACGATAAATACCGCGGCTTCGGTGATGACCGTGATCCTACATTCAAGCTAGTCTTATAGGCAACCAACAACCAACAACCTGGCTGAGGGTGAAAGGACGGTGTTTGCGTATACGATTTTTATGAGAAGCGGGTGGCGGTATCGTTACGGTACCTGGTACCTGGTATCTGCCTCATAAAACCAAACCAAATCAAATCAACACTCAATTCGAGTTAAGTATGAAGGAAACACGGTCCTTTTTTGGGTCCTTCCCATAGTATTCGACTGGATACCTCCGAGGCCCCCCTGAAGTATTTATATCCGTGACTATCGATGGGATATGTGTATAGGCGGGTTATACAGGCATGGGCATAGAATTTGGACGGCAGGTTTCTATGGGAGTTTTGAACACACTATTTCAAATGGTGGCTATGAGATATGAATTTATAATCGTGAAGCTTTTAGTAGAGTGTTGACGTGCTGTTCTGTTGGTGATTGCTTCGTTGTTGAGACGGTGTTGATTTAGGTATGTTTGCGACCGGCTTCACAAGTATTACCCGAGAGTTAAAGGCTAGGGCCAATGGATGAAACCTTGGTTACCTAGGTACCTAGGTATTGTACCTAACCTACCCTGAATTAGCGGTCCGATACGGTGAGATATACCGTACACGGGTAAAAACTAACCGCTGTGGCTAGGGAAATTTAGGTTCTACATACATGGCGTCGGCGGTTCTTGAATTACCGAACCCATTCTCCCAGGGATCATTACCGCGGCATTCTAAAAGCTTAGCTTCAATGCTAAAGCCGCGCATCTTAGGCCCTAGAGGATAAATTAAATACTTAACTTAATTAGCACATTAATGACGTCGGATCCGTCCCTGATCGCTATAAGCCTTTAGAAGACGAACGCGACAAACGGCAACGATTGGATATTATTAAGCCGAAGAGGAATGCCCGAATACATATTAACTTCTTTTATTATTTCCTCTTGACCTTTTACACTATTCCGCGCAATTACGGAAATAACATGTCGAAACTTTCAGAGGCCGTCAAGTCGCTCATCAACGCCAGCCATGCGCGGCCCGGCTACACTCCCTCGTCGGCAGGTGTACAGACTGTCCTCGCAAAGTTCGCGAGCGACGCTGCCGAAAAGAAGGTCGGATTGCCGGCTTGGGTGACTTTGTCGGTATGTTTTGCCGTGGTGCTGAAGCATGGGAAAATGGATATAAAAGGGGAGAGAAATATTATAAGAAAGACCAAGAAACGAATAAACGAACAAACGAGGAATCAGTTAGCTAAACATGGATATTTACTATTCTAGACAGCCGTCTCAGCGACACTCAACTGCCCCGAAGCCATGACGCAAATCTTCCACCTGGCCAACTCGACCACAACCACCACGACCGACGAGCAGCGCATACCCGTTCAGAATGCCGAGCTGATCCGCGAAGTCGGGCTCAAGTGTATCTCTTTCAACGGCATTCCGCGCAGCATCAACACGCTGGGCGCATTCCGTAATAGCCTGCCCGCCGATGTCGCCTCGTTATTGAGTACGACTCCGACGCGCGAGTTGACGCCATCTAACCTCGAGCTTCGCAAGCGCGACGGTCTCGCCCTCTGGGATAGCGTCTACGTAGGCTTCGAGCGCAAGCTACTCGACAAACTGGCACAGTCGCACCCGGATCTGCCCGTCCATATCCTTAACGGTCACTATTCCAACCTACTATCAAACCCACGAGGCGTAGATGCTCCCGTGAAAGTCGGTCGCGTACTCACGTCGCTTGTAGCTATCGCGTGCCTGCGCACGCAGACCGGCGTCGGACCTCAGGTTGTCTCGCACATCTTTGGTCTACGGAAGGCGTACGACAACGGTGACGCGCAAGCCGAAGGCGAGGAACCTGTCGAGGGCGGTGCATGGCTGGCTACCGAGGACGGCAATATCTGGATATTGGAGAATATTGATAAGTTAGTCAACGTGATTAGCAACGGCCAAGGAACTACATTTGCGCCTGGGTTACGGGCCAAATTATAAGGGCATAACACGCAGATAACAAGTCAGCCAGTAACGTGCTCGTCGGGGGAGGAGAGGATATGTAAATGAAGTTACGAAACTGTACAGAGGAATAAGAGCTTGGGTCATAAGCCAGTATTCATATAAGTCTGAGAGATAGATGCCAGGTCGTCTATATATCTCTATATATCACCATATAAGCAGTGTATTTATACATAATACAAGTTAATAGGTAGTGTCCGTTTCCATGCGCAGATACGCATCGATCTATATACAATAAATATAAACAACTCGGTGCGAACCATATTCCGTCTTGAACTCGTCCTGTTTGGTATCATCTTGTTGTCTCACCCTCTTACACCTCTATGCTTAGAACGTCTTCAGATCATCTGCAACTATAAACTCAGCATCGGTCTTAGCCTTGACAGTCTCAACTTCAACACCTTCCGCAATCTCAGTAAGCGTCAGACTACCTTTGGTGAGATCAACTTGGAACACAGCAAGGTCTGTGATGATAGTGCTGACGACGCCCTTGCCAGTTAGGGGCAGTTTACAGTCCTGGACGATCTTGCTGCGGCCTTTTTTATCCACGTGTTCTGTAGCCACGACGATCTTGGTTTGCTCTGGGTTCGACACGAGGTCCATGGCGCCACCCATGCCCTTGAAAACACGACCAGGGATCATGTAGTTAGCCAGGTCTCCAGACGCAGATACCTGGAAAGCGCCCAGAATTGACACATCAACATGACCGCCCCGGATCATACCGAACGACTCAGCCGAGTCGAACGTCGCTGCTCCTGGTAACAACGTTACCGTTTCCTTACCCGCATTGATCAGGTCTGGGTCTGCTTCTTCCTCTGTTGCTGGGTAGCCGCCCATGCCTAGGATGCCATTTTCCGACTGCAGCCATACTTTGGTATTCTCAGGCAGGTATGACGCCGCCAGCGTCGGGATCCCCACGCCTAGATTGACATAATAGCCATCCTGGAGCTCTTTGGCCGCACGCCTAGCAATGCGGTTCCGAGCATCAAGCGTGCTTGGTTTACCCGAAGTCGGATCCTCCTTAGGTGGCGCTACTTTCAGCACTTCGAAGTGCTTGGCCGCCGTGGCCGGCACGATGCGGTCAATAAAGATGCCCGGAAGGTCGACACTGTCCGGATCAATAGACCCGATCGGTACGATATTCTCGGCTTCAACGATGGCAATGCGGGCCGCCTTAGCCATAAGGCCTGCATACGTCTTGGTGGTGTATCTATGAGACGCGTGTGAATATTTTATAATATGCAAAAGTGACGGTGTAGAGAGAAACTCACTTGAAAACACAGTTGCCTGCCTCGTCAACCTTCCAAGCGCGCAGGACCGCTACATCGCCGGGGAGAGCTGTCTCCATAATGTAGGACTTCCCATTGAATACCCTGGTCTCTTTGGGTTTGCCTTTTTCGAGGACAGCCTCTGGGGTGAACCTCACGGGTATCTCGCCAGTCTCGACGAACGTCTTCCCTCCTGTCGCTGTATAAAAAGCCGGTATGCCAGCCCCAGCTGCTCTCAGTTTCTCGGCCAGTGTGCCTTGCGGACATAGCTCGACAGCTATTTTCCCCGTTAAATATTGCTTCTCGAGCTCCTTATTCGACCCCAGATAGGAGAGGATAATGCGATCTAGTCGTCCGTCCCTGGTAAGCAGGGCTAAGCCGTGGTCACCGGAGCCAGCATTATTCGACACGGCCGTGAGATTTTTGAGACCCCTTTTATGTATAGCCTGAATGAGGGTTTCTACGCGTGTTACCAGTCAGCCAGTCGCTCATTCAAGTCAATATTATCAACGATATCCACGATATCCACGATAGCTCGGACCAGAAACTTGCAAAATCGAGATGGCAAAGCCCCCATCCCCCATCCCCCATCCCCCACCCCCCAAAGATTGAAGAAGCCGATCATTTAATTTAGCACATACCAGCAACGCCACACAACCCAAATCCAGCACTAAGGACCACATCGCCATCCTTCAAGTCCGCGACGGCCTCGTCTGCAGACTTGAAGACCTTTGAGCCGCCCCGTGCCGCTTTCGCGGGTGCCTCAGCCGCGTAGGACCGGTATGATCTCCAGAGGCACGGCGTGAATCTAGAGCTAGTTATAGTAGCTGTAGCTGTAGCTGTATAAATACCGGATTGTCGTCGCGCGTGAGGTACCGCCCATCGATGTGAGAATTGGACGGAAGCACGAAGGGCAGCACTCCGGGGCCGCGCCATCTTAGAGGGGTGGAGGGGTATGTAAAATGTAGGAAGACTCTTTCTTGAGAGGCCAATGTTCAAAAGACCATTTGTGTTAAAAAAAAATATTAGGAATTTCTATATCTCAGATCTATTTACAGAGTTTCCTGGTAATGTATGAGTAACTGATCCATTGGTCGGTTGATTGGTTTTATTTTATCATGACGAAATGGGCTTGCGCCGAGGTTCGTTTCCGATGCTCGCAAGTTACTCTGGTCGGCAGTTGATTTATGTCCGTACATCTTTTGTCGCCGTCTATCTTGCTTCAACTTTCCCGAGGCGTCGGATAAGTCTCATGCGAGAGTGGATAGGGGGGTTCAACATTTACTCGCGGCTGACTTGTAGGAAGCTATTCGAATGCTATAGGGACATCAGTAGGTAAGTACCTGTCAACATCAGATGCGTTACCATTTAAATACATTCCAAGTTATTGACGCTTAAAAAAGCCGGGATACTAGTATACAGTAACAACAGTAACAACAATAACAACAGTAATAACAGCGACTAGTTATCCTGATTAAACCCATCTTCTTCGACGAACTTTTTTATGAAAAAGCCGCTATTTTCATATAAACTTGTAGAATCCAATAACTCCAATGGCAGGAATCAAAAACGAAAAGGGGGATCAACAAGACTCTATGAAGGTATATCCAACTCCTGTGCAATCTAGCAGACCCTTTCTAGGCTATTTACTCCCCCATGCCATGCAATGCGATATTAAAATCAGTGTAATGAGAAATCATATATGCGAAAACGACAACCCCGAAGGGAAAGAAAGCCGGGAAAGGGGGCACTCTGGTTCCAACTCTCACTGACGCCCAACACTCTCTACACGAATACCTAATTTGGCGAGCTCGTTCGCATCAATAATACCCTTGCCGTCGAATACCCATTTTGGCTTGTTCATAGTGAAAGAGATTTTGCTCCAGTCTAACTTCTCTTTAAGCCTATCCTCGCTTGAGTTTCCCGCTGTGGAATAGCCGCTTGTCTTAATCAAGCCACAATCGGGACAGTCGCTCTCACACGCTGGCTCTGGTCTATATCGCCTCAAAGGGTCATTGTCAGGGTACGTCCCTGCAGGCGCAGCATGAAGAAAGTACTTGTGGAGTGATAATATATCCGACTCGGTAACCTTATAAGCGAATGGTCGGGGGTCAGCTTTCTTTGAAGGGCTTGAAGGAGGCTTAGGCTTGTCTGTCCTAGCCGGGGTGCTTCGAAACTCATCGAACTCGGTTGTTATTAGGACGGCATGGCTGCCTTCGCAGGCGGTATAGGCACTCGAATAAATCTCGATCGGCCCTCCGTCTTCTCTGAGAGCAGACTGGCCTCTGATAAGCTCCTTGATCTCGGCTTTGACAACCACCGGATTGCAGCAGGGATCAAATATCGCAATCTCCCTAGGGCCCTCCTCCAGGAGCGTCTTGATGATTTCGAGTGCAGGTGATTCTCTCGTGTCGGAAGTATTGGCCTTAAATGCGTAGCCAAGCAGGGTAATCTTCTTTCCAACTAGAGTGTTATTGAGACGCTGAATCACGCGCCTCGAGAAGCGGTCGCGCTGGTACTCGTTCATCTTTACCACCTGTCTCCAGTATTCTCCCACTTCATCTAAGCCAAGCGACTCGGCCAAATATACGAGGCTAAGAATATCCTTCTTGAAGCAGCTCCCGCCGAAACCAATCCCTGCTTTAAGGAACTTATCGCCAATGCGGGGGTCACGGCCAACAGACGCTGCTATCTCATCAATGTCCGCTCCTGTCTTCTCGCAAATCGCTGAGATTGAGTTGATGCTGCTTATACGCTGTGCTAGCATCGAGTTCGCTACAAGTTTCGCCAGCTCAGACGAGTAGACATTAGTGGTAATGATGCGAGATCGCGGGACCCATGCCGCGTAGACCTTTGCTAGAGATTCCGCGGCTTTACATCCAGATGGCGTTGTCGAAGATCCGATCAGTATGCGGTCGGGATACGTAAGATCATTCATGGCTGTACCTGCTGCCAGAAATTCCGGGTTTGAAAGTATCTCAAAGTGAACTCCTGGGCGGTGGACTGCCATCTATTAAATTGTTAGCCGGCCAAAGATCGTCTTGGTAGACTGCCATATAGTAGGTGCCAACTTACAGTCTTCCGGACAAGCTCTGCTGTCCTGCAAGGGACAGTTGACTTTTCCACAATGATGGTTCCTGGCCTAGCATGCCGAGCAACCTCGCTGGTGACGGCCTCAAATGCTGTCATGTCGGTAGCGCTTCCCGCTCCAGCCCCCTTCGACTTCGTTGGTGTATTAACTGCGATTAGAACTATATCTGCCTCACTAATGTATCGTGCAACCTGAGTCGAAAAAAACAGGTTCGGCTTCCTAGCGGGTACGGTCGCTTTTGTGCTATAATATACATGATCAGGGGTATAGAAGTGGTAAGTTTTTGATGTGTCAAAATTGGTACTAGTTGGCTCATTATCGAAGTAACACTTCCTAGACCCATCACGAGCGATGCGAACAATGTCCGCCAAACCTGGCTCGTAAATGGGTAGGTGCTCTGAGTTCCATCGGCGGATTCTCTGTTCATTTTTGTCTACGACGGTGACGCAGAGGTCCGGGTTTTGGTAAGCCATGACAGCAGCTGTCGGGCCGCCTACGTTATCTTTTAGCTTCAAAGAATAATAGCAAACAGAAAGGGGCCAAGTTTATTTGCTCATAAAAGAAGAGGTCACGTAAGAGAAGGGGTAATAGCTAACCGACATAGCCAGCGCCGACACAACATATGTTACGAACGGGACGGGTCACATCCTGACCGGCAGACATAATTATTTTCGGTAAGGCGGTTCGTTCAAGGTCCACGGCTAAATCTGCGCGGAGCATCGGACTAGATGTTGAGCTTCCATCCGGGGTAGTCGGAGCCGTTGAAGCAACATCAACAAATGTGCTACTGTCTTCAGTCTCGGTTGTTGAAACAACGATCGGCGCCTGAATAGAACCCATAGTAGCTAAATAGAGCCTGATGTGAGCTACTATTCTCGAGTGCTGGCTTGTAAGGGGATCGAGAAGCAGTTCGTGATTTCGCATGCGATATACGAACAACAAGGGGTAAAAAGACAATAATTAAACTGGGACCACAATGCCTTCTAAATCTACTCTAGAAGATTTGCACACAAGTAAGTTACGCAGCTGATGAGATTTGTAGGAAGGTGGTGGCATAAGGGTAGATATAGATATACCTAGTAGGTAGAACAGAGAGCGTGACTGCTAACTCAGCAGACAAATAGGTATCGTGAGCAATCAGGAGTCTAGAAGGAACTTGACGATGGTATTGGTGGGTGAGTTAACGGTAGTCACGAAGGGTCTGTTTGGATGAATGGGAGGATGGAATTTATAAGAAGGGGTGGCCTCTTAGATAAGGGCTGGGTTAGGTTTATGTATACCTACCTAGGCAGGCATGACTATAAGTATAACTATATATAAACTTAGGCACCGCTAGGACGCCACTCGGATTTAAAAGAGACAAGCAGCCCCTTCTCTAGAAGGGTAGGCAAGGTCATGTCTTCCTCTTAGCCTGGTAGAAAGATGTGCGATTGCGTTAAGCTCCTACGAGAACCCGTGTTATAGACGCAGGTGGCGGATCTAGACAAGACCTAGCTTAGAGCCAGTGTTCTGTCTAACTCTGTGCCACGGGCCATCGTTGTATCGGGTACGTGTGGAGGGGACAGCAGATAGGAAACCTAGGGTGATGCTTGGGCAAGTTAAGTGCCAGTCCATTACCGTAAGTTAAACAAACTATATAAGTTACCGCATGTACAGTGCTGTTAGCTGATGCAGTATAAGCACGTAGCAATACCTTATCCTACCTACATGTACATAACAGCTACATGTACCTTAGGTAGGCATGTATACAAAGATAGCTACCTACCTAGGTAGGTAGCAGGTGGCTCAACCCAGGCGAGCAAGCGCTGCATGCACATACCGATGGGTAAGTCTGTCTGTCTAGGGCTTATCAAAAGTTGGGTTGCAATCTAATGAACTCTACACATATGTAAGGTACGTGCTAACCTGCTACCCACCGTAGGTAGGGTGTAGGAGCGGGAGGCTTGAGAGAAGAAAGTAGAGGACAGAAGACAGAGGACAGAGGACAGAGGGCCTCATAAGACTCTAAAGGCAGGCAAGGTTATACCATCCCATTGCCAGTATCACGTGTATTCATAATAGTCCATCCCCGTAACGGAGAAAAGCTAGGGCAGAAGATATGATGGCGCAAGTATTACCTAGGTAGGGATATACCTATAGACAGCCAACAGATAAGCGTACCAGACACACGAGGGTCTAATGTAGGGTGCTAATTCGTAAATGAGACAATCTAGATAACCTCAGATGAATGGTGAATGTCCATGTGACATCAACCACCCCGAAAACGTGAAATGCCTTTGTTGAACGAATCTAAGTCTAGATGTTGCTTAGGCGCCATGCCGGTATACATGCAGATTTATATTTACTGCCGTAAGGTTTGTAGGACCCCGGATTCTCTTGCAGGTCTTTGCAGGTCTTTGCAGGCCTTAGATGTTAACAAGGTTAGTGTGTAGGTATCTGTGTATCTAGGTTCATCTAAAGCTCGTCTTATTGGGAAAATGTGCTGTCAATGCGCTATATGATTGGTGCGCAGCCTTTTTTCGCGTGTGCTGTCAACAGAGCGTGTCATTGGGTGAATTGATACTATGTAAAGGCAAACTAAAAGACAAGAAGAAAATACCCATATTACGTGTATTGAAGGTGCGTGATTAAGTATAACTATTATTAGTCCTAGTTATGCCCTTACTACCTATACCCTTGAATCACCACATAGTCATAGTACATACCCCGTGAGCCACCAACCAGACCCGACCGACCGCGAATGTAGAACTTACATCTCACAGACGCTAAGGCCATAAGGTATGTATTATGTTAGGTGGGATAAACTCTCTTTAGCCAAGTTAGACATCTAATATGTCTTATCTTCTTGTGCCCACCGGACCATCTTATACTCAAGCCACGGGAATACTTCACACCTTCTTTTCTAACTATAGCAAGTAAATAAATGTCAGCCGCCGCTGTTGATTTGACACGGGACCCAATCCCAAAAGAGCACAGATCACTTGCTTATAGTTTTACTATCGTCTTCCCATGGAAGTTGGCCAACACTTTTTTAGTTTTATCACATCGGAACTATGGTCCCAACTGTTCTACTTCTAATGCGATATTTATATCCTGTGCCGGAATAAGAGTTGCATTTCTTTCCCCCAACTACTATAATTTTCCGATGCAGTATCTTCACCTGTAGCATTACGTTACGGGTATCCTATATCTCGGGCATTTCTTAATAACATGTACGCATCCTAACAGCCGCCTATATCACGATCTACTGATTAGTCTGGCAGCAGAAACCGCAGCAGGGCCACCCAGGGATAATATTGACGTCGTTCTTAGGCATCTATATATATAGGTATACATGTTAGGTTAAAGAGAAAGAAGCATTCTGGTCTGTATCTCCAGCTTGAAGCCACCAAGTCACTTGAAGAGTGCAGAGTGACATCGAAAGACTACACTACGTCAACCTGCCAGCTCCAACAAGCTTGAACTATGGCGAAGGGACAGGAATCTCATAACTTTGACGATTTCCCGTCTGGTCTGACCGGGAAACGTATCCTGCTATGCACCGAGAGCCTGGGCCCTGTGAACGGCGTGTCGCGCACCACCAAGATGCTGGTAGATCAGCTCCGATCTCACGGGGCACTCGTCTCGGTAGTTGCGCCGTATAACCACACAAAAATAAACACATTTAACCCGATTAGCCCTTCTAGCAATGCCAGCTCGCTGTACCACGAAGAAATACGGCTGACGGGGTATCCTCTGCCTTTCAACCCCGAACTCTCAGTTGCATATCCCGTACGGCTTTCTGAGATATATAGGCGGACGTTCGGAGGGCCTCCAGACCTAATCTACTTGGCTAGCCCTGCATCTTTAGGGTTTCAAGTGATGCTGCAGGTGCGGCAGCATGCGAAGGAATTGCAAGTGCCTGTCATATGCAATTTTCAGACCGACCTGGCAGGATACTGCTCTGTGCTGTTTCCTTGGCCGCTAGGCGGGATCGCGAATCGAATCTTCGGCTTCGTCCAAGGCAACCTCTTTCGTGACTCTTCCGTGAAGACCATTTTCTACCCGAGCACATTCGTCAAGACATATTTAGACAAAGTCGCAAACGTGCCAACTAACAAAATGGAGGTTCTAAGACGGGGAGTCGACACCAAGGGCTTCGATCCGGCCAAGAAAAGCTTGGCGCTGAGACAAGAATGGGCACCAAACGGAGAGCTCATCTTGTTTACCTGTTCGCGAATAGCGGGCGAGAAGGGGTTCGGGTTCCTTGCGCAGGCGGCCAAGGCGCTGGATCAGGAGGGGTTGGACTTCAAACTCGTCATCGTCGGCGGAAATCGCAACCCAGTCGTCTTCCAAGAAGTGAAAGATATGTTTGGCCCGCTGAACGAGAAAGGCAAGGTCATCTTCGTCGGCTTCAAGGTCGGAGAGGATCTGATGACACATTATGCTTCGGCCGATATTTTCCTACACTGCTCCATCACCGAGACATTTGGGCTTGTGGTCTTGGAGGCGATGGCGAGCGGCATGCCAGTGATTGCACGGGACGAAGGTGGACCAAGCGATATTATCGAGCACGGAAAGACTGGGTTTCTCGTTCCGCCCGATGACTTGGATGGTTTTGTGAAAAAGACGCTGTTGCTTGGTCGAGACTCGAGGCTCCGCGAACAATTTGCTCTAGCCGGCCGCGCGTTTGCATGCGACGCCACGTGGGAAAGGATCAGCAACAAGGCCGCCTGGCAGATGTTTGACACGATTGAGCAATTTGAGCAGAACAGGAAGTCAGGCGCCTCGACGACGCAGGTACCCATCGTCGGCTGGCTATTCCTAAACGCTCCTACGAGACAATTTCTCCTCTCTAAGATCACTACGGCGAAGATAGCTTTTTCCCTCTCTATCATTGTAGGGTTCTGGGCGCTTGTTGGTAGTTACCTCGTCTTTACGGACATCGGAC
The DNA here is from genome assembly GCF_022478715.1 of Daldinia decipiens. Taxonomy (NCBI): domain Eukaryota; kingdom Fungi; phylum Ascomycota; class Sordariomycetes; order Xylariales; family Hypoxylaceae; genus Daldinia; species Daldinia decipiens. Next base: position 108,830 of record NW_026054586.1, read on the forward strand.
ATCTGTTCAAGACCCATACGCCGCGGGTCTCAACGCTGAAAAAATCAATAAGTCGTCGGATAAGAAGCTGAATATTACGACAAGGAGGTTCTAAGTTGGGGTTACAAATGGCCTTTCTGACTTGAATTATATTCACAACCCCCTCCCCCTTTTGGATAGGTTGCTTTCCTTTTATACCCAGTTTATTGTACTGCATCATTTATTGCTCAAGCGAGTGGTCGTATGAGCCACCTAACATACCACAACCTGGTGAAATATTAGACTGCGCGGGACTAACGGGTTACATGCTGGATTGGTTATTGATTGGACTTGTTTTTGAGAGCGCACATATCTAGACACTCCCCCCTGAGTGGCTAGTAGGTGAGGAAGCAAATTGTAGATAGCAATTTAGTTTCCAAATACGTTGCGCAGGACGTCTTGCGTGTTTACAACTTGAGCAAACTCGTCGTTCAAAGAAGCAAGGCTTACTTTATGCATCGTTTCCGCATCGATTCCACCCTTTGCAAACGTGGCACATGCATCGCCGACGAGAACGATATCGCCTTCATCGAGCTCGCCAGTTGGGCTTGTCACGGATACGACCCTTAGATTGTTGGCCATCCGTGTAGTTGTGCTAACACAGTGATCCGTCGTAAGACCTGTTATGACGAGTTGTCTAACTCGTTGGTCTTTGAGGTGGGCTTCTAGTTTGGTGCCAATAAAGGATGAGTTGACATCTTTGATAAAGACGGATTCCTGCGGTTCTGGCTGTACAAACGACTGCGGCTGTACCGCCTCAACTAGTTTGCCATCTATCTCAACCTGAGTACCAGGATAGAGCATCGAGTTCGGATAGATGCTATGATGGTGGACGTGACAAATGTCTACCGCGTCTTCACCTAGCTTCTTATTGTATTTCCGTGCCGCATTCAGTAGAAGCGCGACATTCTCCTCGAATTTAGGTGTACTGCGGGTAGCGCCCCAATATGTTGGGTGTCGGAGTCCATTTTGAACGTCGATGATAATTAAAGCTGTCTTGGCTGAGTTGGCAGGCTTCATTTTGATTTGATTTGATTTGATTTCTATTTTCTTTTTCTTTTTCTTTTCTTTCTAGAAATAAAAAATATATGTAGAAAGACGTCGCGATAGATGACGACTAATACACAACTTACAACTTGCAACTCACATATATGCTAGGTTAGGTATGTACTGATGACAACCGGAGCTTCCACCGTGAGTCACGGAAATACCGAAATGATTAATAATATTGATTACACCTACGTTTAGGGGTCATCGAACCTGACCGAAATATCATACCAGTTAGAAAAAAGTCGCTAGTATAAACGAGACGATGGCGCCAATAGTGACCAGCTGGAGATGGCACACTACCTGTTGAGTTGCCGATAATAGTAAGTAGCTGACCTCAGCAGTTAGGTGTTCTCCCAAAGGATTGAAATTGTCTTAAAAATATGTTGTTTAGACGTATTTAGATAAAGGAGGATCAAAGAATCAGGTACTTGAACATCAATAGTTCCAACATCCTACAGCTTCATTAGATTGTCGATCAAAAACACGTGTACGGAATATGTAAAGAATGCATTGGGTACGAATCTCAGAATGTCGCCATTATTATTCCCATGATACGAATTAGAAACAATATATGTATGCAGAATGAAATGGGTTCGGTAAACTTGAGCATTTTGCTTCTACTATGTAGGTACCTATGTATTCTTTATTTTATTGCAGGCTTTGCAGGCTTTGCAGGCTTTGCAGGCTTTGCAGGCTTTGCAGGCTTTGCAGGCTTTGCAGGCTTTGCAGGCTTTGCAGGCTTTGCAGGTACTTCGTACATACGTAATCCGTACCTGTTAATTTGAAGAAACGACTTGCAGCGTATGATAGGTACATAGGTACATAGGGCCAACCCTGGACTCGGTGCTTGGCTACATATGTACCTATGTTAGGTACATACTGGGGCTTGTGATACGAGAACAGGGGTTGGTTAGGGGGAAGTTGGGGGCTTTGAAGCCTCAAGATGCGACTAGACAGGGCTCAGGGGTCTTATTAGGGATCTTCCTAACCCATCCAAAACCCATCAAAGTAAAAAGCTAGGAGAAGGCTGATTGGTTAAATCATATACGGAGACAGGTTAGTAATACTTGGAGCGTGCAGAGCATAGCGCTTTGTCTCACTGTCTCACTAACGCCGGCCTCTCGAAACTTCTTCCCTCTTCATCGACGTCGCATCATCATTAAGCGATCCGACATTCTCGGAAACTGGCCGAGCGTCAAACCATTATACATACCTAGGTTAGGTAGTTATGCTGGCCTTGTACATACGTGTGCAGAGATACAGACCACGCTTGGATAAGTATACATAATCTTGCCTCTGTTATATGTACGATCGAATTGTTGTTATTTATTGTCATATTAATGTACCTCTCTAGGTTAGGTTAATAGGTCGAGGTCGAGGTCGAGGTCGAGGTCGGCTTCACACTTCATTCGTTGGCTTCGCGCCGGTGCAGTGCCAATGTCACTACGCTTCTTCGGTCTCCACAATGCGTTGGCTCTCCATCATCTCTTACATTCTCTTACATTGTAGCATTCTCCATCGTACCACCAACTTGTACATAGCAGCAGTCTCTTCCCTAATGTTTGTGTCGTAAGGGGGTTCTCGTTGCCGCAGAAGGAGTATGATAATCAACAAGGGTTCTACCAACTCCTCGTCTTTTCGCTCCTCCTGTTTGTCTTAGTTCAACAGCAAGACAGCAAGACAGCAAGAGATCTCCCAGACCCTGCATCTTTGATCTGTTCGAGTGTTCTAGGCCGCCGCGCAAGATCTCTCGGCGACTTACGACCCACCGTCATGCCATTTCGTCGGTCTATGTACATATGTACTGGGGTCTGTTTTCCTTACGGGTCCCTTGTCTTATTGCATCTATTCTAAGCTATTCTAAGCTATCGAGTTGATATCCGCCTCTTTTTTCCATTCTCTCCTTTCGCGAATCCCATTACTACCTGTTCTGCCCAAACAAAATATTGCCGCCTTTCCGTTCCTGTGGGCAGGTCCCTTTTCCCTTTTCCCTTTCTTCTATTTTGCTGGATCTCCAATCTGATCGGCGCTACTTGGGTCTCCGCTCCTAGAAAAAATCGAATAGGTACAATACGGCAATACGGCAATACGGACAGGTTCCACACGCTCTTTACAAACACTCCTTATTGATATATACCGATATATCACCTTCTTCAACCGCCGGCCGGCTTATTACCGTTCAACAGATATATACTTTAGTCCATAGTCCGATATCATAATCGAAAGTAATCGCCGTCTCGCTAAGATGGTTTGGCTAAGTGCTGCCGTAGCTTCGCTATTTGCCTCGTCGGCACTAGCTAGCATGGAGCCTATGGTGGGAGGAATCATGAACACGCGTGCGACCATGTTGGATACAAGATTCGACGATGCCAATGCCGATGCCGATACCGATTCGTTAGAAAGGCGACAGACGACGTCGACACCGAATAATTCGCAAGCGAACATGACTCAGTGGAACACGGATACCGCAGCAGCCTGCATGACAGCATTGTCTCAGCTCGTCGCTGCGTCGAACCCTTCGGGAACAGCCGTTTGCTATAATCTATTCAGCCTCGACACGAACGCCGGCACATTCATGGCTGACTTGCGCCTCTTCCAAGTATCAACACCTTTCGGAGAATTTGAAGGTATCCCTCCAGAGGATATCTCCGTCGGACTTCAATATAATGGGGCCTCTGTCTCGCCGGTTGGTCAGGGCGCACAACCCTCGAACGTCTCTAAGCGACAAAGCTCGACGCCCACGCTTCTCCAGACGTACATGTTTGTTGGGCAAATAGATAAGGCCCAGATGGCTCAACCTATGACCATGTAAGTACCTAAATTAGACGCATCTCTCATGCCGTATTGTCGCGTGCAAAGGCTTATATTTTAAAAATAGGGGTGTGCTGGAGGCGTTAGTGATGCCAACCGTCACATTGACAGGAAAGAACTTAGCAGGCCAGCAAGTTACCACGAATGTTTCTTCTAATGAAGCTGCCTTCGTCAATGGCATATTTTCGACTGATGTTGTCATGTCCGATTTTACACTCGCCTCGGTAGCAGTCGAGAACATTACAGCCCAATTGATTGAAGGCACAGTCGCCTTCGTCTTGCCTGGTGTTAACATCCTAATCTTCCCAGTAGGTCTAATTATTACCAGCATCTGGTTTGTGGTTGGATTTGGATTTTACGCGTTTGGTACGTACGAGCGATACAATTACCGGGATACGTATAGGACGCGGAAGGCAAGAGCTGAAGGCAAACCCGTCAATGCGAGAATATAATCGACCACATTAGTACGGATATAAATTCATGTGTGGGTGTGCAGTGGATGCCGTCGAAGTGGGTAGATTAATGTTTAAATGACGGGCAATTTTTGGGATTTTCAGCAACGGGTTTTAGATTAATCAATCCTTAAGGCGTGCTGGTTTAGTATTCAGTTGGTATTTGTATCAACTTTAGTTCTGGGTGGATTACACTGTTCGATATTACCAAGTATATATGCTAGTTTTATATAAAGCATCAAGAAGTTGTTATAAATGGCGGCTCTCATCACAGTTCCAAATTATGTATTACGAAGTGGAGGACTAGATTTTATAGACAGCGAGCTCATATTGATATACCTTATAGAGGTATATATAAGGTATATATATATATACGCTGAGAAAGCTAGACTCGTTGGTAAGGCGTCAAGAGTCGAGATATAAAAATATACGCCACGAGTAAGGACATCTAATATACATGAGAGGTTTGGGTACTTATCCCCCAAGACTCAAATGAGCGACTGAATAGGAGGAAAACACTTTATCCCAAGTACACCAAGTTCTATATACCATTCACCTTTTATATCCAATCAGAAAAGCTGCTCGTCTGGCTTCCTCACTAATATCCCCATTATCTCCTCTAACTCGTCCAGCAACTCTGCCGCAACGCCTATCCAATCCTGGAATGTAACGAGTTCCAACGTCAGACTATCACCATCGACAAACGCCTGTACTTTCCACTCGCGCAACGGCTCGAAGTGCGGGTAAACCGTCTCAAAACGGCACGTCGCCCTGCCCATGCCCCCGTCCTGGTCGCCCCCAAATCCAAACTTCAGCTCCTCGACGTGGACTACGTCTTGGTGCACCACCGAGTCGAACCAATCAGCACCCTCTGGCCAGCCTGGGAGTGGTCCGCACTCACGCATGATCTCCGTCAGACCCATGCACTCGTGCAGCGCGCTGGCGACGTGCTGGTGTTGCACGTATCGTAGCAGGTCCGCGACTTTCCAGTCATCCTCGAAGCGTACCCGTACCGGTACGTATTGCCATGTTGGTCCCGCGACGGTGTCTGCATGCGGCAAATCCGTGTTCCGGCCGCTGACGACCTCGCCGAATACGACGTCTCTCCGCGCGAGCCGTCGCGCGAGGCACAAGGCCCATGCGGCTGTCGGTAGCGTCGCCACCGTTATGTCCCTTAGCCGCGCGGAGATGTCAACTGTCCGGCTGATTGCGGCAGGGGTCTTAGATGTTAAAGGTAAATCCGGACGGAGGATCGTGAGCGAGCTGCTCTGTAGTAAGTCTCGCCAATAAGGGATGCTTCGCGGGATGCCCTTATTCACGACATGGTACACGAAGGAAGAGAATGGAACGGAGTCTACTGTAGCCTTGCCGTCGTATAGAGCGCCGAGCTGGTGTATAAGGCCCGGGAGGCAGACTTCGTCGTACTGTGCGTGAGAGATGCGGAAGATGAGGCAGCTCTTATTAGCATCACCTTGGACGAACATGAACTTCACGAAGGCAGAGCCTAGAGGCATCTTGGTTTGAACGTCGACGTCGCATAGGTTATGTGCAAACGAGTCCAAGTCTCCTTCGATCTCGTATTGGTCGATTGCAATATCAAGTGTTTCGAGGACGACGCCGAAGCACTCCTCGCCGCTCTCTACGAAAACTGTTCGCAGAATTTCGGTGCGAGCGACGAGTTCCCGGCAGCTCTTGAAGAGTCTTTCCTTGTCGAGGTGTCCGTCAAAATGGAATAATTCGTAGCGAGCAGAAAATCGGGGAAGCTGAGTTGTGCCCCTTACCGCAACTTTCTGGAGCGGACGTGCCGGGAGGATATCCTTGATTGCATGGTCGCCTTGGACAAGTTGTGGCCTAACCGTTTCGGTGATGAAGCTTTCCACATCTGGGACATTAAGCAATGAAAATGGGGACGGTGGCGGCTCCGCGGACTCGGCGGTCACTTGCTTCTCTTCCCTCAAGATCTTCGCCATATCGTATAATGTCCTATGTTTAAAAATCTCCGGCACCGTTAACTCCATCCGCCTACCTCGGAGCTCCGATACGAGTTTCATAGCCCCAATAGAATCACCGCCAAGCTGGAAGAAGCTGTCGTTCAACCCAATTTCATCTTCGTCGATTGATAATATTTGACTCCAAGCCTGTCGAAGACTCTTCTGCTTCGCCGAGGTAGCTGATACATGCTTTTCTCGTGGGCCAGTAGAGAATATTCTAGTAGAACTCGTCCGTTCGACGGGGGTAATGTCACCATTCGCATCGTACTTTACGAATTTGTGAGTTTTGTAAAACCGACCGGTATTATTCTGGTCAGCCCACTGGGGAGACGGCGTCAACTCGAGACCAGGTTCGCCCGAGCACCGTATTAAGAGTTCCCCAGCAGCGCCTAGAGGAAGTAGCCGCTCAGTATCAACAGTATCGACGACCCACGTCTCGGATACCTCACAACCGGTAGAGAGTAAAGCAGTGACAGCTGGACTTTTTGTGCCAGCCTGGCTTAGGCGAGCGAGCTCAGACATATCCTCCTCGGCTAGGATCTGAAGTTGGCTACATCTAGCATCTGGGTTCTCGACGAGCTGCTGCGTAATCTTTTCAAGCTGACGTAGCATTCTCTCCATTTGCGGACTCGTTACTGTTTTCGAGTCGAAGCTTGCCATGACCAAAAAGCCCCGTGGGTCTAAGGAACATACCAGCATCAGGGCGTACGTGTTAAACTTGAGCGCCTCTTGCGCCGCCTCATCATCGCCAGCAGGAACAAAGCCATCCGCTGGTTGCTTTTCGCTGGGGGCGATTTCGTCAGCATCTGCGCTGGGATGTAATACTAAGCCGGTTCTCAGCTCGCAGGCCTCCCGCGCATCCGGGCTTAGACGTCTGATATGTTGCAGGCCAAAGTGCTCGTGGGGAATTCCAAGGACTGACTGGTCATGGATTTCCTGTAGATACTCTCTCACAGTCATATCGTGGTGAACGGCTACTCTAACTGGTACCGTAGCGATCATAGGTCCTTCGATCTGTTCAACACCCGCAATAGGGGCGTTGCGCCCAGTAAGCGTCTCACCGAACACTACATCATCGGTCGAGGTATAAGTTGAGACCAAGAGTGCCCAAGCACCGCGGATAACCGTAGCAATAGTTATCCCGGTATTGGGCTTGCTGGTATGTACGTAGTGTTCTAAAAGAGAATCCGCTTGTTGCTGATAACCCGAATAGGGGAGGGGGGGGAATTGCTCATTATTAGCGCCATCCAGTTGTTCTCGCCAGTAAGATTCCGATTCATTGCGGTCCATGTTAGTAAGGTAGCTAATAAAGTGTTTAAACTCAGCTGGTCGCTTAGTTGGGAGGCTGTTGTATGATCGGTTAACCCGTTCGACCACTAGAGGCATCGACCATCCATCGTAGAGGGCGTGATGCATTGTCAAGACAAAATACGACTTTCCCGTAGACTTCTCGTTGATGACCACGCCGTATCTAACTAGAGGCTTGCCAAGTTGAATTGGTTCGCTCCTATCCTGAACTAGATAATCGTTGAGGCTCTCCCCGGATAACCACTTGCAGTCGAAGCCATCTTTAACGACTACTTGCATCAATCCTTGGCTCGTGACCTGGACTATCCTCGTCCGGAGAATTGCGCAATCTGCAGAAGCTAGCTCGAAAGCCTTCGCGAGATTCCGCGCTGCCGCCTCGTCTTCAAGTTCGACCACGCGCTGTGCGACATAGGCTTCGCTGACCTTAGCGGACAGCGCCATGAGTCCTTCTTGAAGAGGTGTGCAGGGGTAAATATCTTCAATGTTTGAAGGGTCGACGTCGCAGATAGCAGCGCAGTCTTGTCGTGCTGAATCCTCTGACCATTTACTACTAAGAAGGGAGAACGGCAGAATCTCGACCACAGTTTCGTTAGATGAGGTCCTCGCAGCCAGAGCCATGTCTGAGAGCACAGGGTTGGCGAATATGTCGGCGACCGTAAGCGCGGTGTCTTGTGTTCGCGCTTGAGCGACCAGCTTCATCGCACGAAGAGAGTCGCCTCCTAAGTTGAAAAAGTTATCGTGAGCGCCAATATCGACATCCTGTCCAAGGACTTGACCCCATAGCTGGGCAAGTTTCTTTTCCATTGGAGTTGAGGGTTCTTTCCTGGGGACCATCGCTGCGGCGAACCCGGCGATGTCTTTCCTACTAAGCGTATGCCCTATTTCTCGGAGGCGTTTGCGATCTGTCTTCGCCGAAACTAATAAGGGCATGGTCTGTAGAGGAATATATGCCGCCGGCACCATATATATCGGTAGGTGTTCCGATATGGCCTTGTTCATGCCCGCGAGAGAGTCTACCACTCGGGGCGATAACGATCCTAGAAGAGGTTCGGATTCAGGTACAAGACCTGCTCGCTCTGCTATGAACGCAACTAATGTTGGTTCGCCAGCAGGTCCGCCAGGCCTGATGACCTCGGCAACAACACGAGTACCCGGTGGTAGTTTGTCTCGCATATTGTACTCGATCTCTGCGAGTTCGATCCGCTGCCCACGTAATTTCACCTGCTGGTCGCCTCGACCAACGAAAATAATCGTCCCGTCCGGATCGTATCTTACTAAGTCGCCGGTCTTATATAGTCGTCCACTACGGCCTATATGCTGTGGGCTCCCGGCTAGAAGCCATTTCGGGTCGCTAATGAACGCGATAGCTGTTCTCTCGGCATCGTTTAAGTAGCCTGGTCCCACTATAGGGCCTTCAACTAGAAGCTCGCCAACTGTGCCTATAGGCATGAGTCGGTGGTGATTAGAAGGATCGACAATCCACAATGTTCCTCCAACTCCCCTACCGATGCTGACATGTGCCTTTTGGCTTTCTGCACCCACATCGCCATTGACAGCGCAGCCTACGGTGCACTCCGAAGGGCCGTACGCATTGATCACTTTCGTATTTCGACTCCAAGTGGCTGCGTCGCCCGCGGATATAGCCTCTCCCCCCAATCCGAGGACTTCAAGCGAAGGTATGATGTCGGGGTCTAGCACACGGGCGACTGAGGGCGTCATATGAGCCATGTTGACATCCATCTTCCGTATAGCGCCGCTAAGGTCGTTAACTCGATCGGCATCTGAGGGAATACATAGGCAACCCCCAACCGATAATGTGCATAACATGCAATCGATGCAGACGTCAAAAGCGTACGACGCAAAGTCAAGGACTCGCGAATGTGCGCGATATCCGACTATTTCCGCGCGTGGTATTGCGCCGCTAGAATAATTTTCGTGCGTTATAATAACCCCCTTCGGCTTGCCCGTGCTACCAGAGGTGAATTGTATGTAAAGATTCGCGCTTGCTGGCACAGAGGGTAAACTCAGAGATGTGTTGTAGCTGCTAAACTGTTCGCTAGAGAGGATGATATGAGTTGCGCTTGGCGCAATGCGATGGCCGAGACTCTCTTGTAGCTTCGACGTTATGATAGTAGGAGCACCCGTTTGCTCGACGATGGTGCGTAGTCTGCCCTCGGGCTGGCTCGGGTCCATGAGCGCAAATGTCGCGCCCGATTTCATAACAGCAAGAACAGCTACAACAGTCCATTTCGATTTCTCGAAACATAACGGCACAATCGATCCTATCCTGACACCTACTGATACGAGGTGAGCTGCTAGCTGGTCTGATTTCGAGCTAACATCTTGGTACGTGAATGCACCATCCCACGAGTTAACAGCTGGCCGGCTAGGATCTTCCTTTGCCTGCTTTCCCACCAATTCGTGCATGCAGGTTTCTAAGGTAGGGGGAATTGGTGTATTCCAGCTCCATATTTGTTCTAACTGCTCTGAGGTTAAGCCGTCTTCTTCGAGATCTGTTGGTGGAGTTGTAAGATGGCCACTCGAGATACCCTCGTCAGTGTAGACGGAGTCCACACACGAGTTGTCTACATCTTTCTGGTCCATTGTTGAGTTTGCGATGCCCACGACGACGACGAAGACGATAGGAGCGACAGTGACAGTGACAGTGACAGTGACAGTGACAACTACTCCCAAGTCGATGACCAGGACTTACAGATCGATATATAAATTTTCATCGGCTGGAATAGCAGGCGCTGGCAAATCTGATGAGCGAGTGGACATTGGGGATTTGTTAAGTGCCGTAGGGGATGTAGAGTATTAAGTCTGGTGATGCCGAATTCGAAAAATTTCAGAGACGGAACGCCTAGAAGGCCAAGTGCCTAAGTAGGGAAAAGGCCGCAACAGGCACATGATAATTTCATACCTGTCTCCATCCTTGCCGACAACGGCAAGGTGATTCTTGTACGGTTTACCAACGCTTGTACGAGAGAGTAGTCACTAATGGAGCTGACTTGGAAGCAACTTTCCTTTTCAGCATTAGACGCTATTTATGGAGGCCGTTAGAACCGAACCAAGATGGGCACCAATGCACATCTTCTCCACAAAGGACGGATCAGATAACTTTAAACGGATCAGATTAATCATAGTAATTTCAGAAACCTGGTTAGAAACCTGGTTAGAGGATAGGCGGACTTGGAAGAGGTCTAGAAAGAGTCTAGAGAAATTGTATACATACATATATATATATACATAGTATAATTAACGTTGCAACGGTATAAGTTACCAAAGACAAGACTTGATGGTATGGCTGGCTGTATGTGCATATGGTATGTTCTTGGTGGTATGATTATTAAAGCGAATCAGCAACATCCCCGCACAAGCTTGCAAGTTACCTAATGTACCTAGGTAGGTACCTAGGTACTTAGGTATTCTAATTCTTGTATCTAAAAGATCTACATTTGCCACTACCTAAGCTCTTCTACGTATTCACTCCGGTCGTGAGTGTGCGCCAATTTCAGAAAGTCGCTAAACCCCACGCGCTCACAAAGTATAACATACGAATAATCACCGAACCTAGGTACCTGAGTACCCTATGTAAAGCGTGTAGGTAGTTATAACTTATATGCTAGACGAAAGGAGTATGTTGCTCGTGGTTCTTCACAACCTACCTCATTCATTACCTGCTTCGCATACCCTAAAGTCTAAAGCCTCAGATCTCTGGCGAATCAGCTTGGGATAACCGCATCTGGTCCTTTCGGTAAGAACCAGGTTTGCCACATAGCTCGATGCATCAACCTGCGTTAGCGGATAAAAGTTTTACGTCGACTGGCTAGAAATGTATGTACTATGTAAGGGGGTCAGGGTAGTCAGGATGGTCGGGATGGGGGTGAGTTGCATGGTACCTGGTGTTCCTAGAATTAGGTACAATGGCGTGGCATTCAAGAGCCAATGATTTTGTCCGACTTCGGACATTTACAATTTTACCTGCGAAAAGAGTATTGTAATTGATCTCTTATGAAGCCCTGCTTAAACACCAAAAACATGAAGCCGTGATGGAATAGGTTTATTACACTTATATAAAATAACTTGGTGTTAGTTGTTTATATCCTAGTTACCTAGGTAGGGTAGGGTAGGTAGTTAACTTTATACTAATCTTTTAAAACATCTTTAAGAGCAATTATTTACTCTTATATACCTAGAAGTGAGGTAGATCATGCAGGTACCTACATGATGCATATACTTGCGCGTGAATGGGCTTTTAATTTCTGGGATGCACATGAATAATGGGTACCCAACCTAATGCATTAACATGTACTTTAATTGCCTATAATAATTGACTGGCAAGTGCTGATGTGGGTGGTACTCTGTACGTAATTGGGCGATTTCTGGTATATCCTTCGTCTTGGCTTTAACATCCCAAATTTACCCATCTTATTATTCATTCATATCTATTTCTTCAATGACAATTTTCCTTGGGGAACTATTAAACCAACTTTGAAGATTCCCAATTTTAAACGCTAAATTTATAACCAATCCAGCGTTAAGAAAGGCAACCGCTACGTAATCGTCTCTGAAATAGTAAAGAATATACCTAGTCGCTAAGGATCATCATGTTGTCACTCAGCCACTCGTAACCTTTACGTTCACACCCACAATAATAGGTCAATGGCTGTCTCATACTAGGTACTCTTCGTCTCGAAATATGATGAGCCATCATAATTTTTTTCTTCTACTACGCAATATTCAGCTAGATATCTGCGCCCTCGGATGGATCACCTTCCAGCAAACCAAATATCTTCGCCTACAGCTCTGCTGACCGAAAGGAATCTCCTCGAAGTGCGTTAGGATGCGGGAGAAAAGAATCTGTAACCTCAGTTAGAAACATGTGTTTGCTGTAAAGGTTAATAATAGGAAGCATATATATCTGTCTATCTCCGCCATGGAGGTAGGCTATCGCCCTTAGAGAGCACAGCCGTAAAGCGGACCTCACAAGCATAGTAGGCGGTACAAATATTACAGCCAGCTAATTACTAACCGGTAGAGTAGATATGATGGATGTAGCCAACGCGAATGGAAGTCTATTGTCGTGGCTGCGGTCCCAGGAGCGTTTCGAAGTCGGTTTCACGCGCGATTCATTGCCCACTACAGTAATCTTCATTATTCCCATTTCAGTGCCCTCCAACGAAGACCTTGGCTGTAGTATTGTCAATCCTTTATCTTCATTATTTGACTTATTGTGGTTGTAAATGCTCTTTTCAAAATGTACGGGTTATGTACGAGTAACCATGCCGGCCAGGCCCAATGAATCCCACGGCCTTCAGTAAATTCCCCAAGTCTACTGTATCCTGACATATGCTTCTTGGAATAAAAAATCTTATATGATATATACAGTTCATGGCCATAGCCCACATGCAAGAAAATAGTAACCTATACATATGGTTACATGCAAGAGGCACATCTATACGTGCTGTGCAAATCCAAGAGTGTTGTTTCCGCCGTTAAAGGCGACAAAATTGCTCTTGAAAAATATATCACCGTAGATCTGGAGACCTGCCGTCGAAGCTTGTAGACCACCGAAACAAGCTATTACGTATTAGCATGACAACTTCGTAGTGGAGCTGTAGTGAACTTACTCTGATCATCGACTTGAGCAAAGTTGATGTCAGCGCCTTTGACGGTAGCCATGGTGCCACCCACATCCAGCTGGAGATCAGGCAGTTGTGCGTTGCAAGGAAACGTAAAACCACCTTGCTGTTGGTCATCTACGGCGCCATCAACTTGCGCATAGTAGGCCTGTGTCACAGCAGGATCAGCCAGAAGGAGAGTGGTACCGGTGTCGGCAATCGCTTGTGCGCCGGCTGTAGAAGTCTGGGGTGTTCCACCATTGATTGCGAATTTCTCGCTTGTGAATTGCCAGAAACCATCTGTTGTATTGACGGGAACAAATGTCATGTCACCTGTGAACTTGCTCGTATCTATACGCCCAAACTCGTATGCGCCAACTGCTTGCGCGCGGAGATCGGCAGTGAAAACAGGCTCGGCGAGTGACGACTTTACATTGTCGAAGAACGTCTTCTGCGGAGCTGGTTGGACAGTGTTAAGCTGACTGAATGCGAGACCGAGTAGACCGTTGCTATTGGCATCATCGACAAAGGATCGGGAGACAGCGGTGGCCAACTCTACTGCTTGTTTGGTAACGGTAGCGCCGCCAATGTCCACAGTATCAGTGCCGACGTTGCCCGCAGCACCAGAGCCGTCACCGTAAGAAATCTGGAATGAGGCACCTTTCATGAGAGCAAATGTCTTGGATTGAGTTGGGTCATAGATAGTGTGGCCCTGGGTCGCGGCTGCGCTAAGCTGACTGTTGAAAACCCATAGATCGGACGAGCCGGAGTCGAAATCGAGATTCAAAGTTTGCCCACCAATGGTGACAGGAGCCAGATATTCGACATCGTTAGCCTCAGGGGTTGCCGTCACAAGACCGGTTCCGTTAGCGGCTGCACCTCCATTCTGACCCTTTTGACCGTGAGCTTTTCCTTTTCCCCTCTTAGGCTCTCTCTTTGAGATCATCTCGGTCTGTTGCTGAGCAGCGCCTGCAACGGATGCCGGTATGGGCATCCTATATTTACGGAGAGTTTTCAACAGAGCTCGAGGGCCATTACGGCCGGTATAGTTAGGGTTCGCAACTCGTTCAACCTTGTATACACCTCGTTTTTGGACTCTGACCGGGGAGGCAGAAGCCAAGGCCAAGAGCCCAAAGAGGAGCAACAGCTTCGCGAAAGACTGCATCTTCCTATAATCGTAAATGAAGTGAAAGAAGGATGACGTAAAAATATATACGTATCACCACACCAGGTGGATAAAATGAAAGAGACTCGGAAAGACCTGGCCTTAGTTGGCAGTTGGACCAGGAAGAACCTGCTAAGCGGAAGAATTTACAAAGAAGGGTAATGAAGCCAACGAGCTTCAAGGAGCAAGAAAGGATTAAACAGAAAAGAAACAAAAAAATAAAGCAGCTGCTGAATAGAAGTTGTCTCAGACAACAACGAACTTCATGGGAGTTGAAGCACAGGAAAGAGGGTAAACGAGAGCCAAGAGCTCTGCTTTTGAAGTAAAGACGAAAGCCAAGAGAAACGGAAAGGGGCGTTGTGGGGATTAACCCTGGTCGGCCATCATTCGATCTGCATGGAAGGCAGAAACAAGCTCCAGCCAAGCTAGCCAAGCTGGCCAAGGTCGATCCTAGATATGATGCATATTTTGTCTCGAGTGCCAGATGGACGGTGGAGTTGTTGACTGGAATAGGATCTGCGTCGTCATGCTCTCCGTCGCCAGTCGAAACGAGATCCACTAGGACTATCCCCAGACGGATGGTGTGGCATAACCAGTGGGGGCTGTTAAGTGACGAGTAGGTAAATTCGTAATACGAAGCTTGACTGGTTGAAAGGTAGAGATATCTTAGTGGACATGGAACCCCGGAAACTAATGCAGGGGCTTCGAGCCCCGTAACGGTTCCTATGTAGAGATTTGCGCTTTGATAATGCGCGGCTCTCTATATGGACCCGACCTACCGACAAAGCCTCCAAAAGTTGCCGGGTAAGCGAGCCATTCAGCTCATCCAGGCCATCATACCAGCCGTAGCCAATTCAGATGTGGAAGTATTGTTGCAATGCGGCCATGGGTGGGTAGACAGAAATGATGATGAGTTGAGTCCAAGTTGAAGACCTACCTAGAGACTCGGGTTAACGGTACGAAAGTCCCTAAAAACAACATAACTAATTATGACGGTATTCCCAATGATCAACTAAGATCAACTATGAGGAATAGATCATGACTAATCCGTACTGAGAAAAGATGGCCGTCAAGGGTTGCGAATACCCGCGAATACCCCAAAACAATGACCAGACAAAAAGGACGGTCTCAAATATTTAAAGGACCAATCGTAGAGCCTCGAACGGAGATTTCAGAGTGTTTCAAGAACGACGCAGGGTTCAACCCGAGTACGACATCAGAGAGCAGATCGTAATGAGAATACGATTGTACATAGTATTTTAAAGAGGGTCGCAGAAAGGGTCGAAGAACTTTTGGTTGTAGTATATCGACGCTAGAAGAAGCTTGTTCGTGATAAGATTTCTTCTTGTCTCGAGAGAAGTTGAGATGGAAGTTTCAAGTTCTTGGATGACATATTGACAGCTACCAGGTAGGTACGGATTAATGTTATGGTCTTTTATCGATAGGGACCTTGATATGCTTATCGGCTAGATTAGTTGCTTAGGTAGGTATGTACCTACGCTACAAGGTAAGTACATTCAAGTTAGCGTGGCTTTAGGGGAATTGAAGAGTATGTACATGTACATAGGTACCTAACGAGTCGGCCAAGACCAGATGTACCGAAGGAAAAAAAAAAGAAAGACAAAAGAAAAAGGATCAAGCCACATTCAACACGTGATATCACCAGCCACCAATTATCCTGTTTCGATGACCGTTTGAAACTGGCAAAAAGTCTCAACTTCCCAACCTCACATTTCCCACCGTATTAGTCTGTTGCCCCCCCGTCCCAACCCCGGAAGAGCTTCAGCGATAAGCAACCATCGCATCTGGGTTCCCCCCCCCGTAGTAGCGATAACAGCTTTTCCGTCTAATCGGAACAGCTCATCCCATAATCGCTACGGCATCCTGCAGACGATCGTCATCGCTGTCGTTATCGTTAGTCAGAAACTGCCATCATCATGTCGGACGACGATATTGAAATTACGGCGTCGCGAAGCTCGCGCCGCAATGCCGACAGACGAACCCCGCGATTCAGTTGGAACTTAGCGTACGAGGAGACCTTCTTCAGATCGCTATGCGAGTCTATGCAGATGGGATACAAGGAGAATCACAGCTTCAAGTCGGGTGCTTGGGAACGCGCCGCCATCGCTTTACGCGACAAGCACGGGGCGTATCCCGAGAAGAGCCATCTCATCAATAAGGCCGACAACGCGCGCAAGAAGTTCCGCATGTGGAGAGGATTAAGGGAGGATCCCGAATTTTTATATAACCCCACTACCAGGATGGTCACAGCAAGCGAAGAGGCCTGGAGAAGACACTTCGAGGTAGGCAGAGAAAAATATATATAAGGGGTGTCCAATGATATGTCCAATGATACTAACCGGCTGCGATTCATAGAAAGAACCGCTATCAAAAGCACTAAGGGGTCGTCCCTTTGACCATGAAGAGTATATGGAGATTCTATTCCCCGATGTTGTCGGTTCCGGCGGTGCACCGAAACGTATTATGAAGCCGAGACGGAGAAACCCCGACGGCAGTTTAGGTAGTTTACCAGGTAGTTTACCAGGCAGACCGAGCACTGCGGATCAAACCGTCATCGATCCATCCCTCGACTCGAGTATATACGCTCAGACTCAGACTCAGACTCAGACTCAGACTCAGACTCCGGCCCAAAACCCAGCTCAGCAAGCCCAACCGCTAAGTCAACCGGTGCCGACCCCTTCTGTTCCTCAGCCTATGCAGAGACCTTCGTCAACTACTATCCCACCCCGAACATCCATAACCGCAAATCCAAGTGCGCTTACGCCACCAGATGAGCACGTCCCGAGCACCCAAGCGCAAAAACGGCCGAATCCTAACACAAACCCTAATTATCCAGAGAAGCGTCGCGGCAGACCCTCGCGCTTTTCTTCCAACTTCTATACCCAGCAGTCCACTAATACGCCATCCTCTTCTTCCGCCGTCCCTCGCGCTGCTAGTCCCTCTGCGCCGCTCGGACTTCATTCGTCCTTTACCTCTACCAACCTCGTCGAAGACGGTATCTTATCTCTAGCTGAGGCCCTCAGGACCCGTAGCCCGCCTAAATGGTCGGAACAGGCAGTTGAGATCTTTTTCCGCGAATTCGCAGAAGAGGATGCCGACTTGCAGCTCAAAATCGCCGAGAAAGCTCTCACCGACGAGAATAAAGCCATGGTATTCGTCAAGATGACACCGGTGTTACGGCGACATTGGGTAGGTAGACTTAGGGAGGTCCACATGCGAAATCTAGGAGGCGGGCTGGGCTTAGGAGGACGAGTCGGGGAGGAAGCTACTTAAAAGTTCTCTATTCTCACGGGAAGCGTTGTCGAATCTGGTCTGGCTTTCAGGCGGAGTTCGGCGCACGGGCGTTGTTCAACAGCAAGTCGAAAGCGGCCGAGGGTGTATGGCCAAGGGCTAAAACTGTGCATGAAAAGCCTTGAAAGGTCCAATATCGCCCAAGCGGAAGATCTTACGACTTTGTAGTTGAGACGATTGGCAGCCAAATCAGCGCCAATTTGCCTCCAGTGGAAAAGCGGCCCATTGCCGCTTAGTTTCGCAACTACGTTATGATCTGAGCACGTATATACCTCTTATACTGCTTTACGAAACTTAATGGTATTATTTTAAAAGGGGCGTTCATTTCTCCTTAAGCCAAAGCTGGCTCTTTTTCTCCTGTCAACTTCATCTTTTACATGGGTTTAAAACGAGATTGGCAGGTTTGACGAAGATCATGGAACTTCCGTCGTCATCATATATATTTATTATATCCCGACGCTGAATTCATTGGCGGACTACTGGTATACCAGTACCATGTCACGAGTGTTACGCTCTATGCTTCTATACTCATTGATTCCCATGTACCAATAGGCGATTCCAGGTCAGCTACTACAGGTATGATTCTAGTTGGGTACTATTCTATCACCGAAGGCGCCTATTATAGCAAACAAGCTCGCAGGTCTTATTCTAAGAGCCGATAAAGCCTCCGGAATTAATTATTTCTATCAAACTGGGGGCCTCTAGCCATGAATGTTTTCAAAGGAGAAAGGAGGTATGACTTCTAAGCCTGATGACGTTTAGCAAGGAACCTAACAATAAGTAATCGATCTCCAGAAGGCGCCTTTACAACTCACTTCGATGGCATGAACCCATTTGGGACTGATCTGAGCTGTACCTGTATGAATTGAGAGGTACATAATACATTCCATACGTATACCACGGAACTCCCTGGAATATCACGTAGCAAGGCCGTTTCAAGAAGACTAGGTTAAGCTCTTCGTGTTGGTGATATAGCGAGCGGCGATGCTAGTTGAGAGGCCGTTAACGTGGAAATAATAAAAGCTTGCACTGCTGGTAAATGGTGCATTTCATCAATACACTTCTATGGCCAGTTTGGTGCGTGTGTCCTATAAGGTTTCCATAGAGTCCAAGGTTGGAAGTTCGTAAAACTTAACCATTCATCGAATCGCAATGTACTCTTAGGTCTTGATAATCACTCTCCTTCTCAAACCGTGTACCAGGATATATTTCCTCTTGAGGTAGTCTGACTCCCGCCCCGGAAAGGCAATTCAGGTACCTCTCGCGGATAACGCTCGGGGTCTAATGCTCTCGAACCCGATATTATGCCTCGTCAACAGCGCCACTGAACGTAGGTATACAGTTCGAAGGCGTTACACAAAGGTCAGCTCTAAGGTGCCTGTTGGGAATACCGAACATAGCTGGTGCTAATCCAGCATATCATATTAAAGGGGCGGCCAGCTATAAGACGATGAAGCGTATCTCCGATGGCATAACAGAGGCAAAGCACCCCGGGTATGAATAGGCGGTGAATAAATCTGTCCAGACTAAGATTATAGAGGCGGAAATGCCGCTGTGGGCCTTGATACACTTGGATTGGGGCGTAAGCTTAGCTTTCTTGTCGCGAGTCTATGACTTATGGTTCGATGCTCAAGTAGGTAACTGAGAAGCAAGATGATATTTTAGGAGAGGAGTGCCCATATTCTGTTACGAACAAGTAGGATAGGCAGGAAAGCCGCACATCCGCGATGAGGTTGGTAGTACTTGTGTGTAACACTGCTGTCAACTATCATTTCCTTTGTCTTTTCTACGCATAGGTATAAGTGTTAATGCTATAAAAGGTGAGAATGTTATAGCCTGTTTGCTGTCTCAGGGTAAGTACCGAGTGAGTATGAGACCATGATAACTTTCTCTGGATGCGGCTTATATGATATAGCTATACAGGGCTGTTGTTAAATTGTTAGATGCTTGACGACATGTTATGTTAGCTGTCTAGCCTTTAGTCGGATACATTGTAAGCCAGGGGCTTCCCAATACCTGACGTATAAAGTGACCCTAAGTTCGATAATCAGCTTCAAGGGTTAACCTGTGTAAAAGGTCAGTTTCTCCTGGTATAGGTGTATAGGTACGGGCTGTGTCTCAGTTAGTAGACGCCCCAAATGAAGGTAAACCAAGAGGGATGGATATTAGTGATTGCTATCCGAGGAGGAATTGTGATACCATGGCCGATGGTATCCAGAGGATTTATTAGCCCGGAGAAGCAGCTCGAACGGCACAGCCTGTCTTACAGTTCGTGGCCGTCAATGCAACCTACGTCTAGCCGCCGACCCTAATAAGATCTTACTGATGTAACACAACGAATCGAGTCATTGGCTTGTTACACAGTGGCGTATAATAAAGTGTTCCGATGCGGTATTGTGTTGCGTTCTTGGCTAAACAGCCGGAATCAAATGGCCATGTTTAACTGTTGTGCTACCACATTTATTGACCCCGTATTACTGCCGCCGCTCAATACCATAGTGGCACATTGCGCGAGTGACACTCAGAACGGAATAGGGGAGCGAATAAGATGTCACCTACGAGATCTAATGATGGTATGGCAGAAGCATGTGGACTATTAAGTTCGAGCCACTTTAAGAAGAACGTATCCTGATTAATCCACCTGTACAGCTCATTTTTGGGTGAGCTGTCTACCTAATGTGAATATCGTTTGGGTGGTATCGGTAGGCAATCTGTATTTAGAATACCACGCTGACGCTTGTATCCACTAGAGATTAATCGACATGAAATTTGGCCGTTTCCAGTCTGACCTCATTTAGAAGAAGTCCAACAGATAGGGATTGGGGATATGCCTAGCTGCCCTATCAAGGGCAATAAAACAGTGGTTCTGCTGGCTTTTCTTATACGTCTTCCACCCGAACCGCTCCACCTCGCCCGGAGTAAACTGCCAATACCTTAGAGGAGGACGGCGTGCTATTTGGAATGGCAGCTCCTCGTGAGAATCAAGATTTTGCATCTTGGGAGCGTGCGTCTTTATAGGAAGCAAGGGAGGTAACTCGAGGGTAAAGTTCCCTAACACCTTGAGATCTTTTAGTTGCGCAGCGACGCCTTGCTCGGGGATCTTCCGCCACGGGCCATGATCGTAAATGTCTAAAGATATGCGCAGACTATGCAGACATGAGATACGTGCTAGAGCTTCCCACAGCTCTCGAACTCTACTCTTAGGCCCATCTACGATAAACGGGGCGTACTCGTGAAAGGGAAGACTGAGTGACAAATCAAGGTGGCGGATACGTGTGATATATGGCGAAGGGTTATAGGTGAAAAACCTGTGCGCCGAGAAAAAGTCGTTGAATAAGAACTGGTGCGATTCGAGTATCGACTCTACAACCTCGGGAAACCTACACGCTCGGCGGGTTAGCTTAACAATAGCGAGTCTGACTGTAGCTGGAGATATGGTATGAGAGTAAGCGCGGGCAGGCTTTGTTGATGACTTACATCCGTTTACAGACAAGCATCATGGACATGAAGTTTGTACCATCTACGGACTTTTGCGTACCGTATTGGATTCTTTCCTCACATCTCCAGTGGCGGCTACCCCAAGTCGACGCCAGTCTCTTTTGCCACATTAATAAGTCTCCTTTGCCCGAGCTATGGGTTATGTCCACTGAAACAATGTATTAGCTTTAGTAATGGTAGAATAATCTTTGTGTCCTTAAAAGGGGTGGGTATGGCCGCTATGGATGAATGTATGAAATATGCATACTGTTCTTCTGGATAAGATCTGGATCCTCGTCATCTTTATACATGACGCATCTCATGTTGACCCAGTGGCCGTCTACAAAGTGTATATGCCTCCCGCGAAGCGTGTGGTATTTATGATCATAAGGCCCATGCCAGACGAGTTCATATATCATCCGTCTGATCTCAATAGGTAGGTTGCGGAAGAACGAGCTGGCGAGCTGAAGATCAAACCCGGGACCGTTCTTGTCTTCGATTGTTAAGGTCGACGTATTCTTTAGTTTCTTATGTTCGTGCTCCGAATATGGGCTGTTTAATCTTCTTCTCTTTAAGCTTGAACGGAAGAAAGACTTAACTTTCAACTGGATCGTACCGACAGCCATCTTAGCTAAGTGTCACACAAATCCCGATGAGAGATGAGAAAATGAAAGGGAATTACACCGGTGTATAAGAAGATAGGGCACGCGGGGCAGTCTAAATACTGTTACGTGTAGACAGAATAGGGGGTACAATCAGAGACAAGCAGTCATTATCGACATGCACTAGGGAGGCGTCTATCATTGCTCCTCGGTTGTGTTGAGACTAACACACAGGCTCGTACATGTTATGACCATGTCACCACCCAGACGAGAATGACATGTCTTACGGCATGATAACGACAAATAGACTAAGCCACCAGTAAGGAATTCAGACTTCGCCATCGTGACGGAGTTGGCTTTAAAGCTCGAGATGCATTCGTGGACAGTCATGCCGGAGCTGTTCTTTATCAAGGTTGTCCGTTAAAGCAATGGGGAACTTCCACCACCCATCTTGATTGGTCGTTTGGGCACTTTATACAAGTTGTACAGCGTACGCCTACAAAAGCTGTTACAGTCGTGTGCCATTAGGATGGTAACCAATCAGCGTGAAAGTTATACCCAGTTCAAGTTAACAGCGCCCAATGAGGAACAAGAGTTCTTCTAGGATCGCTTAGCTTTAACGGTAAGGCTAAGTATCAGGGTACGTGGTCATGTTAACGGCCGTGCGTAGAGTGGCAGTAGAGTAGCAGCAGAGTAGCAGTAGAGAGATGCCGGCCGGGTTCCCCGATCCAAAAACTATTATTTTTACATTCTCACACATACATCATCGCCTGTGATCAAGTTGAACAGTCAACCGTCCTCGGTCGGTAATATTCTGATCACAAGAATAGTCCTATCGCCCGATGTTATTGGGGATCCTGAAGGATGACTCTTTTCTGGCTTTCCAGGTGATCTGACGCACTGTACAATACATTGCGTGGCTGTGGCCGACGAATGGAATATGATGTCGGCGATGGATTCGAGACCCCTCAGGCCACACCCTCCAGGCCACCCCCCGAGAAAAAGGAGGG
Source organism: Daldinia decipiens (assembly GCF_022478715.1). NCBI lineage: Eukaryota > Fungi > Ascomycota > Sordariomycetes > Xylariales > Hypoxylaceae > Daldinia > Daldinia decipiens. The sequence goes on from NW_026054586.1 coordinate 131,650, forward strand.
TACGATATATCTCAACTCTAATGCCAATACCAATGGGACACCTAGACAGGCCCAAGGGTCCTGAGTCCTGGCTGATGGAACACGCATCAAGTGTCTTTCTTTTTCAACACTTGTTTTTACCCCACGTTCTTTTTCTTTTCTCCTTTCAGCTTGGCCAACATATTTGAAGGAGCATAAGCCAAACCATCGTCACACCATTTTACATATCCTTCAACGCTATTCCCAACTTAAAGTCTTAAGTTCACATGAAGTTTACCACTTGGCCTGGCAGCCCTGTCTCCTCTCCCCTCCCCGGTCACAGCAGCACACTTTGCAGTTATTCAACATATCCATCCAACATATGCCTCGCACTGCCTCATGCAAAATGTTTCAAATCGGGTAGCGATAGAGCCAATATGGGAAAATATCACACCGTCATTCGTCAATGAAAGGATTGGAAAAATGTTTATCCCGGCCTATATCTTAAACAGTATCTCGGCTGCGGACATCGTAGAACAAATTTCCCTGCAAGCTACCCTGATTAACTAAGTTGCAGTACGTACGTACTCGATGCAATGCAATGCAATGCACGCTCCTCAGTTCCGAACAGCTGACGAACCGTCAAGCTCTGACTTCTGGTAGACATGTCGCCTAAGGATTTGCAAAGAATATCATTAGCATTATCTCTATTCCCCGGGCGGAATAATGTGCTGGGTCATATTGATCATATTGACCAACTAGTTCCCTTTCCCACGGTAGATTTGTCCGTTCTGTCAATACCTAGGTACCCAGGGTAGTATGCAGGTTACTATATTTTATAGGTTCTACACAACTCAGTACTGAAAACTATCCAAGCGGTCGGTAACCCATATAAACTACTGTCATAACTTTATCTCGTTGATGATAGGTACGATCAAAAAAATAGAGTTGGTGAGCAGAGCTAACGTTGATGTGCGTCGTGGCCTTGGGTTAGTTGGTGGTGTCGTCGTCCTCACCCAGTAAGCGGTGTCTTTGGGGGTTCATTATTTACTTTACCATCGGCGATAGTTATGATTCGGTTTGGCATGGTTAAGCTACCTATGTATGTAGGTAGTTTCTCTTATATGGGAGTAAGACGAATCATCATATCGAGTACCCGCGGATCTACTCATTTGTTCGGCCAGGGAAAACCTAATGCTCAAATTCGTCGAATTGGAACCCGAAATTTAATCAACCTCCAGGTTAGATTCCCCTCTAACGGGTGGCGCGAGCGTGGGAGGATCAACTTAGGGAGGGTCGTCAGCACTAATGCGTGAGATCGACTGGGGAAATCATGGTTAAATCTGTTGGTGTACTCGATAGGACTTAATCATGGGCCATGTTACGTGCTTAATGCTGTGGAATCGTAAGGTAGATCCGTCTCGCCTCTTCCATCTGATACGAATGTTAGAATTGACGAAGTATGACATATTGAGAAGAAACTGAGCGACCACACTTTGATTATGTATCATTCTAATGCTAGATTAGATGCTGTTTCTTCACCAAAGATGCTGGAATTTAACTGACTTAGGTTAGAATAAGCAATTCTACTTCCAACTACCTATCACTAATGTACGTCTCAGCCAGCCACGTACGCCATCGTAGGTTGACACCTGCGCTATCCATGGATGCGGGTTCATCTTACTTACACACACGTGTGTGCCCCCATGTTCCCTGTCATCTACCCCGTGGAGAGGATTTGCCCTGTAAATAATTGCCGCAAAGCCAAAGCGTGGGCGTTGTGGACGTCTGCCTGTCTATCTATCTAGTTACCTTCCTCTTCGATGAATTGGGGCTGTACATGGAAGAAGCAAAAGCAAAAGAAAAACGCTGTCAAGCATCATGTCAGATATATCTACACACCACCTCGACCCTCCGCGACCCCTCGCGGTGGCCGTTCCGCCTACAAATGACATATAACGTATGTGACCGACATGATGCTTCCCTCTCGTGCGGGTCAAATGTCCCCGAGTTTATACCGGGCATAGACCGGCGAAGATCCAACAGTCAGGCACCAATAGCGCTGACGGGAGACGACGCCATCCTTCCTGATATATCCGACTGGTAGACGCAGCAAGTAAACACCGGGAAGTATAATGGTCTGCGTAATGATTCCGCCAAACGTAGCGAGACATCTTATCGAATTCCTCTATCCAGATGAATACTACGGGGTCACTTCCCGGCGTGACACGATGAAACCGGTCTCGCAGTCTTATTCCCCTCCAATATGCCGTAGGAGGAAGAGGGAAAGGAAATACAATCTCCCTGCCTATCTCCGGGTGCGACATTTTCCATGTTAGCCAGGATTTACGTTACAGGATTTACGTTATGCGGCAAACTTGACTTCGTGTTGACCCGCTCCATTCCTTCTACTCTCAAGTCCTAAACTTCACTTCTGAACCCACGAATGGATATTCACGTGTAAAGACCAACCTCTTTATTTCCTTTTCCCTTCTTATAGCTTCTACCGAATTCATATAACACACTAGCCAGTCGGGGCTTCTCCTATTTTTACACCCTTTCCTTTCCCTAAATTTTACTAAAATCACTGCGCCATCTCTGCGTAGGTATGCAAGAATAAGAAGACCGGGCCTGAGGAGAATCTTCATCATCAATTCATTAATAAGCTACTTACCCTGTCGAGTAGCTATACACTCGTGTACACGTTCCTGGTATATACCCTTTTTCTCACCAGAGCGCGAATCTAACTCGTTTCTATCTCCGGGCTGGTAGTGCTCGATCTAGACATGCATGAACCTAAGCATTAGGTAGTCAGTTAGCTAATGGTTCATTTTAGAGGGTTGGGACACGTATGTTACTCACCTCAGATCCCCAGACTCCTTGGTTTTCTAGATATCTGCTCATTCCCCTAATCAGTTCAATCTGCTCCTCTGGTGCCAACCCCGTAATAGCCATCTCCATGACATTTCCAACGTTGACTTTATATTGTGCAATAAAAGTTTGGTAGTAGATGAAGGCGAAGAATCCCATAATAAACTGACAGTCCATTCTGTCGGTCATGCCACCGTGGCCTGGGATCGAATCGCCAAAGTCCTTGATCTTAAAGGTCCGCTTGAGTCCCGATGCGAAAAATCCACCAAAAGGTGCGATTAAGGATGCAAAAGTCGCCAAGACGATAGCGTGAAACTGCATGGGCTCGGTGGTGAAGGAAAAGCTGGTTCTCCCGGGAAGGAAGAATAGGTCAGGGAGTGTATAAGTATGCGGGAGGAACACTGGGTTGGGGTCGCACTCGAGACCGGTGAAGATGCTGGATCCAAGATTGTTGACAGGGCAGATGAAGTATTTGGAGCGCATCAGCACGTTCGTCAGAAGGGCAGCCCAAACAATAGTCATAATCCAAGCACCTAAAAAGCCCTCCACCGTCTTCTTGGGAGAAAGCTTGATTAACTGAGTTCGACCAAAAGTAATACCGCAGATGTAAGCGAAGATATCATTAGTGATAACCAAGGCCGCGGGCAGGAAGAACCAGATCATGCCCTCGAAGACGTTGTTCATGACGAAGTGAGCCTGCACGACGATCAAGTACAGCGCCATATGCGTCCAAGCAAAGTTGGTAAACTGAAACTTCAGGTGTCCGGCCTTGAGGTTGGCGACGAAGAAGACGAAGCCGATGACATATAAGACGAAGCTGATAAAGCGATGGTGCGTGGCTAACGGGAGCAGAACCTTGTCGACGAGTACGATATGCTTAAAGTAGTAAATGACGGTCTCGCCGTAGAGGAAATACATGGTGGTAGCAAGCCAATACCAATTCAAGCTCTTGGTAGGACGTAGCTGTCGGGCTCGACTGGGGACACTGGCAATGGCAATGACTTCTTTGAAGGATACGATTTGTACAGCCGTAATGCAAGCGATGATGTATATGTGGCCTGAAAACAGAGCTGCGAAGAAACCTCCTATCATGACGAAGGTCCAGAAGGTCCGCGTAAGGAAATTGGCCTTTTTCTTCTCGTAGTCAGTCATCTGAGGCTGTTCTGGCGCTTTCTGTAGAGAATATAATACGTCAGCTCCGGGATCCAAGAGTCTGCTATGAAGTCCAGTTACTAGTTATATCATAACATACTTCGCTAATGCCGTCTAGTTGAGGCGAGCTTTTAGTTTTGATAGGAGATCCTGATCCATCTTCGCTTATTTCGCTGAAACTAGATCTCCTGCCGTCGGAAGAGACGTGGCCATTGAGGCTTCGACCGGGGAATCGAACACCACGACGTGGTTTTGTCATGGCGGTTATTGCTTATACGCTTGCGTGTATATATGCTGGCGTGAATGGAGCGGAACTGGGCAGCGAGTATACCAGCTACTAGCTAGCAATGGTCTTGTTGTGCAAACGCGACAACTATTTAGCGAGTACCTTTGTAGCTGAGCTGAGGAGATGGAGAGTTCTCGTTGGTTAAGGAACAGCAAGATCGGCTGGTCGGGGCTGTTGAGCTGAAAAAGATACCGCGCCGGTGTAGAGACGGTAGAGACTGTAGAGACTGTAGAGACTATAAAAATTATGTGTTCCTTAGATAGTCCAACAACTCTAAATTAACAATTTGGTAGGACAAAGGGCGAAGCGTTGAGAATCGAAGGGTGAGGGGAGGGAGGAATGGGAATATCGGATCGTCGGCTGGTGGACACTTTTAAATCTCGATACTGAATAAAAGAGGTGATGAGAAAAGAGGTAAGTTAGTCAATATGACGATGAAGAGAAGAGGTTTATTCTTTTCTTTTTTTCTTTTCTTTTTCCTTTTCCCCTTCTCACGTTGATGTCAGCTGCTGCGGTCCCTAAAGAATCCCGAGAGTCCGTGTTGTTGGGCGACGATATGTGCACTCTTTTTTTCTTGGTGATTTTTCTTGATTTGGGGCCGCGGTTTTCAATGATTGCAGGTGCTGATGGGCTGAGCTTTAGCACTAGATTTGTCTAACCGCTAGACCTTGCAGACCTTGCTTCCAGGTTGTTAAGGTTGTTTGCCCGTGGCAACGCTTGGCTACGTCAAAATGTGGCTCAGGCATCAATAAAGTGTGGCATTGCGATGTGGCATGCAATGTGGCATATTTCCATGTCTACTGGACTACCTACCTAGGTTACCTACATAGGTACTGGACAGTTCTTAAAGCCGAATAGTGGACATGTGTCGTCATCCCGTCTATTCAATCAACCTTATCAACTTCACATGTCAACATGCTATTGGATACCTTAGGTACCTAGTGGACGTGACCTTAGATAGGTAGGTTAGGTACCTTGGATACCGAAATTTGTTGAATGCATATGCAGGTAATATTAGGTAAATATCCACTTCACTAATGATTCCTATTCACTACCTACATGTACTCTTAAACGATAATCCACCATGAGGCCCATAAAAGAGCCTCAGATATTATCTTTTTGTACATGTAAATATCTTCGAAGAAGCGAGTAGGGCTACTATGTACGCTAATATCCCTAGACCTCTAATAATGATAATAATCGATACACACATCTTTCTGAGCCTTCCAAGATACAATTTAAACCAACAATACCCTAGGCCGATGTCCTCAATGCCACTAAAAAGGTAGACTGAGTCGTATAAATGACGTGATTCCGGTATCTTCGCCGGCTAGATGGCTGGCCTTGTCCAAATACGCGATCAAAAATGCCTACCCTCCGAAGAACCGTCCCAACTCCTCACCCTCTTCCGGTGTTACTGCCAGCTCCAATAACTCATGCGCAAGCTCTGCTGTTTCTTCTGACACCAAGTCTTCTGAAAAATTGAGTCTTCCTAGACTGAGCAGGTACTTCTGCGATACCCCTGGTGGCTTGGCCAGTTTCCCTGACACATTCACCAAGTCAGCAGTCAAGGGGTTCGTGATGATCGTGTGTAATAGTAACACCGAACGTGCTACCAATGTCTGTAGTTCCTTTTGTGAATCGTCATCCTCCGAAGATTCGTATCGCATGTCGCCATCGTAGAGCTCGTCTATACACGAGGAGAGCAGGGTGACGAGGCGTGGGATAGCATAGTCGTTAATGGCTAATTGTGCAAGTCCGAAGGGGGACCTTGCAAAGGCCGCCAGCGTTCGAAGTACGGCATTTCGAACACCCCGTTGTTTATACTGGTCGATTTCCCAACGTGGCTTTTCGACAAGCTGATGCGAAATGCGCTCAATCAACGCACCCGCCACAACCTCCAACGTCCTGTCAGGACTGATAGGTCCGATGCTTTCGGGGAACACCGACGTGCATAACCATCGCAGTATGGTCAAATAATCCTCTACTGGATGTTTTTGACTTAGATGTAGGAGGACGAATTCCACCTGGACCTGACTCCAGAAATCAATTGCAGGGTCTGTAACACCGTCGACGGGCTGTGAAGCCGCGCATCCCAGGGCGGTTAAATACAATAAAGAGAGAATCTCAGGTGTCGAGATATTCTTGTTGAAATTTCTCCAAGCTTCCTCTGGCGGATCACCAGGACCCTCATGGTAAAATCTAGGAATTCCTACCTCAAAGCACGAGTCCATAGCAACCGGCAGAAGGGAGGGTGCAATGTACGGAGAAACAGCGACGGTATATAGCTGTACGGTCAAATATATCAACGACACCAGCTCCATTATAGGTTCCAACTATAAAGTGGTCAGTCAATGCTCCTTAATTTCGTTGAGAAATTGGATACCCACAACACCCTCCTTGTGACAGCTACGCCACAGTTGAATAACTTGCTCGCAGAATTCTATCGGTAGGCGCATAGGGTCGTGAGGATCTCCGATGACAGCCAGTTTCTGAAAGAGGGTAGAAGCAAGGCTTTCCGTAGGTCTCGACGGAAGCCGGTAATTAGCTAGGGACTCGAAAGCCAATGGGCCGCCACGTTTAGAACTATGATTAAGTATCACCTTCATATACTGCTAGCCATCAGTATTCTGTAGATCATATATTGACTACTTGCGAGGTCCCGAAGACGACATACATCGAAGGAAGCGGTTCTGGGTGGCGCATCTACGTGTGTAAATTGTGCGCTACCAGTATCGTTCACACCAGTATGATCCTGCATGACTGCGTCTTCCGAGTGGGTTTCCAGCGCTGCGATAGGACTATCGGCAGCCAGTCGTTTCCTCTTTCCTTTAGTAGGAGTTCTCGTTAGTCTTGCAGGCGGTTCTACCATAGCGCCGGCTACAGCACCGGTATTCCTACCACGCCGTCCCTTGCTCGGGCTACCGGCCATCTCAACATCTTCAAATCCATCTGCAATGCCCCACGATTTAGCAGCGGCATTCTTCTTAGGCGTCACGGGCCCGTCTTTACGCCTAGCGCGATCCAGCTCGTCTTTGAGATCTCGCCTTGTAAATTCAAGTTCTGTAGAAGCGGCCTGTTGTGCCGCCTTAGCAGCCTCAAGAGCTCTTTCATGTTTTGATACCTGCTCGGCCGCCTGCTTCTTGAGTGCCTGAAGCTCGCGCTCGTGATCTTCGCGCGTCTTCTCCAATCGTTTCCGGACAATGCCTATCTCTCCGTCTTTGGTTGTCAGTCTCGTTTTTAGGTCTAGTATCTGGGCTTGTAAGGCGGATATTTCGTGATTCGACGGTATATTGGGCCTTTGAGTTTGCGAGGCTTGGTATCTTGGAGGAATAGAAGGAGCCGGTCGGGGTAAAGGAGGCGGTGGGCGAATTTGGCTATATGATGGAGCTGGGGCGCGAGAAATAGGTTGCTGGGGTTGACGGGAGGCAGTAGAAGCCGGCAGTGGATTTCGAGAGGCTGAATGGACAGGCTGATGGCGGAAGTGATTGACAGGAATAGGCACCGGGCCACCCCATTGTTGTTGGTATTGTTGATATTGCTGTTGGGGAGCTACCCTCGATGGTAGCTGGGTTGTTTCTTCTGGTAGGATGGAATTTCCGCGCAGTTCGTCTTGCACGACGGCATCATCAAGATCGTCGTCTTCGAAATCGTCAACGAATTGGGGCTGAGTCTGAGATTGTTGGTATTTCTTCTGTGCTTGAGTGAATTGAATGGCATTATTCTCGAGTTCCTGTAGGATGTTCGCATTGAGGGTATCGAAGTCATCGTCGGAAAAATCGTCCATGGCGACTCGGGGAGTCAGGATTGGCTATATACAAGCCCATTGGCGAAATCATACGACTCGTAGTATTATTTTATTATAAGTGTTGAGTTTGTCATTAATGAGGTAGACTGTTTTGTTTTGTCAACGAGGGAAGTTCAATGTGTTACCTTTGGTACCTACTCTTAGGCTTGTTTATCTTATCGTCTATCGTCTATCAATTTCATAGCTACAAGGCAGTACCTAGATTTCGTAGCGCGTTAAGTGGTGGATCCCAGAAATATTACGTCAAATATAAGGTATATGTACGTCAGTAGGTACCTGCATGTACTATTTATATCTAGGTACATATTTACCTATTGAGGTCCTCAACTCAATTGCCCACTTACATAGATACATGTAGGTACTCGTCTTATATTTTCTACCAGCTCAGCTTTGATTCCCCAAATTTTAACCTCTTCTCATTACCAAGGATACCATCATAGCAACATCGTGCTTCTAGCTAATAGCGCACAGTGGCTAGGCTAAAAAAGAATAGTAAAACTACCCTGGAACTACCCTGGAACTACCCTGGACCATAATCAGCTGGTTGCCTTAAACAAGATGACCCCAAAGTTGACTCTATCTCTATCCAGCACTGACATCTGGCTTGGCAGATGTAAAAATCGTGCTGTGACCTAGGAAGGATTCTCCATTCTGTAATTCTATTGGATGAGAAACGTGGCTGAATGAAATGATGGTATGTAGCACGACGACTGCGGTCAGATTCCGAATGTTTCTGGAGGCCTCTTGTCTATATTATTGTAAGAATTTAATTTTTAATTTTAATTGGTGTGTTTAGCTAAATAAATTCATTTTTGGCTTCGTCCTCGTCAGAACGCTTTGGGATGTCTTGAGAAACCTATATCTTGTCATCTTTCCCCCCTTTTCTCTCATCAAGTGCTCTCATTATCGTATGGCATACCTCTAATACATTTACTTTATACTTCACAAGAGTAAACATACGCAACTTACCTGGATCATGGATCCTCAGAAGCAGCAATATTATAATAAATATCCCCCCGCTGGTGGACCTCCAGGCCAGCCTGGACAACCTCAACCGGGATATCAGCGGCCTCCACCCGGAGCTTCGTATTACTCCCCCACCGGGTCGCCTGCTCCTGGGCAGCCCCCTTACCAGCAATCGCCTTACTCTTCTTACAACGTACCTCAGGGCCCTCCTCAGACTAGTCAACATCAATACCAACCTCAGCAGTATCCGTCAGGTCCGCCTCAGACTCCGGGACAATACACTCTACCTCAACCTTACACACCTCAACAGCCACAGCAGGGACAATACGGGCAACCGCCAGCTCCATACACGCAATGGGGCCCTAGTTCTCAGCAGGGCCCTCCTCCCAGTGCTTATTCACAAGTCCCGACCCCTTATCCTCCGCCGCCGCAACAATACGGAGGTCCTGTAAGTATGACATTGGCTTTTTATCTACTATAAATATTAACAATTACACGCAGCAGGTTGCTCCGCAATGGTCACAGTCTCAATACCCTGAGCCCGGTTATGGTTACGGCGTACCACCGACCCCCGCGTCGCCTGGTTATGACCTAGCTCAGAGAGCGTTCGTGGCCCCCGTCGATACGTCGGCCGACGTTGAGACTCTCCGCAAGGCTATGAAGGGCATGGGGTGTGATGAGACGGTTCTAATACGCGTACTCACATCATCCAAGTACGAGAATCCGTGGACGATGGCTCAGCTTGTCGGTGATTATAACAAGCGCTTCATCCGCGACTTAGCCAAGGATATAGAAAGCGAGACACGTGGGGGTGTAGAAACTGCACTCCTCGCCCTGATCCGAGGACCACTAGAACAGGATGTACGAGTCCTCATTAAGGCTCTTGATCGAGCCGGCACAGATGAAGATGCCCTTATGGATGTTCTTTTGTGTCGATCGAATGCGGACATTCGCGCAATCAGCGCCGAGTACAGGAGACTTAAGGGCAACGACCTCCTGGTAGATATCAAAGACGACGTAGATGACACGTTATTCCGGCTTTATAGCATGGTACTTTCCGCCACGCGTGCTGAAGACGCAGCGCCCGTAATCAATTCGGATATCGACCATAAAGTGACAGAGCTGCAACGCGCGACCGAGGGCACGATCGGCGCCAATGCCGTCTCCGTGGCGCAAATCTTCACGAATTCTAACTCTGCGCAGCTAAACGCTATGAGCAGGACGTACGAGAGGATGTACCACCGCTCGCTCGAGGAAGTCATTGAGAAGGAGTTCCGCGGAGACATGGAGGACGCGCTCCTCTACATGCTCGAGAATGCTATCGACCGAGCGCGCTTCGATGCTAAGAGGTTGGAGCGGCCACTATACAAGACTCCGCGCAAGGATCGGCTATTGATCAACAGGGTTGTCAGTCTGTACTGGAATCGTCCACGCCAGGACGCGGCCAAATCTGCTTACCAGATACACTCTTCGGCTAGGACATCATTGCGTGCTGCGTTTAGGAGTGTCCTGAGTGGAGATTATGAGGATTTGATGGTTGCGTTGATTCGCGAGAGAAAGTAAATGGAAGCTCTTAACTTTGGAGTAGGTACGCTTAATGAATCGATATGGAATAGCTCGTCATAATATTTTTTTCTTTACAGGGAGAACCTTTGCGTCTCGTGTGTACTAGGTTAGGTTATTTTTCTGTCTTGAGAAATAAATGTTGTTGACTATATTCATATTCACACTGAAGTTGCCTAGGGTTGTATATAACCTATACGACGTGAAAGGTATACAAAACAGAAAATAGTGCCGAGATAAATTACTACATATTAGTAAACTCCATGTTTAAAGAAGGGAAGAAAGGTCTTATGCATATGTGGATTATCTTCTATGTGGGGATAAGTGTAGAGTGACATAGTATAGGGATCACTTAATAATTAATTACATCAATTATAAGTAATAAAGTATTTAACTAAATTAGTCCACTATTAAACATTTTCTTCTTGTAATCATTGATTTACAATTCTTATAAGTTAGTCAATATATTCTATATTCTTAGCCAGGTACTTAACCTAAGTAGTTAAACATCGAATATATCTACCTCCTATGATTTATATAGGTACCTACCTATAACTATGGGTTCAATTCAAAAGAGGGGTGTGGGGGTATCGTGGATCGCGATATGGTGCCACGTGATTTCGTGTTAAATTGGCTCGGGTGGTTTGTGCAATCCGTGCTGTGTTGGACCGAGCCAGGCCGGTTGGTAAACCTAGGGTAAAGGAAGAGCGCCATTTTTTTTATTTTTGCTTTCTTCTTTTTGTTTTCCGCTCCCGTTTTCCTGCTGCAGCGGTTTGACAGGGGATAAGTCGATCTTACCTCACTTTAGGTACCTAGGTACTTTTTTTTTAATCTACCTTAAGTCAGATACCTACATCAATGTATGGAAACCTCCAAGGCAGCAGAATTTCATAGTCATTTATCTTTTTTAATATTTCCACCTATTTTCTTCCATAACTAAATTCTGTTCACAATTAAATGAAACCATTAATTCCAGGAAGAATAAGAAAAACAAAAAAAAAAAAGAGTTGGCTCCATAGAATTGCTGCAGGGACAACGTGTACATACCTACATGTATGTGATATGTATGTACAAGTACCTAGGTACCCATGGCAAAAAAGGATCTGCCTACAAGGTACAGGCCTTTTGTAGTGGCTGCAAGGCGCTGGGGCCAAGCGTAAATCTAGGGAAGTCTTAGCGCACATGATCCCCCGACAAGTAGATCCAGGTGCGCCCAAGGTGTACCTAAAGAACCCCAGCCAAAAAATACATTAGGTAGGTGCAGTTCGCGCGACTTAGACCGCGTAATAAACGGCCAATGGCTTCCCGCCATTTCTTCCCCTCCTAATATTGGAACCCATTCGCTACTTTGGATACTTTGCCCGAGTTGACTTGTTCCTGTTCCCTTGGATCTAAGCCAAAGTCAACGTCAACGTCAAACCTCCTCTTTCGACTTTTCAATATCACCACATATGGGGGCTTAGTTAACTAATTAAACTGATACTTCTGTCGTCAACCCGCGTCGCGTCTAACCCATGGCTGGATTTTAATTCGAGCTCTTTTACTATTAATTCCCGTGTGGCCGCACTTATTTCGCCTCCTCGCTTCACCTATACATATATACTACTTATAACATATATCTATGTCTCAGTCCTAGTCTCAGAGCTTTTTCGAATGCTAAGTTTGCCGAGTGTTGCATTGGCTCAACGCGACTATAACAATCCGAGTGTTATAAGACTTGATCTATACTTCCGCAATAACCGCGACTCTGACGACGACGCAACGCGTACACCTCGCTAAGCGACATCATCGCCCAGGAAGGAAATCCGTCGTTTTCTAGACGTGGAATCCTACCGCTTTCAACAATATCTACCACTACCATCTAAATAGGCTGGCTTCAAGACATATGGGTTTATGGGAAAACGCGATTGATAGTTTCTGATTAGTTGAATTGCATCTACATCTAACAAGACGCGACAACCTCGTGCCTCTGGCCGTGGCACTTTCTCTAACATTATATTTAACCCAGCTAACTTTTACACTGGATCATGTCGCAAGTCAACGCCTCAGGTTCCTTGACGGGCCTCGGACACTCGTCACAATCTCAAAATATCCCAAGTTCCCAGAATCAACCACTCAATTATTCAAGCAACGATTCCCAAGATACTACCGCCTCCAATGATACGGACCGTATCTTCACTCCGCCCGAAAGTGACAGTGAGGGCAGCAATGGAATAAGAAACAGCCATGGCTCGAGTCAAGAGTCCCAGCTCCTGCAGCTCTCTCAGCTCGCTGCAGCACAGCAGAGGATGGGCGAGGTAGACGGGGCACCTGCGGCTGGTGGTCAATCAAGAAAGCGAATGGCCGACGGCGTGGTCAAGCACAAGAGGAATAGCTCAAGTGTGTCTCCAATTCGACCTGGCCACTCTAGAAACACTAGCACCGTGAGCATAGCTTCTACCTCTAGTCGCATCGGAGAGGTAATTCGCCAAGATCTAATAACGCATTACTGCGGTCTCTGCTAACTCAATCGTAGCTATCGGCTGAATTGAGGACCAAATTGTCTTACGCCATGGTCAAGGTTAACAATGGCTGGCAAGGGCATTCTATCGATGAGGTCGAGTCGCTCGCGTCTCAAGTTGCCTCTCCCACCTCCAGCACATCTACGTTGCATGGTAGATATGGGGCGTCTGCAAGCCCTCGAGTTGCAGTTGCTCCTATGAGACACAGGGCTTCAAGCATGGTTACCAGCCCTACGACGCAACATCCATTCCAAGGTCGCTCGTATGAGCCATTATGGAAAGAGGGTAACATGAAGTCATCTGCTTCAACATCACCCAACACCCAAGTGCCCGCGCTAGCTCCACCTGCACCTATACAACCACGTCAGCCTAACCAGACCCATCCTCGTCGTAGTTCCAACGCAAGATTTGCACCAGCTTACCTATCTCACCCGCATCACGTTTCTCCCCATACTCCGGCCCAGCCAAGTCCGTTACAAGCCACTCCGGGTCACGGGAATATCAGGACACCCAATGTTGACCCTATCCTCTTTTCTCCGCACCAGAATGTGCGGGAGCAGGAAGCGTTGGAGACGCTGATGTTTATGAGTAGCCCTGGAAACTCGGCGAATGTAAAGCATGCATTTCCCTCGTCTCTCCCTTCATCACAAGGGTCGCAACCAGTACAGCCGTTACATCCGCCGCAAACGCGCAACGGCGGACGAACTGCTCTCCCTACCTCGCGACTGGGTTCAGGGGCCGAGGCCGGGAATCAGGGACGCAAAAGTTTACCAACGGCGCGGCCGCAACATAACCATGCGCCCCAAGTCAAGCGCGTAGGATTTGAGAAGTCACCGGGTATCTACGGTGGGATGGATATTGATGACCCGCACGTATCTCCGCGAAGTAGAGGCACACCTCGTCGCCGAACGAATGGATCGGCTCCGCGACCATCTTTATCTATCCCTGCTGGCCTAAGCGGCCCGTCCCGGCCGAGAACAGCACTGCGGGGCGACGACATAGAAAGGATGCTCGACCGGGTAGGGGCAGATGACAGCTCGGACTCGGAGGGTGAGATCCATATTCCCCAGAGTAGAAGAGTGAATGGCCCAGTGGTAGGGGTTTGACGCAATATTCATTTTCATGGGGTTGCTATACGGCGTACTTGGCGACTGAGATTGTCATTTTTGTCAGTTGTCTCGCGTATATACATGTTTTCCGCATTGTCAAAAAAGGATGTAATTTTTTTTCTCGGCGTCGCATTCACGACCATGATGCATTAAGCTACTGGGGGTTTTCATGAGATGACACTGGGGATTGCAGGAGCAACTGGGTGCATTTACGGGAGATTTATGAGCATGATGACTTGGGGTAGATGTCGTTGAGGTGTATATGTTGGAACGGGTGATGGGTTTCAAGCGTAGGCTACCTACCTACCTAGTACCTATCTTGCTTGTCTAAGTATGGTTATCTTCGGAGCGATTGAATGCATGTGTTGAATGATTCACCATCAAATCAAAAATGCTCTTAGTAATGTAGACGTATTTGTCTGGGGGTTATGACATAGGGAACGAGTCATGTTTACCCCTGATCAAACCTAGGTGTAGAGTGCCATGGAATATCGAGGGTGTATTCAACGACGACTTGGATGTGTAAGGGGTATGTACCTAGGGTAGGAGTCTGTAATAATATTTGTATGACGAAGCCTAGCACGGTTCTAGTAACGATGTCACCTCCTAAATGAACGAAATAATGAAATTTACAACGATACCAACAAAGTTCCCCACGTGTTCATCCGGGCTATCAGCTTTTACGTGCCAGGTAGGTATGTCTTACAAGGGGGTACCTACATACCTTAAAAAGGGGGGGGTAGGGGGCAGCCGACAGCTTCGTAACCACGAAAATCAGCCTCATTCAAGGCTTTGAACTAATTGTGGGGGCTAACGTTACATAAGTTACCTAATGTACGTAATCCTGCGCATCGATTATCTAATGGGGCTCAGCTGATTCCCCCCGCTATGGTTCCAATGACCTAGATTGTTTGCCAGTTTAGCTTGCTCAAGCCTCCGCCACGGCAAACGCAACCGAATTTTCTCCATATGACTTCTTCTTTTTCCCTGCCAAGGCTTTCTTTTCTTACAAGCCGCATTCACTATCGTCGCCTAGCATAGCGCCGGTGGTTGCTAAGCTCCGTCCGCGTATGCGCATCGCCGCGTGTTTCCGCTTTGATGTACATTATGTACATTATAGTAATCAGCTGCCTGGCTGCGAGGCGAAATGGCTGCGCCTCCTAATTGCGATGGCTATTGTCAGCAACGTCGTCGCTTATTGGGTTAGGTATGTATTGTACATGTAAGTATGAAACCAGCCTCAATTAAGTACTTTATGTACCTAGCTACCTAGAACTATAATTTAAGTTCTGCTTACTTATAAATAAGCTTCATCGACCTTTCTTTATTTTCGGTGAACTTATTACATTTTCTTCTTTTCCTCTCTTCCTCTTTTCTTACCATAAACATTCAATAAACTTCACTTCCTCTCACACCCCTAAAGGCTATTCTTCATAGCGTATAAAAATCGCTTTAGAATATTTACTTTCAACTCACTCATATCCTCTATTCCTAAGAAAGAAAGAAAGAAAGAAAAACACATTCGACATCGCGAGCCTCGCCACCGATATCAACATGTCAGCAGCAGACTACTACGGTAACAATGGAGGTGGTTATCCCCCACCTCGACACCAACAGGGCTCGTCGCCTTACCCCCCACAACCTCAATACGCTCAGACGCCCTCGCATTCCCCGTATCCATCTCAACCAAACTACGCAAACGGTACCCCCTCCCCGGCGCCTTACCCCGCTCAGCCCACCTACGCCCAGTCGCCAGCCCCGTCGCAGCAGGGCTACCTTACTCCTTACCAACCACAGTCCCAGCACTCGCGACCCGGTTCCGCTCACTCGGATGCTGGCTATGCGCCGCCTCCGTACCCACAGAACGATGGCCGTCATCCAGGATCACGCCCTCACTCTGCAGATCCCTACGCCACCCAGAATGACCGCGATCCGAACTACAACCAGGCGCAAGCTGGCGAGGACGGCGAGCGTGGTCTAGGCGCGACTTTACTTGGAGGCGGAGCCGGCGGCTTCCTCGGCCACAAGCTCGGTAAGGGCAAGCTGGGCACCATGCTTGGTAGTGCCGTTGGTGCGGTGGCTGCCAATTTGATAGAGAACAAGTTGGAGAAGCGCCATTCGAATCAGGGCCATGATCAAGCTTATGGACAGGGATATGGGCATGGTTACGGACATCATGGACAAGGCCACCATGGCCATCACAGCCATCACGGCCATCATGGACATCATGGGCAACACGGGCACCACGGGCATCACGGCTAGGGCTGGTAGATCATCTAATAGTTCAGCAGAACGGTTAGATTGCTACAGCAGATGCTAAAGGGGTTCCCCCCGCTTCCCTAACGATTGATTTGATATTATGAACGGCGGCGTATTGGTCGGTATAGGTCGGTGTTATTGGTATAGGCTTCGGTGGTTTCCCGTTTCTTTCAGATTCCGGTAAAGAAACAACGAGATGATGTTATGGTTCCTTATGTGGTTATTGCGAGAAGTAGGAGGTTAGTTGTGAGGAGTACTTATTACCTACTACCTATAATGCTCTCGTCGACGAGGGTATTCTTAACAGCTCACAGTTGGCTGGCACAAGTTTGAAATACATCTAGTTACATGATTACCTACCTATGTTTTAATAGTGCAATGATGAAGACACATTGTAGAACCCATATAAAGAGTATTAGTAAAAGTGTCTGATTGACAAGTCGCTACTCGATAGTGAGCTGCTCAATATGATGATAATGATGGATTCTCTAATGTCCAGTAGCCACGTCAAAACTATCCGCCTAAAGGTCTAATATATAAAGGTCTAACCTAATATATTTACATTTAATCAACTCGAAGCGCGACCATGGCGCGTGGGATGGTTGGAGTACTCTAGCAGAGCCAATGTATATATATATCCCTTGGCATGAGAAATGTCTCCTGCGCATCCTCTGCTCTTGCAAAATAAAATCATAATTCCACCGTCTTTCAAGCTGCTCAACGGGATGGTTGATAGGAGGTTTCTCAGGGGTAATATGGTCATCGGTCAGGAAATCTTCGGTGCCATGTCCCTCAATAGTAACAGTCTGCTCCACGGCGGACTGTGTGGTGGTCCTCGTCGATAGGCTGCTCGACAGGGTTATATTCGAAGTATAGGATCGTATCTAGCCTCTTGGGCAGATGATGATGATGATGATGATGATAACGTTTACGTCTATTGGTGACTATAAGCTACTTAGGTAAGTAGTTGCCTATAGCCTGCGCATCTTTGGCGCAGAGACGTCTAATATCCTCAAAATCTCCAAATATCAACTTGCGGGTACGTTGCTGTTAAAATGTCCCTGGAATGCGCTGGGGTCTTTTAGGTGTATTCAGTAATAGTTGTGCTGTTTGGATACTTGATTTACAGTTCGCGGTGTTGTAGACGAAGAGTTTATTTATGTCGTGTTGCTACGAAATATTGGTTGTGGTCGGGTAAGGTCCGTCGTGACGATGTAGCTGCTTGTGCCCAATATGGGACTTTTTCCAGGGCGTCGCCGTATTGATCCAGTAGCTCTTGGTCCTTGAGGTCTTTCTCATTCTGCGATGGTGTTGGATTAGCCTGGTAGGGTCCCCACGCAAATCCCTCGAATTGTGGTTGTCGCGGGATCTCATTCTTCGGCGGCATGGTGTAGTGACGCGGCAGCTTTGTCGCTGTTGCTAGTGATGGGATGACTATGAGAATGATACTCTACTGCTGACTAGAGGAGGTGATAGGAGGTTTCTAGTTCTTATGGTGTAAGTGGCATTATTTGAATATAAAGTATCTAAAATTGTTAGCTTCCATATAATGCTGAGTGTCTGATACATATAGGGCACTTACTAGGTTTTGCTTTTTAATTTGCAATTAGGTGTGAATGCTTGTTTTGAAGCTTCTGTTCAAGTAGAATAATTTCGGAGACAAGAGGCACGTTTTGTGTATTAGACCGACCATAGTGTGAAATGACATGGGGTCTATCATGCCACTAACTTGAGTTCAACTGATCTTAATTATAGCAGCTACCTCTGCTAACAGGTAACCTTGGTCTTTCTTCCTCTTGATGGTGTCGACGCCTTTGATAGCCTCGTGTAGCTGTCTATGTAGTTGAAAGAACTTCTTTTTTTTAGTGATTATATTGTCTCCCAATCTCATCGTGTTGGCAAGTTGTTCGATATTGCTTGTCTAATCTACAATACCATAGAGTTATTGGTGAAACTACCAAGCTACTAGCACAAATTCATGTCTCGTTGGGAAGCCATCCCTCGGCCCTGTCATAGGAATAGAGAACTTAATGCCAACGTCTTCGAGAATGAGATATCTATAATTACTTGTTAGATTCATATCATCTTAAGCTCAGCATTCTGAACACTTACCTTGCATACTTTGCGGATATATGGAAACCAAGTGACCGATGTGATGAGGTAGAGGCTAGAGGACCTGCAAGAAGAAGGCGAAAAGAGAATAAGGGGATGCAATAGTCTAAGACCCGGCTTTCGTCCATGCAGAAATGAAATAAAGATAACAGCCCACCTTCTCGATGTACCACCCCAAAGAGGGAAGAGAACTAGCGTTAAGCAGCCAGACTGCTCTCCAGTCCCCCAGTAATGACAATCAGTACAAAGACCCTAAGCCAAACCCAAGGCCTTGAGCGAAGATCTCATCCTCCAGACGGCACATTCCCTTAAATCAACACCAATCCTTGATTGGTACATGCACCCCATAAATGCATGATACATATCAGCCCGCTTGCGAGGCAGGGCTGACGCCAATCCGGCGAAGGATGGCCATGGGGTACAAGGGGGATTGTGCCGAATGAAAGGAATGAATTCTTGCGACTACAAAACTGTTGAGTCAGTGTTAGGACTAGGTATAACTGTACATTACCAAGGTTCTGAGAGTAGTCTACTGCTTATCCGCCGGCTTCTTCGGTCTCTTTGGAACGATAAACGGGTTGGCAGGTCGCTTCTTTAATTTCATTAGTGATTGGAAGTCTGCGTCGTTCTTCTTCTTTTGCCACCCCTCCTTCAACTTCTCCTCGGCCTCCACGACCAGAATATTCTTCTTGTTCTGCTCGTCTCGGTTGTGCTTGCTTGCTGTGTCTAACTTCTCCATTGTGGCACTCAAACGCTCATCATCACTCTCTGTAAAGGGAAGCCCATCGGTCTCCTTGTGAGGCAAGCCCTCGGCACCAATCGTGTAGTAAGTGTCAGGGAGGAGGGCTCCCTTCACAGCTGCTTGATCGAAAGCCCTTTGCTTCCCGCCACGTCCCATGATGCTTCCTTTTGAGCGCTCCTCTATATTGCCCTCGAGGGTCTTCTTGAGGGCGCTGAGGTCTAACTTGGCCGCCTCCCGTGGCTTTGATGGAAGCAGCCAAGCTTTAGGAATGCTAGAGAAGGCTGGGGCTTGAGGTCGCACCTGCACAGGTGGAGCCTTATTTCGAGAAGTCTCGACAGAGGGATCCTCTCCCATAGGAGTATCTTCCATATCGGAACTACTGGCAACCATAGGTTCTTCAAATATCGGCCCTGGTGCTTCGAATACCAGTTCCTCGTTTCCCATATATGGGTTACTTGGCGGGGCAATAGTAGTCTGGCTTAAGATACCGATATTGGAGGTAAAGTTAGAAGTGGATGTAGGTGTATGTATGGCGGTAGTGGTGTTAGTCGGATTATAATTTGGGATGGGAGGAGTATTAGGAATAGGCTGGATGTGTATGGGTCCAGTCTCTGTAAAGGGAGCTTCCGTCATAAGTTCATCCGGAATATCTTGCTCTTCCTGATGGCCATCTACTTCTGGTGCATCTCCCATAGGTTCTTCGTGGTCAGGGTCTTGACCATTCCCAAGATCCGTACTTGCTAGGTCTGCCGCCAGCTCCTCCTCAAGTGTCTGCTCCATCAGTTCTAGAATATCATCATCGGATTCGGTGTTCATTGTCCCCGGACCTGGTTCACCCGTTTCGACTTCTTCAGTTTCGACATCCATTGCCTCTTGAATTTGATCATCGGTTTGGGGGTTCTATCCCATTGAAGCCGAGTGATCAGAATTCATTGTCTCGTTTGCATTAATCTGCTGGTTTTGATGATCCGAGGAGCCCTGGTCAACTTGGCTCTGCTCCGGGAAGGTAAGTTGTCCGATATGAGTGAAACCTGGGTGACTAGAATAGGACATTGAAGCGTACTGTTCGGGTTCGATAGGCTCCTCATCGTCGTAATAGAACATCTGCGCGGATTGTTCGCCACCAAAGTCAAATATAGGGGCAGACTGACCAGCTTCCGCGGATTGCTCGTTGACGAAATAGGGCGCAGATGTATATTGCTCACCACCGAAATTAAAAGTAAGGTCAGGTTGCTGAGCTTCTGTGAACTGCTCATTACCGTAAGACAACACCGGAATTGGCTGTGGAGCCTGAGTTGGCTGCTCATTAAGGAAGGAGGATATAGGTGTATGTTGTTCGGGCTGAATAAACTGTTCAGCGCCGAAATTAAAGATGACAGCAGGCTGTTCAACCTCTGTAGGCTGCTCATTGACGAGAGAGAACATGGGTGTGGATTGTCCAACACCGAAGTCAAGAGCGGAGGTAGATTGTCCGGCTTCAGTAGACTGCTCGCTGTTGTATGTGAACGCGGGGGTAGGTTGGGTTAGAGTATGCTGTTCACTGTCGAAAAGATGACCATTTTCGACAGCTTGTTCTATGCTCACAGGGTTCTCCAAAAATTGTATATTGGAATCGAACTCTGCTGGCGCGGGGAAGATATGTGGCTCATGAATAACAATCTGCTCGCTGCTAAACTGGTTGTCCTCGACCTGCTGCGAATCATCTAGAGACAACATATCGTTTAGTATATTGTCAATAATCTCTTCCCATTGTGCCATATCATTGGATGGTTGCTCATAATGTGAGAGCTGTTCAATAGAATGATCCTCCGCAATGGGCTCCTCGCTAGGCTGTTCGATTGCATATTGCTCAACCGAGGGTTCCTCCTTAAGAGTCTCTGAAATAGTGGGCTCATCTATTGAATTCGTCTCAGCAAGCTGATCAATGAGAGGCATCTCCTGAATCTCGGGGTACTGGGAGGTAGGCTGTTCAGTATTGGCCCGGACAATGGATTGCTGCTCTGCAGGAGGTAGCTCGAAGGTAGTAGGGTCGTTGGTCGAGGGGTTTTCGGTACTATGTCCCTCAACAGCAACAGCTTGCTCAATGACCAGCTGCTCTACAGCAGGCTGGAAATCTAGAGGCTCTTCTTCGGCGGGTTGAGAAATGGGAGAACCATGAATAGGAGGCATCTCGATAGAAAGCATGTCATCACTGAGCTTCTCAGGGGCAGACTCCTCAGGGGTAGGCTTCTCAATGACGGACTGCTCGATGATAGGCTGCTCGATGGTAGGCTGGTCAATAGAAGACCGGTCAATAGAAGACTGCAGAATACTAGGTTGGTTGCTAACAGGCTCCTTAGACTTAGGTGCGCCTTCAGTCGGCTTCGGCTGGTTATGTTGCTTGGCCATAGCCCACTTGTTCCTAAGGTATTCACGTGAAGAGATCGTCTGACCTGGAGCCTGTAGTATCTCCTCGACAAGCCCTGTTTCGGTACCCTGTTCTTTCATAAGCAATGATCTTCGAAGAAATGTAATTCTCGGCTTGGTCTTTCGAAAGATCTCGAGAACGGACTCGTGAGAGTGGACTATGGGTGTAGGCATAGGCGGCTCAAGAGAGGTAATAGGGGGCGTGTCTGTGACAGTTATGATCGCAGATATGGCCAGTTGAGGTTGAGGTCGAGGTTTGTTGTGAGCGTCCATCTGCGTGCTAGCGTGAATCATCTTAGGCTTTCTTAGAACTCGACATAACTTGCGCCAGAGAGTAAGAGGGAGCTTTAAGATAGACACGGTAATGCGCAGGATGAGAGCCAAGGGACGGAGCATGAACAAATATGTGCAGTGGGTTCGTGTGAGAGCCACGGAAAGTACCTATGATATAAGACGTCAAAATCAGGGGCGAGCATAAGGGTCGGGATGAGAATTACCTGGAGAGGGATGCGTCGAAGAGAGGGGGTTGCAGCGCAGACAATCATGACAAGATCAAGAATAAACATATTCTTGTCGCAAGTAAGAAACTTATGCATTATCATGGTCGTCGCAACGGTAGTCGCGCTGGGATACGTAACACCCCAAGAATCTTTGCATGCACACATGAGCGCGATGCCGTGGATCTCCCGTAGAACACCTCCTCCAAAGGCATACTTCACGCAAATAGCCGTAAGAGTGTTTGCCAAGAGGGCGACGATATTGGCAGAGGGATCGCTATCATCATAACCGGAGAGACAAGAGATCATAACGAGGCCGATAGCTCCTCCAAAGGGGGCGGCGAACATGGCGTCAAGGGCCAGAAGGAAGGGGACGAGGATGGTGATGGCGTACATGATGAAAGACTTGGTCGATCAATGTAATAATAGAAGGGTAAATAGAAGAGTAAGGTGAATAGGGGAGGGACGGAGAGGGGGAGGGGGGATAGGGTTGGTAATAGATAGATAAATCAATGAATCAACTGAAGTCAATGATTAAGACAATAAGATGAATCGATTGATGAATCAATAATCGAGTGGATTGATTGATTGATGTATTGAATACTTGTTTGGATCGAAGGATCAATAGATCAATGAATCAATGTGTAGTCGGATAGTGTAACTAATAACATGTGTATGTCGAAGACGAAGACAAAGTCGAAGACGAAGACGAGAATATTTGCACTTAGTTAACTTGTAGAAAGAAAAGAAGGAAGAGAAAGAGTTCAGTTTGGGTAACAGGTCTGTAGAATTAAATAGAGAAAGTTTGCGCCGGTGATTGTGGGAATAATCAGTTGTAACATTGGTACTTTGGCAACAAATCAATTTTAGAATTAGGAAAGAGGAAGGCACGATGCTCGAATTTTCATATGTACCTTAAGTATCATAAGTTGAATCAACCACTCAACACATCTCAGGCAGGTCGTTACTGCAGTTTTACACATATTGTCTGTGCATCTTTTACTGCTAAGGTTGGAAGGTTGGAAGGTACACAACTACAGCTAATCAACATCTGCAAACGGTCACTTTACAGGTGTAGATATTCCACACGGGGAGCAGTTGCCTTAAGAGAGATTTAATCATTTTTATTTCACAGGAAAACCAGAATCAACTATTAAATAATTATTAGATGATATTTTGGGATTAACAGAAACATCAATTTCTGTCTAAAATGTAACATAACATTGCTAAAGCCTTCGGTTCCAACACTGAGTTGTTAGTAGGGATTATACATTAGAGACCCGGGTTAACTTTAAGTATCACTTCAAACCATGTATTTTCGAATTTGATCTCAAGTCAATAAATGTATTCAATTCAAACTATATAAACGGCTTAATGCGATACTTATTTCAAAACCGTGACTCATTAATGGTGATTGTATAATACAAGTAGTTGTTGTGTAATGATTCTGGTTGGTCTGATTATGTAAACTCTTGAATTGTTTGTGCAACTGTGCAATGATTGGATGATAACGCGACCCACCTTCCAAAAATAGTATATTTCTTTTTCTAGAGCAGGGTTCCCCGGATTTTAGCTGCAGATTAATTGATCTAGATCTAGCAAAGGGATACGTACCAAGATCAGTTGATTCGGATTTCGGAAGGGAAAAGAAACAAAAGTAGATACGTATCGAAGTGGTTCAGGCACCGATTTATTGCAGAATGTTGGCTTACTTTTAAGTTGGTACCTTCAATATGCCAGAGGTACATACATGCCAAAGGTACATAGGTACGATGCTAGCATGAAAGCTCGGGTACAACGAATTCTGCCCCCTTAGTTACGACCAGCTGCCCACGCGTTTCAACGCACCTACAAACCAGATGAGTACCACATATATTCAACATTTATCTAGATAACTCAAGTGAGCATTTAGTTAAATATAAACACTAGAAAGCTTAAGTACGGTCGGTTTATAAAACACGTAGTATGTATTTTTTAAATAGTAATGTTGAGGTCTACTTATAACAGCTTATGGTATGTTCATGGAATGATCTTTAAAGAAGAAAACAATTAAATGTAAATTAAATATAAGTAGTAAAAAGGCGAGTAATGTTGCATAAGAGGTATTATGTTCCTTAAAAATTTACCTAGGTAGTTTATAAACTAAATTGCCTACATAAGACTTATTATCAGCATCTTTTCAACCTAAGCTGACATGTTTAAAGACGCTTTAAGTGATGCAATACTAAGACCAGAAAAAGAGTATCTTAAATAGTTAATAGCAATATAAGTGTTAAAGTTTGTAATGTATTTACTTTATGTATGTATAGTTGAGGGCGCGTATATGTATGGGCTAAAAATGCAAAGGACATGAATTTACTACATTTCTTTTCCTATAAGATCTACGGTCTTAACTCCTTTTGCAACTACAATAAATACTTGCTATCCTATAGCATATTCTTGTCCGCTAGGACTTGTTCACCATATTTGAATCAATGTTCTTATTTCGAGTTTATTCGTGCGTACATCCATTAATTACGATAAATCCAAAACTCGTCGCTAAATGTCATATGTTCTATCTAATATACAAATAAAAACCATATATCTACCTAATCTATATATTATCTTCGCCCCTGTTCCAAATCCTCTATTATTTGTATTTCCGGGTTATTATTCGAGAGAACGCCATCGGAAACCACGATCTCGGGAGCTGCTTCTTTTTCTCGAGTTGTATAATTTTCTTGCTTTTCTTTCGACGACGATTCCGTCTTCTTCGGCTTCCACATCCTACTAAAGACAGTGCCGATCTTGGAAAAGAATTTAGCTAGAAGCTTATATACAGCAACGACGGGTGCGGTTACGATCTCAGTGATCCTGGCGAATAGGGCGTCCGGGAATAGTCGTATAACAATAGCCCACGGGAGCGAAATGGCTGCTGCCACCAGGCAGATAGCCCATTGCACGCCGTTGATAGCAGTGATCTCGAACGCAGCGCCTCCTACGAAGACAATGGCGATCTGAGCGCCAACCATAATAATGTTAATTATAATGAAGAATTTGTTGCGAAGCACACCTTCGAAGATGTTGAACTTGTTATCCAGGCGTCGGTTGTTAAATTCGTTGAAAATTTGCATCCATACGAACGTGTTGAAGACCATAGTGTTGAGCTCAGTTTTCTGGGTTTGATTATTGGGATCATATCCTAGGATGGAAGCACCGGCGAAGTGTAGGATTAATGTAACGATGAGTTGGTAAATTGCTTGTCCTACAATCATTTTCCACATATTGGTTGTAATGAGGGGTGCGCTCTTCGGTTGGGGTTTGCGGTCAAGGATCTTTTCAGTTGGAGGGTCCGTTGCGAGTGCGAGGGCTGCAAAGGTATCCATGATGAGGTTTACCCAGAGTAATTGCACGGCAGTAAGTACGGAATGCATCTCGGGGTCGGCAACGGCAGATATGAAGGCGAGGAGCACGGCGGTAATATTAACGGTAATTTGGAACTAGAAGAATGATTAGTATCATACAGAGATAGTCCTAGTTGCTTGTGTCATGTTGACCGCAAACTCACCTGAAGAAACTTCTGAACGGCGTCGTTAACTGCTCGTCCCCATTTGAGAGCAGTAAGAATAGAGGCGAAGTTATCGTCCATCAGTACAATTTCCGAAGCCTCCTTAGCCACCTCAGTTCCGCAGATGCCCATCGAAAAACCGACATCGGCAGTCTTAAGAGCTGGAGCATCGTTGGTGCCATCTCCAGTAACAGCTACTGTTTCTCCAAGAGCCTTGAGTCTCGCGACTAGAATCCTCTTATCCTCAGGTGACGAGCGCGCAAGTACTTGTAGCTTGGGTAATTTGGCATCCATCTCATCCTGGCTAAGTCTCCTAAAATCAGGACCTTCCATGATAAGGCCATCGGTGTAAATACCACATTCGGCGGCGATGGCCTGAGCGGTTACAGCGTTGTCTCCGGTAACCATGCGAACGACGACACCAGCAAGTTGAGCTTTTCGAACCGCCTCGGGGACACCCGGTCTTACGGGATCCTGGATACCCACCAAACCAAACCAAACCAAGTTCTTTAATACTGAGCCGAATTTGACATAGCCATCTTCCATCTCGGCTTCGACAGGTGGCCAACTCTCAAAATCTCTGTATACGATACCGATGGTCCTGAGCGATCCCTTGGCATAAGAATCTATAATAGATGTTATGCCATCACGATCGCTATTTGAAAGCTCGCTTGTAGCAAGAGACTGAACATCTGCCTTCGCGCTGCAATAGTTTAAGAGGATTTCCGAAGCTCCCTTCACTAAAAGCCTATATCCAGAATTGTCTCGTAGCTTGATGACTGCGCCCATGCACTTCTTAGCCGAGTCGAAAGGCATCATTTGAATTGCCTGTTCATTGTTGCGGGCCTCAGCCAATGATTGCATCGCAAGGTAGTCCCTTGCTAGCTGAAGCAGTGCTGTCTCAGTCTTGGAACCAATAAAAGCGAATTGGCCATCTTCCTCGCCCTCAAAGGCAGTGGAGTTGATAGCTATTGATTGCACAATAGCATCCTTGGTTTTTTGACTAAGACCGGCCGCCCACTGGGAGACGCTCTGAATACCTGGCTTCTCGCTTTCGGATTTGGCAAAGCTTGATTGGCCAAATGTTCCCGCGACAACTGTCATTTTGTTGGTTGTTAATGTTCCCGTTTTGTCGGAACAAATTGCGGTGGCGTTGCCCATCGTCTCGCAGGCGCGTAAAACACGGACAAGGTTGTTTTCCTTCAGTAATCGAGTGGTGGCGAAGGCCAGCGCCAAGGTGACCGCCAGGGGCAAACCTTCGGGTACAGCCACAACAACAATAGTCACGGCCACGATCAGGATGTCCAAGAAGGCGGAAGCCTTCCCTGAGCTAGAACGCGTGTCCGTTGAGAGGCCGCCGAGGAAACGAAATAGTAGGACGAAGAAGAGAAGACCAGCTGCTGTACTACCTAGTTTTGCGATAGCAACGGCGAGTCTTTCGAGTTTCTTCTGAAGAGGAGTTGCTTCGATATCTGTTCGGACAGACATCATGATCTTGCCGAAGCTGGAATGCACACCGACAGAAGTGCAGAGGAATGTGCCGACGCCTTCAAGCACCTTGGACCCTGAAATAATAAAGGGGTCGAGCCCTTTTTGGCTGGCGCCTGATTCCAGTATTTCCATAACCTGCCCACCCGGTGTCTTTTTGATAGCGTCAGATTCACCCGTGGCTGAAGATTCATCGCACTTCAAGTCGTTGCCGTTAATATAAATTCCGTCGACGGGGACGAGATCACCGGGTTCGAGGTGTAGGACATCCCCGACCAGGACTTCGTGAACATTAATCATGAATGACTTCCCAGACCGAACAACTTTGATCTCGCGGTCATCTTTCTTGGCGTTAAGTCTGACGAAAGCACGTTCCTTCTGCCAGTCATTGAGTGACCCTACCAGCGTGACGATAAGTATAGCGATGATGATTGCAACGCCTTCAACCCAGTCTACAGATGGTGGTCCTCCTGGTTCAGGGGTCGTCCCGAAAGTTTCGTAAAGGCCAAGTGCCAGCGATATTACTGCGGCTACTGTTAACAAGATGATAACCCTGTCGTTGTAGGCATTCCACATGAGTATCCATATCGATGTGGCTTTCTTCGCTGGTAAAATATTCCTGCCAAAGACTCTTGCTCGGTCAACAAAGGAGTCGGATCCGGGTTGAGGTGTCCGTTCCGATGTCTCTATAAATTTATCTGATGTCCTCCTCACGGCCTGCTCAAACGTAATAGATGTCCGTACAGTTGCCTCGTCGACGCTCAGGCCGGCGTTAATATCGGACTGTAAGCCGCGTGCTATTCCGGAGATGCCGCCTAGCGCTTGAAATGCGGGTAAAGATTTTGGATTTTGAAGTTTGTTTAACTGACCCGGGCTGAAAGCAAACGGATTATTTTCGACCTGGAAATCCGCCTCCGAGCCGGGATCTGGATGGAGAGCTGCTTCGGGATCTACTGATAACACACTTGCTCCACAATCGGATGGGACTGGTGTTTGGAAAGGGTTAGAGTGAGCTGGCGTTAGAAAAGGATTCGATATGCTCGAAATGTTAGAGACGAAGGAACCGGCAGGCGTCACCGCTCTGGTTTCATTAGTATCGCTCCTTGGACGCGTTCGTGTATCGATCGCTAGCGTTGGCGGCGCCAAACTATTGCTCGCCATGATTATGAAAATGTATAGCTGCTAGTCTTATCTTAACTTGACAGATGAATAGATATGAGGTAGATCATGGGTTGAGATGGTAATAGGTATAATTTCTAAGATATGATGGAGTATGATAATTATGTAGGCTTTCAAGAACGAACTGGTCGGTGAGGGGGGGGTATCATATAAGAAAGATAAGTTCGGACGGCTGTGAGGTGAGGCCTAGAAAAGGCACATGCTGACGCTGTTAAGGCTCGCCGTATAGAATTTCCACTTTACCGAGGCCAAAGGATGTCGTGGTATTGTTGCCCCAAACTAAACTGGATAGCAGGCTATCCGATACCAAGGACTCTCTTGGCCAGGCTGTGCAAAGCGGAGTAATGCGATGGCGAAAATGCCGGATTAAAGGTACCAGTAGTTGGTAACTTAGATGGTGGACCCGTCGTAATGCAGACCGCAGCTTGATCTTGGGTTATGATATACCTCTAGGTTACCTAGGTATATTAGGTGCTTAATAGATATATAGTACGCGTTGACAGAAAAGAAAGACGCGACTCTTTAAAGTGTTGAGAGTCTGTTCACACCATCTAGACCCGGGCGCAGCTATCAAATCTGTCTTGAAGGTGTAATAAGGAAGGCTATGTTAGGCATATGGCGCGGTGAGAGGCAAATGCTGTGTTGGAGGCCGCTTTTGCTTGAACATAAAAGGCGCTTCCCATCTCCTCAAAGACTGACTATGACGGATTGGCCACGAAGGGTAGGAATTAGTGGTATTGGCGACTAGATCGCTTCTACATACATGCAGTGATTAACAGATACCTAATAGATACCAATACAACGGTTTGAAGGATCAACTACTTACATGTACCTAACATGTATGAAGAGAGGAGAAATTTCTGACGTTCCTCCCTTATGCCAAGAGGGGGTCGAATGAGGCTGTGTAGATGTTAGATACCGCTTTGACCAATTAAAAGTCGGGCGATACGCAGTTTGAACATAACTAACTCTATATTATTCCATCTGTTGATTGGCCTTGCTGCATTGCCCAGTCTAGATTCCTAGTTTGATTTGACTTTTGAGTTTTAAACCCGGATCCGTGGTGCATGGCCGAGTTTCTTCAAACAATTATCGCGATTCATGAGCGAAATTCGCTTTTAACCAATCACATGTGGGAAACCCATCCAATTATACTCAACTCACAACTCACAACTCACAACGACAGCAATACCAAATATACCAAATATACCAAACTAAACTACCTCCAACTAATAATCGGTATTATCACGGACACGTTCCCTTGCTTTAGTCGATGATTGATAACCTGACACGCCAACAAAAGGGCGGAGTCAACTTACAGGTAGCAACCAAGAAAGCCTAGTTTTTAGACAAACAATACCAAGCCCGGCATTAACACTTGGCTTAGATGGACTATTTGGCATGACGCATATAACTACTTCTTTACCATCGCAAAACTTGGGCGAATCTTGTTTTCGTGGCCATGTGGCTCCTTAAAACAAAATCTAGGCAATGCACGATCCGATCGTCTGTAACTATACCTGGTATGCTTTCTACATAATGCATCCATCGCCAACTTTCGACACTTTACTAGCGGTGTCTATAAATTGATCGAGTGACTTGATAAGCATTAGTGGTCCCTATGTACCACTCACTACAAACCACGTAGGCCCCTAATCCAGTACAAGCCCGCAAAGAGTCATTATATGGGCATTGGACTTTATAGACAGAGTGGGTAAAATGCTTAAGTCATCACTAGAAAAGCTAAGCCCTTTCTCATTCCACTATCTCGTCAGCGCCAGTCTAGAGTTGTCCAAGTTGATCCAATAGTCTTAACAGCAGGCGTGTCGAAATTCTTGTCTTTCTAGGAATTAGTAACTATCACACCAGCATGTTGCTTACATTATGATGTGATGCATCGTAAAACGTTCCCCACGGCACGCTACTGAAAGTGAGAAGGCAACTTGTGATTCACGAACTCAAGGCCTTGGCTGTCTTGTGTCAGTTCAGATATGATCCTCCTTGCAAGGCAGACTCGGAAGGCATAAGAAGCTCGGTACGAAAATCGCTTCATCAAAATTATACCGAACAAAGCCGTAAACCAACAAGGAAGGCTTCAAAATGCTAGGTATAAAACTAATTTGATTATTACGCCTTACGAAAGCTATCAGGGAGGGGTTCATACTATCTCTACGTTAAATCAATATAGAAATGGTGATGCTAGGGGATAATATCATCTTGAATACTATTACGATTTGTACGAAGATCTTTGTCGATTAGTTACCTCAAGTAGGACCTTACCCACTCAGAATAGGGGGGAACAAATACAGCCCTGGTACGAAAAGGGGTGTTCTACTTGGCATGCTTGCCGGTATAAAACAATTATAGGAGACTGCAGATTCCGAATTAATCTAGTTCTACGCTACCATACACAGCCTCATTGTATGCAATCAAATGGGCAAGCCGAGGCAGAGGTGGTGAGACCTAAGCAATACGCAGGTTAATTCTGCTTTGGATATCAAATACAACTCTCAGTCAGTCTTTAATATCTTACGGTGGTAAATCAAATTGTAAAAAGATTTTTTTTTAATAAATAGTTTTACGGTATTAAGATTAGTTATGGAGAGTGTTCGCATTGTAGAGCAACAATTAGCAGGCCTCGGAGTTGCTTCCCGTCTAGAGTGAGGGGGATAATATACAAAAAATATATGAAGAAAATGCCTCATACCATGTAACACTAGAGTCACATTTAGGGTGGCTATGTCCTCCCTCGGTGGACGGAAGCTGCAGCTCGTAGAACAGTGAACGTGCAATCTTTTCTGCGATGGCTTGCCAGAAACTGATAAATCAGACACTTATGTGTATTTGAAGATACTCTTCCCCCCTATTTATAGCATAGTATACCTAGATACCTAGGTATGTAGGCCTCATCTTATACATATTGTTCATAGTTTTTAACCATTTTCAATTACCAAAGTCGTATCAATTTGACTCACGACAGGTTATTAGAATCAGATACCGCTTAATGTGATGCTGAATGTCTATTATTGGATTATAAGCTACCAAAGCCCTAAACTACGGAATCATCATCACGTAACTAAAACAAACCTTCGTTGTATTTTGTAATAGAGATATGTGACTATTCCATATGTATATATAAGTGATTTGTCCTAAGATGAGATCTTGCATCATTAACAATATATCGGATGGTCACTTTTCTGTTTCGATCAAGGTTACACTCGGGTGCCTGAGCGAATACAAATATGTAATCGCTATAGATGGAAATCGGACATATCTGGGCGTACTAATTAGATTACATTCGCACAAGGCAGACTTCGAAGGATAGGTAAGGCTGACAGGATCTTAGGTAATAGTAGGATCCCCTCCTATTTGTAATTATCAACGGTATGAGCCTCAAGAATCAAACTACCATGGGACAAAACATCCGATAAGATAGTACGTAAGACCAACCCATCCTTCTGAATCCCTGTTCACTTCTGGAACTATTCTGTGACCTCTTGCGGGAATATGGAGAGTTCGGGGGTAATCAGCGCAAATCGCACCTCAACAGAAAACAGCTACTATTACTTAACCAAGCCACCATAAGCCCCACGATAAGTACGACCAAACGTCCCCAGGATCGGACTTCGTTCTATTCCCATATTCTCCGATCAGTCTAACGGATAGGTACGACTAATCATATTCTTTAAATGCGCCTCATGGGAACACTTTCTGACTAAATCAACCAGTTTGATTTCCAGCAATGCGAGGCGAGACAACATGTTCGCAGACCATACGATGGTTAAAAATTCCCAAGTCGCTAGTGGCTTAGATACCACGTAGTAGACAAGAATCTACATGCCTAGAGAGAAACTATTTTAGCTTAGGTACCCAAAAGAACAATGAAGAGGGTACCAAGGCTCATCGCGTTGCTCTCCTAGCAGTGCGCCGTCGTAGCCTCTTCCATCCAGACTAAAAGACAGAATCCAAACACCATCTACCCGCCTTGTACGCAAGACGGGTGCAAGCACTTCTTGATCCGGATCTGATCAATCCGAAGACGCGGTTCCTGTGTCCGATTAACAGGTATCGCGACGACTTGATCAAATTTCAGGGGCTAATTTACCAACAGAGATTTACCCCCTTGAAGAACTACGCCTTTGACAGTTGGTAGCGCGCTTCTACCGCTAGAATGTCATGAAATGCCTACTTCGGATTATAACCCAATTCACCAAGCGGTCGATTATGATCCCGTAACTGCAAAAGTGAAGGGGCAACTGGTATTCTGAATCATATTTGTAATGTGATATAATATCATAGCTACAACACCTTCAGCTGCTATCCTATCAATGTCTCACTAGTCGGCTATGAAGTATAATGTCGAGTAGAGCAAATTCAATCTAAATCTGTAGCTAGTGTCATACATCATCGTCTCACGGCATGGAAGCTCATAAGGATTTGTGGCTCGTAGCTAACGTTAACATAAAATAATCAAGCAGGACTCCTCCTGTGCTTTTCTACAAATAGGAATATCCAAAACGCCACCCTCGAATGCTTTTGAATGCTTTAACGTGCTATGCAATATTTATCGTGAACTGGCTGTTTCCGAATCCAGGGCCGACCTGCAACTAGTCCGGGATGATTGGCCACCTCCCACTATTCGACAGGGTATATGCTGAAAGAGTGAATTGTCATATACCGCCAATCGTGAACAGTGTCCGGGAGATTCTAAAAGGTGCAGAGATGGCATGCTAGTAACCGACAATCCTTATCGAGGCACTGGTTTTGGCTTCATCCCTCAAGAAGTGTGCCCCCCCTCTTCATCTAAGAGAGAATATCACTCGCAGCCGCGCAAGCGCCTGTTTCTTCTAAATCCTCTACTTCCGTCATGCGTATGGCTTCTCCTACGTCGTCAACGAAGCGGTGTCTGCCACCTACGAGTTCAACAATTCCGCTTCGTTCCATCAATTGCCACACTTCGTTCTGTCGGCTGACGGGTCGGCTGAAAAACACCCTAACGCCCCGGTCTCGATAATTGCGTACTATCTCCTCTAATACCTGAGTGCCAGAACCATCCATTGAGGTGACTCCGTGTATATCAAAGATGACATTTTTGTTACTGGCCTGTGGACGAAGACGCGGCAACGCTGGATGTGCATTTCCCGTACCGTACAGCTCGAGCCGTCGTAGTCTATTCTTTAATTCACCTGTATTTGCAAATGTCAAGGGCTCGGGAATTTTTACAATCAAACATCCCTCTACAAACTCGAGATCCTGGGGGTGCTCTTCGGCGTTAGCGAAGCGATCACTGTTAGGTACCCTGCCCAAAATTTGTATACGAGGGCGTGTTGCGTGACGAATGACTTGCAAAAGCGATAGGCCAATGCCAATCGCAATGCCTAAATTGAGAGAGAAGAAGACCGTGACGGCTAGGATGACAGCCATGAGGGCAAGCTCAGTCCAGCCCTTGATTCGTAGGAAAAACGATATGTCATGCGGCGCTTCTTCGATTAAAGACCAGGCAACTGCCATGATCAGAGCAGATAGGACGGGTTTCTGCTCCGTCGTTAGTTTTGTGTTTACTATGGTGAGCACTTGTAGCAGAAGCTCAAGGGGGGCTAGCGAATGGGTTATGAAGGTAGGTCACTCACAGGAAGGTAATAGAACCACGGTAAGAGGAATAGGATACATATTACAGTAAGAACGCTGAGTATAAGGGAGCTCATGGGACTCTTCCCGCCTGTACTCTTATTGACCTTGCTTCGACCGTAGCCTCCAAATGCCGGGATGGCCATAAAGCACGCACCGACGAGGTTAGCTGCTCCGAGAGCCACGAGTTCTCGATTAGGACTCAACTGCATCCCTTCGACGATTTCTTCGCCTCCTAGACTCTT
This sequence comes from Daldinia decipiens, assembly GCF_022478715.1. NCBI lineage: Eukaryota > Fungi > Ascomycota > Sordariomycetes > Xylariales > Hypoxylaceae > Daldinia > Daldinia decipiens. The sequence continues at coordinate 165,967 of NW_026054586.1, forward strand.
GGCTGCAACCGAAGACTCAAAGAAACCAAGCATGCCGATCAAGAAGGACGTGCCCATAGCCTCTCGTATGTGGGACATATGCGCTAGTTGGAAAGGGTTATGAAAAGTGAAGACGTGACCGGATGCTGCTTCGACTTTGCCCAACACTGGAACACCACTTTGTTCCCAGCCCAGGTGCCAAGCCATGACTGCAGAGAATACAACTACGATAAGTCTATCGGGGAAATATGCTACTCCTGGGTATCGTGGTTGCAAGCGCCTCTTGGCCTCCCTACGCATATGATCAGCTGAATTAAATTCCAAAGACGGCAGAGTAGTCTTCAACTTACCGCAATACCATAATGACAACAAACCCCACAATGCCGACAATAGCAGTAAGGTTGTGTCTGTCGCTAAGGTGTGTGAGTACAAACTCGAGCTTCTGCACGGTGCTTCCATGCGTAACTCCCGGCGCTGCTTTAGTTGCATGGATAAGTCCCAAGACGGGAATTAATTGGTCGATAAAGATAACCACTCCAATAGCGGAAATGAAGCCTCGTAGGAATGGTCGGCTCAAGACGCTATCAAGAAATCCTAGACGAAATACGCCCATAAAGAAGACGGTTGCACCAGCTATGCCGACGGCCACACCAGCCACCTTTGCTTGTAGAATGGCATTGTCGTCGTCGTCGCCTCCATGATCGATACTATTCTTAACAATAGATCCGACAAGTAAGGAACCAGCTGCCTCTGGCCCGACCACCATCAGCGGGCAACTTCCTAATAGCGCGTATATGAAGGGGTTGATGGCGAAGGCATATAGGCCATTGATCGGGGGAACATGTGCCAGGTTATCGGCGTACGAAAGAGCCATAGGGAGGTACATGGACGCAATGGTGATAGCGGCCGTAAAATCGCCTTTCAACCAAGACCACTTATACTGCTTAATCCATATGAGGAAGGGCACATAGTATGAAAAATACATGACCCACGAGTCCTTAACGCCATGTTGTTGTGCCAGGGTACTGGAATCCGTCATCTTTTTGCTTTTTACCCTACTCGAAAATGTCTTTCTCCAGTTCACAAGCTGCGTCTCTCCAGACGGCACAGAGCCGTCCGAATCCGTCACAGACCCTATATCGCCATCAAGATTACCGGCTCTTGGTGGCGGGCTGGATACGCGAGGAGAGAATGTGCCGTGATCGCAAGAGCCATCATGTGCGCGTTCGTGGTGGAGGAGAGAAGTAGTCTCGTTAGTGTCGTCATGAGAGTGATCGCGACGCGTGCTAGGACCTGCAGGATTTATCCCTTCTGAATCCTCACTCATTGAAGAGGATGAGGCGGTGAGACTATGGCGAAGGCCACTCGGAGTCGGTGGAGCATGGTCGTGAGGATAGGGTCGACCTGTCGTAATAGAAGGAGGTCGTGATGACGGCGACATACTCTCGGCTTTGACTATTTCGACTTTGGCAACCTAGAACTATGGGATTCTTAAGAGAAACTGAGCTTTCGTTTACGACCCAGCCGTAGTGTGTTTGCGACGTAACAGGCAGACAAGGTAACAAGAGATTATCACTAGAGCAATCTAATTGGCTTTAGAGACCAACAGGTCGACGAGAAAACCGGGAGAATGTAGAGTAGAAGAGGGCTAGGTGATCTACATTATGCATACAACTGGAGCTGCTAATAGTAGAAATGATATGGAGGATACTGGAGATATGATGTACGATATGCAAGATGAAGTAGGAAGGGAAAAATGGCATTTATTTAATTGGTTCATTGATAAAAGAATGACACCAAAGTATTTTTGTATTGTTCCAAGGGTTCCGTAGGACAACAAGTGGATACAGCGGGGGGCCCGGTACCTAGTTCCATACATGTAAGAGCAGAGCATTGAGTAGCTCCTTGGTACCATTTCATCTCAAAAGGTAGCAACTTCTTCTTGGTCGGTATATGTTGGTTGTGCTTACCATCTTATAAATTTCAAAGAATAAAAAGGAAAGAGAACCCAAAAAATAGGAAAGAACCTTTCTGCTTAGATAATCTTTCGAGATGACAAAAAGAAAACAAAGTTCAATGGTTACATATTTCATAGGTTAGGTACCTAGGCAGGATAGATAAACCCTAAATCAGCCATGTGTCTGCAGCCCACCGAAACGCGAGCTGGATCTAGACCCCGAAACGCAGTTACGCAGTGGAGATTTTAATGTACCACAGCGTTAGGTACCTAACCTGTCCACGTGAGCTTCACCTAAGAAATGTTAAGAAATATTTAGGTAAGCTCAAAGGTTAGCCGCTTCAACATTACTTGGTACGGTTATAAATAAATCAAATGTTGAAATTTGGTTGCCTATGGATCAGCTATCTAACCTCGTGCAATTTAAACGAAATGATTCATCGCGCATTCATATCATGATAACCCAGCGAAAGCCCTCCACGATGTCGTCCATCCACATATCGGGTGACGAGAGAGGGTGCTATATCGCGTCAAGCATGTCATCGGAAAATGGAAATGGAACATCAACGACCATGTGTGCAAGCAATAGTCAACGATAGTTGAAATGAGTGTACTATCCGAAGATGAAGAAGGAAGGCGGGCCTTCATTGTCGAGTCATCGTGATAGCATACGAGGTCTGGCTAATAAACGCGTTGCTACCTGCGATGATGCGATTACGCCAGAGCATGAGCATCTTCCTCATCTTCTTCTGCTTCTTGGGCCTTGATATCGGCTTTGATCTTGGCGTTGGTCTCATCTTCATCTTCACTACCATCGCTCTTAAACTTAGAAAGAGCCTTTCTAGAGGTCTTAGTCTTCTTGCCGGAACCGGGGGTCTTCTCGCTGCCGGCCTTGCGCTTCTTGCTGCCTTTGGTGGGCGTGCCAGGCTCGCTTGTGTTGGCTGTGGTCGATTCTCCTGAGGCCAAGGCGAGCTTTTTCTTGATAGGTCCGAAACAAGCGCGGGCAGTTGAGGCGTTCTTGAAAGGTGCAAGCTGGGCGAGCTTGTCCCAGTTGATCTAGAAATACAGAAGCACGGTTAGTAAATGCCAATAATTTTGGTCATATAGTTTTATAAAGGAAATAACGAGGTGCGAGCTTAATGTCTCAAGATAAAGGTCTCAAGATAGCAGGTATATGATTGGTAACTTGGAGTATTCGAGGAATTTTTGATAGGTGAAGGTAGAAAGGTGGTTTCGTTCTTGGTCTTACCTTGGGAGCTACCTCAAAGCACTGCCAAGCTATTCCTAGGATCTCCATATCTCGAGCGGTGAACTGCGTATCCTTGATGGATGCTGCCTTTGATGCCATGGTGATGGATAGCAGTACTGATTGTAGGGTGTGTTGACGAGGGATGCCTTAAACCTCCAGAAGTGTGGAGAAAGGAAGAAAGAAGGAAGTGTGTATCTAACGTGTAACCTAGGTATTGTTGGAAGTTTTGGCGATGCTTCTTCTGATTGTAGGCAGTCTGGATTAGAATCGATGTGCTAACGTGACTGTAAGTTAGCCGCAGCCCCGGATAATGTATTTAGATGGATGTTGATAGATGTGAAAGTCAGGATGAATGGATAAAACAAGTTTGCTTTGAAGTTGTAGGATATGATGGTAGAAAGAAGTAAAATAAGATCTAGGTTGTTGCCTGAAAACATCTTATTTGAGAAAGGTAGGTACAAGAACTGTTGAAATAGGAAAGAATTGAATGCGTTAAGATAGTTTGTGCATTTGTTTTCACGAAATTGCACGGCATCTACTTTCACGTACACGGAATACAACTTGGGCTGATATTTCCAACCGCTACATTTACTTGCCCTAATATCATCCAAACAATTTTTAATCTTTTTAACTTCTTATTTATGATAAGCTATATATTTTCAAACGTGCTTTCTTTTGTTATATTGTATCTTGGCAGCTCTTAATGAGCAACCCTCAACCCTTAGTTATGCTTATTTCATAGTATTGAAGTCTTTACCCGTGCGCATAATCTGCTTGGTTTTCATGGCGTAACACTTTGGCTGCACACAAAAAAACGACAGCTTGAATTTGGGGTAGTTATTTCAAACGGCAATTCTAAACCACCTACTCAGCTTATCAAATATACAGGTCTAAGCATATTTGAATCATATAACATTTAGGTACTATTACGGCCGATAAATCTTGCCCAGTATTCCAATATCATGATGTCTTGCCTTTAGCTTAACAATTCTTTAGGTGAAAAGAATTTGCTTTATGTAACAATTATAACAATTATATAAATGATCATAAGAACTTGAGGTTTAATTTAGAAAATCATCTGCCCTTGGATTTTAAAATACTGATCATTACTTATGTAGATATTAGGTAGCGAGCCTTTCTCGATGCATATATAATCAGGAGTACTAATAATCAACGTCGATTCATCTAACTAATGAGAGCATTATCGATTGCAAGTTGCCTAAATCACTATTCTCTTTTCCCTCTGTCAAAATAAGAAATAGTCGTCATATATTCTGATATTTTCAAACATATGGACTGAAAACTATTTATGATCATGGAATCCGTGAACGGCACCTCATGAGACTCGGTGAATTCATGCCAAGACTCGGTGTAAGTCTCATTGGATAATCCAATATGACACAGCAGTAGCATTTCCCTATGTACAAAGTGGGTATATACCCGCGCTGATGCAATTAAAGGATAATACTAATACGGATAAGTCGTTTCGGAGATTATGTTTTACTTCGGCCGATCATCAACATCAGTCGGACTTGTCCCTGATTCAACTCACCACTCACCACTGATTGATTAGATTAGATCAAGGAACCAAACCATATCACTCAAGTTTTCCTTCAATTTCTAGACATTATACTACTATAGGCTTGTCATGGAAGAGGCACAGAGCGTCAAGACAGACCGTCGCCGTCGCCGCCCAGCTCTTTCATGCGTTAGCTGCCGAAGATCTAAGCTCCGCTGTGACCGCAATTTACCTTGTGGTGCTTGCGTTCGCTCCAAACATAAGACCTGTGTTTATGAGCCTCAAGGCCGGCATTCGGAGTTATCTTCTTCTGCAGCAAGCCCACATCACCCAGCTGATCCCTTGTCCACCGTTGACTCCGATACGGCCGTCTCTCCCGTGACCAGTGGATCAAACCACGCACGTCACGGCGAAGCTTTACACGGAGATCACCCAGCTCTTTCCTTGAATGGCTCTACACCCGTCGACTCAACTACTTCTCAAAGCTATGAACAATCTTTCGATGTTAGGTCACTACTAGACCGAATCAAAGAGCTTGAACGCCGCTTAGAGGACTCTACGGGGAATCACTCGCGTCAGAAGAACGCCACACAACCCTCCGCCGACCCGGACTTTGTGGCTACCTATCCTAGTTATCTAGCAGGAGAATTACACACCATGAGTAAAAGTGTCATGACCAAAACCCGGTATCTAGGCCAAAGCCACTGGATGAATCAAATAGGAAACGTACGCTACTCTCATGTCCTTTTATTTTCTACTCATTCTTATCACGTCCCGGCGTAGGTAGAAATACCATGTATACTGACAGGTCACTTACCAATCATTAGTTTAAGTACATATTGGAAATATTTGACCAGGAGTGTCGAGAAAAGAAGTCAGGGCCGATAGCGATGGTAAACCGGTGCAAGTCGCTGGGTCTGACCGTTAAGGCGCAAAGGGCACCCGTACAAGCTATTAAATATGGTGCTAATATACCGCCACGAGAAGTCGCGGATAAGCTCGTAGATGGATACCTTCGAACGTCAGAAACTGTCTTCCGAATATTACATGTCCCGTCATTTAGAAAGGACTACGAGAATTTCTGGTTGTCACCCGACTCGGTTGACCTCCCCTTCATGATTCAATTTCAGCTCGTTATGGCGATTGGTGGCGCGGTTTATGATGATTACTATACCATGCGCAAGTCGGCTATGCAATGGGTGTACGAGGCACAATTCTGGCTTATCTCTCCGGCCCCTAAGGCAAGGTTGACCCTCACTGGCCTACGGGTCATGCTTCTTCTCTGCCTCGCGCAAGAGACTGCATCCGTAGGCCAGGATCTGGTCTGGATCCACGTGGGACAATTAATGCGCACAGCTATATATATGGGCCTTCACAAAGACCCTAAGAAACTCCCTAAGATGAGCTTTTTCCTCTCCGAAATTCGCCGCCGGTTGTGGAATACCATCCTCGAACTTGCGCTACAGACTAGCGTTGACTCTGGAGGGCCGCCCCTAATATACCTTGACCAGTACGATACTTCCGCGCCGGGTAATTACGACGATGATCAACTGACTGACGACGACACGCCGGTTACGGTTGATCCCCCAGATAAGTTCACAGACATGTCTGTGGCTATAGCACTTCGTGCTAGCTTTTCGGCGCGTCTAGCGATTGCCCGGCTCCTTAACGAAATCGGTACACAAAACACATTCGATGATACCATTCGACTTCACAATCAACTCAGTACCGCGTACAAATCTCTCTCACAACAGCTCCAACGATTCACGCTTGGTGACCGACAACCGACAGGGTTTCAACGACGCCTCGTAGACCTTCTCGTGCGTCGATACTTCATGGCACTCCATCTTCCTTACTTTAGCTCAGCTATGAGTGAGCCGGCTTACGCTTTTTCGAGGAAGACTGTAGTGGAGATGAGTGCAAAACTGTATTCTACTGTTTTTCCTTCGGCCGCTTTCAGTCCTCGGCCACTGAAACCTCAAATGAATGACTTGGGACAAATATCCATTGTCCCAGAAAGGGATGACCTGGCCCGGCTTACTACTTGTGCAGCAGGCTTTGCCCGCAGTATCCTCTCACAAGCATCGATGGCCATCGGTCTCGATCTGCAAAACCAATTGCAAGAGGATGATAGTTTAGGGCCGCCCACCCCCCGAGCGGACCTACTTAATATTTTCAAAGATTCTACCGCATGGATATATCGTCGCATTTATATTGGAGAGACGAATGTAAAAGGCTATTTGTTTTCAATAGCACTATTAACGCACATCGAAGGATTAATGAAGGGCCTAAAACGAGCAGATATCGTAGATTCGATTATTACAGCTGGCACTAAAGCAATGCAAGACTGCTTTGAATTGCTCAAGCAACAGATCGCCCCACAGCCTGATGAAGCTACCAGTACGAATAATGCACACTCTGACTTCGACAGTATGATGGCGATGGACCAAGACTGGGAATATAATACCCCGGTAAGCTGCTTATGTCCAGGTTAGTGGTAATAATAGACTAACATATAAACCAGATGCAGAATGTCCTCTTTAATTTTACCAACATCGAAGCTGTGTTAGGCGTGCCTACAGGTTCTGATATGATGACAACCGATTTCTCACAATGGTAGTAGTAGTCGGGAACATAGCTACCTAGGTACCTAGCTAGGTACATACCTACATAATATAACCAACGGCGTATATGTGTTAGACCCCTCCGACGCGACGAATTCTGGAACTAGCTGAAGAGGTAAGTCTACTATAGGCAAGATTCAAGAGGCCAATGCTGCTACTCGTCAAGCTGTAGCGTACGGTATTTTACTAACTACCTAAGGGACTAGATGTAGCCGTGTACTTGTTATATATTGTATCATGGAGATTTTGCTTTTACGCAGAAGAAAACGCCACTCATTTCATATCATACTAGCCTTTATATCATCCTCCTACTCCTAGACACAACGATCGCCTTGTACCAATTGTACATAGGGCAGTCAAAAATATCGTCCCTAATATGTTACTAACACAGCTGGTACTGCCTGCAACCCAAATTTCATACTGGCTAATAGTCTTCTGTAACACTTATACTAGGCACACCTATTAAGGACCGAGTAGCTGCGTGGTGCCATTTGGAAATATTTCCTAGGAAGAGACTGAAACAAAGACAAAGCGTCGGAGCTCGCCGATATCTTATTCCTCTTGTCAGTTATCGAAGCGGTTTCCCAACGCTGCCGACTGCCTAAATATCCACTCATGGGCTGTCAATCCTTCATCCTCGTCATCTTTTACTTCATCAGGGATACCCTTCCCTTTGATCGTTTTCATGACACACTTGTCTTCCGGTCGGACAAAATAGACGATGCTATAACGCGGATATCGGCCCTGGGATCCAGGAGATGGGATCACTCGATGACGCCCGGAACATAGCACGCCGTTCGTGAAACTGACGGCGGCATCGCCTAGGTTAATGATGGCGCAACCTCTTTTAGGCTTGACCCAGAGCCATTCACCCGGCACATCTGGCTGGCCATTGCTAAGCTGTGCCTTCCTTGCCGACTCGGACCAGACCTGGAGTCCGCCCAGCCAATTCATCAAGATGGTAATCCTGCAGGACTCGAGATCAGCAAAGGCTGTACAGGAAACAATTGAGCGATTACTTACGTCCCGAAGTCGGTGTGCGAGGGTGTCTGAATCTTGGGCATCTCATCGGTTTCTCGGGGCGGGCCCCTAGTGATACGGACATGGTCTCCTGAGGGTTCTTCTATTTTGTGGCGGTTCGCGAACTCGGACGGATCAATGCCGAGCCTTTCCGCAAGGATATTCATGATCATCATCCCAACGGAATGCGCGCTCTTGATATAATCGGCAAAAAGAGGTTTTGCGTCTAGGATAGCGGGTGGCCATGGGCGGCTCATACGGTCGTTCGGCACAATCATATCATTCTTGCCCACGTTGAAAAACTCGGCAGTATCTGGAGTGCCAGACTTATCTGTCACGGTTGATCCAGCATACTTGTACCCGAATAGAGACTTGGTCATCTTATAGTCCATCTTCTCAGCTAGCGGCAACCGGAATACACGCTCTCCCACCAGCGCAATCTGCTCTGCACCCTGGCGGATGGTGTCCCCCGTAGTGCAGCCGTCCAGCTCTAGGTAGAAAAAGCCGCGTCCGACACATGCGTCGAACACGCGGTCCTGTTCGGCGGTGTCGCCATTATAAAGCTTAGATAGGGTGATTGTCTCCAGCGAGACCGTGGGCACATCTGAAGAGAACGGCGGGTATAATTCCGGAGTGAATTCGGTATATGATTCTTCCTTATGAGGCATGGCTAATTACTTGTGAAATATTTTAGTCAGTTCTACAACGGCCTAAGACTATATCGGAGGGGGTCGCAGTTCTATATAGGTACCTAAGATAGCTGAATCTCCGCTCCTTGTTGATCTGGAAATAAGACGGAAGTCTCGGATAGCCGAGTGGAGGTGAAGCGGGGAGAGGTCCAGCGGCGCGTCTATAAATACGTCCAAGACGGAAGGTTGCGTAGGGAATATCTAATATGGGAATCTTGCAGCCAATGCGATGCCGATCACAGTGCCGACAGAGCTTCCCCAGCTTCTCCGCATACTCTTAGCCGGCATTGTCCCGTTTGTTGATAAACGCCAACTTCTGCGCGTATAGTCGTATAGTCAAAGGGGCCAGAACAAAGAAGCTAGGATATCAAAGGGTGCATGAGTGTGTGTATAACAATCTGGGGAATGATGTTTATTTAAGTTTCTGCTCGGTCCTGATCCAGATACCCAATGAAAACCTAGACCCCTATATAAGTAGCTCTAAACTAATAAGCATATGATAGTTCTTACAATGGATAGGTAGCTATTTCCTTAGCCTGTATATACTTATTAGGGTAGGTGAAACTATAAGGACTTGGAAGCTAAAGCCCGCGTCTAGAAATTTCTCGTAGTAATTGCACGTCGCCGAATTGCTACGGCACGCGAATCGGCAACCACGACGGCGCTCGCGGGATTATCCGGGACGTCGACGGGCCGCGACCCCGGGCGGTGCGCGCGCACGAGAAGTCCTCGGAACTCTGGTATTATTCGATGTCCAAGGGCTCGAAGTCGGACATGTTGATGCCGTACGTGTCGACGAAAGTCCGGATTTGACTATACGAGGCCGGCGTGCCTTCTTCCTCGTCCATCCGAGCGAAGCTGTTGTGGATCCAGAGCCGCATTAGATGCGTCGTGTCGATCCATTCTGTAAGTGGGGTGAAGAGTAGGATACCTGTTGCTAAAAGTTGACGATGCCGGTAGAAAAATCAGAACGGAGCCGGGTATTTATCACGCGGACCGGAGCAAAGGAGCAAATATCTTGTCCGTTAGAAACAACCGAGCCGGGTCCATATTGTGCCACTTGCTTCCCACTAAGTTAGGTTCCTGACACTTTAACCTGTTAAGCTTACCTATAACTAGTTAGTTATATGACAACGTCGATATAGTTCTCAGACCGAACGATAGATGTCTTTGGCGGCGGCTCGAGATATATCATACTAAACACTCCGTAAAAGGAGATCCGCGCAGCTACCAAGCCGTCGCGTCTGGGTACTCTTTATACTATTATTCACCATATAGTTGCCCAGGTCCACAGCGAGACTATCCCGGGGGTCAAAGTTGGAGAAAGATGGGGGAACGGTCCCGCTCTTCGGTCACTCGTTTGCGCAATTAGCGAACAGCATCACCGCGAGAGCCGACTGAAAATCAAAATTCCCTAGTCCCAATAAGGCCTACGTCTTCCGAGAGGTCATCTACTCTTCCAGAAAGATTATTAACATACGTTGCTCGGCTTGGTATCGTTAGAGATCAATTCAGTGGATTTCTACTTAGCACTGGCAACAATAGGAGAAAAAAAACCCCCCCCAAAATTATCGTCTTCCCCCAGGCGATTGGGGTTGGATTTGGAGACCCCGGATGGCGCCGTTTCTAAAAGAACGTCTAGTCTGTCTGGTCCTTGTTTGTGATGTTGGCTAGACGAGTTAGACTATTTCTCCTCAACAGACACCCCCCCTGGCACCCCGTTGCCCCCCCCATACCCCAAGCGCCAAGACACCGAAGAAGAGCCTCGTCTCCTCCTCGTCCCCCCCAAATATTTCCTCGTTATGATTCCTCTTACGTAGTTTGCCCCGCATTATGAGGTGCCCGGATGGAGAAGCGGAGATTGGGAGAGTGGCAAGCCCTCCCCTGCCTTGGCCTTTAGTTAAGCTTCTGCAGCTCACATAGGCTGCATGAGCTGGTCGGCACACGAGGGTGGTACCGCAGCGCATGTCTAGCCGGGGCGGGTTCCCACGATGCTGGTCAGATAAAAACCTCGCCATTCCCCCAGCATCTCCTCCGCCGGTCATTCTTCTAGCATTTTTCCCGGGATTCCCTAAAGTTGGTTGGATATTCCCCTTTGTTTGGGGGTTCTCCGGAAATTCTTCACACTCAAACCAACCATTGGGATAAAGAAGCTAGGGGAATCACTACTTTCAACGAATATCCGTCATGGCCGACGAGATAACAAGAGCCGAGCCTTCTCAAGGCCTGGCGCCGAAGCAGGATGTAGAAACACTAGAACATACGGCAGCGCCCGTAGCTACTCCTGGAAACTTAATTGCCGCCGCTTCGATGGATCCGGCGCATCGTGCGCGCGTAGAGAAGTCGCTATTGCGCAAGTTGGATGCGCGATGTTCCCTCTTCGTCTTCATCTACATCCTTAATTATCTTGATCGCAACAACATTGCGGCCGCCCGACTTAAGGGACTCCAAAAAGATCTAAGTCTCGATGATGTACGCCCCTACTTTGGCGCAATTGACGATTTGCGGCCAATATCTGTCTGGTTCTTCCTAGATCATCATGCTAACTACCAATAGACGCAATATTCAACCTGCCTGAGTATCTTGTACGTCGGGTACATCTTGATGCAGGTCCCGTCGAACATGTTTATCAACCGGATCCAACGGCCTTCTCTCTACATTGCATGTGCTATGCTTCTGTGGGGACTCATCTCTACACTCAGCGGGAACACATACAACTTTACCGGCATGGTTCTCGTGCGGTTCTTCTTAGGTTTTGTCGAGGCTGCTTTCCTACCGGGAGCGCTCCTGATCCAGTCTAAGTGGTACACGCGAACTGAGCTGACAACAAGGAATGCGATCCTGTTCTGTGGTAACATCATCTCCAACGCCTTCTCGGCCCTGGTGGGAGCTGGTGTGTTGTCGAACATGGAGGGCGTCCTAGGCCACGCCGCTTGGCGATGGCTGTTCTGGATCGAGGGTGCGGTTACCATGGCCACGGCTATCACCGCTGGTTTCGTTCTTCCGGATCTACCGCACAATTCTCGTGGATTTACCGCCGAGGAACTCGAGGTCGCGCAACTGAGGATGATCGAAGATGTGGGCGAGGCTGATGTCGATGAAGCCAATCAAGGTATCTTCGACGGTTTGATTATGGCCGTCAAGGATATTAAGATTTACGTCATGATGCTTACCTTCACGGCATACGTCGTCGGTCTTTCTTTCAATGCTTTCTTCGTAAGTGGCGACTCATCAAAGCCCCCATAAGGCTTAAACCAGCTAACTTCTACGCAGCCTACTCTTACTGGTACGCTTGGATTCGGCGATATCCCGACACTGCTAATGAGCTCGCCGCCTTGGGCCTTTTCATGCATCGTTTCGCTACTGAATGCTTGGCACGCTGACCGAACTCAGGAGAAGGTGTGTATATCCGTTTCACAAATCATAGTTTACTGTTGTGTGAGAAACGAAGCTAACTCAACTGATAGTTCTGGCATATTGTTGGTCCCATCCTTGGTGGACTTGTTGGTTTCGTTATTAGCATGTCGACCCTGAATGTAGCCGCCCGATACGTGGCTCTGTTCCTCCAAGCCAGCTCCTACGCGGGCTTCATCGTCTTCTACTCGTGGATCAGCTCGTCATTCCCTCGACCGCCGGCTAAGCGTGCCGTAGCGATTGCGCTTATCAACGCGTTCTCGCAACTAGGCAACGTGGCGGGCAGCTACGTGTGGAACCTGAAGGACAACGGATACCGCAAGAGTTACGGCATCGTCACAGCTATGTTCGGAATCACGATCGTCGGTTGCTGGGCGTTCCGTGCTATCCTGGCAGACCTTAACAAGAAGCTGGAAGAGGGCGAGGGTGCCTGGGAGACGCAGCCCGACGAGGCGCGCGTATCTGATGCGAATGCCCCCGACGAGGCGTTGCGGCTACATAAGGGATACCGATACATATTATAAGGGAATGAGTTACGTATATATATATAAATAGAACAGGCCACTCAAGATTATAGCTACCCCTGTCTCGCTTTATTAGCTCTTAGATGAGGATAATGATGTTAAAGAAGATATAAATATAAGTAAAATAACACTACTAAATATGCGATCTTTGATAGGTATCGTGGTGACCTAATGATAGGATATAATGAAGTTCCATATACAATATACGGCGTCCCTAAGTGAGGAAATAGTATTATGAAATGGTACCGACGTATGAATCTGAAAACCAATAATAATATTCACCGATATGAATAAGGGAGGACATTATCATTAGTTGTGAAAAGTGAGAAATACTTTGCGCCCCGATATGTCTGCGTTAAAAAATGAATTGGAGATGGTTGATGTTTTTTACTAGTAATTGAACCATGGAAAGTAGAAGGGAGGTTCAACTCTATGAGCGTCATAGCTACCCGGATGGCCGATCGGGTCGGTCAATTCCCGATAGATTAGTTCCGGTCGGATGCATGTCCCGCCGGGTCCTCAGTATTTCTTTTTTTTTCTTTTTTCAGAAAGAAGAACCATGAAGTAGAATAAAGTTTATGCCTTTTATAACACTATATTTAGTAGAGTTAGCTGACATAACTTTCTTAATCTCTCCATCGTAAATCTCGGAGGCCAAAATATTCCCTCTACACATCTAAACTTTAAACAAGATACATAATGGGACGAACTGAACCCTCAGTCGGTAGACCACCCGCTAGCTTCCGTCGCGATGCCCGTGCGAAAAGAGCCAAAGCCACTATTAATAAGGTCATACCGCCCCTACTGGCGGCGCATCCGCGGGCTCGTCGGGGGATCGAAGCTTCGGAGTTAATTATCGATCCCTCTTCCCTACTACCCTCTACACAGGCTCCCGGAGCCGGGACGCGACGGCGTACTAGTCGGAGACCTGCCGCGGATGAAGGTCATGACGAGGGCAGAGAACTAGGAGAGAAGGACGGAAGCAAAGGCCCTCGTATCTCGTTACGCGTCGCAGATACCCTAGAAGCCGCATACTCACTGCTCCTCGTCCCGGGTCACGAGCTAGAGCAGCGGCGAGATCTATCCAATAAGATATCCCGTGTTGGCGTGCTGAACATGGCGTCACCACTATCTGGAGGTGGTGGGTTCCTGAACGGTGCATCAAGCCAAGAAGAATCGCTGTGTATGCGCTCGACGCTCCTCCCGTCCCTACGGGATGAGTTCTACCGTCTTCCTGAGCTCGGTGTTGTATTTACGCCCGACGTGCTAGTATTCCGCGGCTCGGGTAGCGAGCCTCAGGGTAAAAAAAAGAGAAGCGGGGAAAAGGTAAGTGATGGTGAGGACGGAGATAGAGATCAGATAGGGGTAGGAGATACGGGGTCAGGGCGGGGGGGCGAAGAGGAAGAGCTCCTATCGAAACGTGACCGTTGGTTTATCGATGTCGCATCTGCGGCCATGATACGAATACCTGAAATCGAAGTCGACGAAGAATCTGGATTTGCCCGGTATGCCAGCGCTACAGACCGCGAACTAGCCGTGCGTAAGATGCGCGCCGTGCTACGTGTGTTTGCTGCCAAGGGGGTGCGGCGGGTTGTGTTAGGGGCATGGGGATGCGGCGCATACGGCAACCCAGTCGGCGAGATCGCGAAGGCGTGGCGGAAGGTCTTGGTTAGCGGGAGCAGAGACGAGAACAAAGGAGAAAATGGGCAGCAGAAGAGAAAGGGGAAGTGGAAAAAAAGGGAGTCGGATTCAGATTTATGGGAAAGTTTCGAGCACGTCGTCTTCGCGATCAAAGACGCGGGGATGGCACATGCGTTTGCAACGGCGTTTGGTGAGGGGTTTCTCGAAATAAATAATTCTGAAAGTGGAGGCAATAACATTGGCAGTGAGGATGGAGAGGATGAGGAGGAGGATGCCAGCGTGAAGGAACTCCGTGATAAGATTCGCGAGCTAGAGGTGCGCGCCGGGCAGGCACAGACGCCTCAACTCAGAGCCGGGCTTAGTTCCGTGCTCGCTGGGCTGAGAAGTCAATTACCGCACTCTGATGATATTTCTTCCCGGGCGGACCCAGCAGCCAGTACAGGTGGCAGGGATGACGAAAGTGGGAGCGAGGACAATGACGAGTCCGCCAAAGAAGAGTCAGGGAGCGATGGAGACCGAATCGGGCATTATGACGAGAGTTAAAAATTAAATAGACTATTTGAACCTGCACCTGTTATGTAAATGTCTTATGATATGACCAGTATAACGCAAAATGCATACTTGGATGAGACACAACGGAAAGCAAAACCCGGTCTAAGAATGTCATCAAGTCAGATCAGTTCATTGAAACTCTATTTGTAACTACCTACCTAAGCCCTTGTTAGAGGGAGTCGAATTGCCAATCTTCTCTCCAGTATAACACAATTCTCTGCGTAGGGTATAGTAGAGATCAGTAGAGATCGGATCTGTCTCTCTCAATATTCACTTTTGTAAAATTTATTATTACAATTCATGAGGCATAATGCTACAAATGGATCTCATCCCTTGTCTATGACCAATCATTTCCCCGACGCCCCTAGGTACGTAATTTTTGTTCATTCACAGAAGCAGCTCAAGAGGGTTCTCTACCACCTTCTTGAATTCCTTGATCCACTCAGCACCGACCGCACCGTCGACTACCTTGTGGTCGAAGCTTCCAGTGACTGTGATCTGGTCGTCCCACTCGACACTAGTACCATCCTCACCGGCGGGGATAGCAACCTTCTTCGTAGTACCGACAGCGAGGATGGCAGCCTGCGGGGGGTTGATGACGGCGGTGAAGTTGTCGACGGCAGCGTTCATGCCCATATTAGAGATGGAGATAGTACCACCCTGGAATTCCTCGGGCTTGAGCTTGTTGTCGCGGGCCTTCTTGGCGAGCTCCTTGACCTTGGACGAGATAGATTCTAGACCGCGGGCCTCGACACCAGTAACGATAGGAGTGATTAAACCGTTGGGGGTAGCGACAGCGACAGAAACATCGACGGTGTTGTACTGGCGGATAGCATCGCCCGTCCAGGCCGAGTTGGCAGCAGGGACCTTCTTAGAAGCAACGGCGATAGCCTTGATAAGGAAATCGTTAACAGACAGCTTGTACTTGCCCTCGGACGAGCTGTTTAGAGCTTGTCGGAGCTTTAGAAGCTTGGTAACGGAGATCTGGCTGCTGACGAAGAAGTGAGGGTTCTCCCTGACGGACTCTTGTAGGCGCTTGGCGATGGTCTTTCGCATGTTGGATAGGGGGGTATCTTCGTAAGAGGCAGCAGGAGAGGCAGAAGAACCGGCAGTTGCGGTGGCTTTCTTGACATCGTCTTCCGTAATCTTACCACCGGGGCCGGTACCCTTAAGAGCAGAGACGACAACACCCTTCTCCTTAGCCAATCGCTGGGCCTCCGGAGTTATGTTGGGCAGTCGCTCAAGAGCAGGCTCGATTTTTCCTTCATGAGAGTATTGTTCCGGCTCTTGGGCGGGCGTCGGAGCGGGAGCGGAGGTGGCATTAGACGGCGTATCCGACTTCTTTTCCTCTTTACCTGCCGGTGCTGCGGCATTACCTCCTGCGTCTGAAAGGCTGAAGGACTCAAAGGCAGATATATCGGTTCCCTCGTCGACGAGAATAGCAATTGGCTAGAATAGTAATGTCAGCGTCTCGGAGTACGGAAATGGGGAAGCGCAAAAAGTCACGCACGTTGCCAACGGGGACATCTTTCTCGCCGGCGTCCTTTAGAATCTTAGCGATGACACCCTCCTCTTGGAATTCGAAGTCCATCTGGGCCTTGTCCGTTTCAATCTCGACTAGAACGTCACCGGGGGCAATGGTGTCTCCGGCCTTCTTCTGCCATGCGCCAATGTTACCGGCCGTCATTGTGGGCGACAGCGCGGGCATCTTGACGACTGTGTGCGGCGGGAAAGATGCATAGTATCTTGCTAAGGGCATAAAGCCCGATCTGAGGGTTGCTGTCCTTAGAAGGCCTTGCCTTCTTAACACGGCGCCGAACATTTTGCTGCTGGAAGAAAATGACTCTCCCCCGGATAAAAATATATTTTGAAAAGAGGAAGTCCGGAGCAATTCGATAAGGCAAAAATAAGGAAAAGAATAGGACAGGCCGGGGTATCTCGGAGCAGACAAGTTGCCAGCACCTGGGAATGATTGACCGAGTCCAATTGAGTTGAGGTGTGGGAATTTGGGGGGAGGGAGGCGGCGCGAGACGGGGACGTTGGAGAGAAAAAAAAAGATTAGATCTGAGAAGTTGAGGTGTAAGAGTTGTTGATTGGCGGCGGGTTATTTTCGTGACGGGGTCCCTTCTCAGCAAAGTACGGAAGTACCGCCCGTCTACGGTGCAGTTATGGCAGCCTTGCCCCAAAACTTTCTAGGGACGTTGAGAGAAGCTCCGAATTGCTAACGTGTTGCACCAAGAACCACTAGCGCTACATGTAATAGGTACCTATATTTCTGGATTGTGATGTATTGGTACCTTTTATTAGTGTAGATTACCTGATATTCATATTTATAACTAGAATGCATTATCTATGTTGATTATATTTATATGGATGATATTTAATTTTCAAATGATGTACAAATGAATAAGGTATTATAATTCACTTGTAGAAATTCTAATTTCTATTTCATACCTCCATTGTTGAACGTTAGTTTCTATACGACTGTGCGCTTATACGTGTTATTAGTATTATTGAGAGGTAGAGATACACCGTCCTTGTCGGAATCCGTAGGAATATGGAAATGGGTCTCCCCAATGGATTCCGCTGTGCGATCCCTTTTTGATTGGTTGAAAGGCGCAAGCTAGCCAAGCTAGCAGAGCTCTAGTAAAAAATATGAAGTTTAAAAAGTACATCCTCATCTCATCTTTAATATCTATCCTAGAGCTTCTCTATTATCAAACACCTACGTCGATATTTAACAGTATAGAAATACGAGTGTCTATAAACCGAAGAAAAAAGTCCCTAAAACCGGAACTTCGTTTCAAAGCTCCAGGAAGACTATCTTAATCGATTCCCAATGTGCCTAAAGGATTTGGATGTTTATGAGATCTAAGAAGTTACCTAGGGAGGTATGTAAAATGGTTGAGCGAGCTTACATAGCTGTAAGCAGCTGGGTTATCAGGGCTTATCTATGAGATAGATAAAGCAGTATGTAAGACAAAAGTGACAGGACTGTGGTAGCTGTGGCTGATGGAAACCTTCCACAACCTGAGGTACATAGGTACATTCCATTAAGGCTCAATTCCAGTAATCCATAGGTATGTATCCATTCCATGGATGGAACCTTGTCGATGTGGCTAGGCGCCTAGGTTACATAACACCTATTACCTAAGGCTGCTTTTGATTTACCCGTTCGTAGTATGCAACTCCCCACCCACCCCTTGCCGCGATTTTTGGACCTTGGGCCTTGTCATCAATTAAATCTACAGTGGAGAGCAACCCTTGTTCAGGGAACTTTGCCAGGTTGGCCAGACTAAAAACCTCCAAATTTAATAAAAGTCCCTACGAAGTTCGTCATTTATTACAACTGCGCCTTCTTTTCCCCTAGAGGTATAAGTTGTTAGTTTGCGATATATATTTGTAGTAATCGAGGCGACGAGATCTATCTGATCGACCATTGAGGCGAAACACGAGTGTTAGATTGGTTTGAAAAGGACAGACTGACGTTATTACGAAGCACCTAAATTCTATCCCTGGGTCACGATCAAGTCGCGAACTCGAACTCGAACTCGAACCCTAACTCCAACCCGAATTAACCCCCTATCTTCAGTTAATCGACCCTCCTCGAATGGCCACTATTCCTTCTCCTTAAGCTCGGCGAACCATGAGCTCCTTAGTCTTTGTGGTGTCCTCTCTTGAGGCCATCGCTGCATCCAAAGAAGCACAGAGGAATAAACAGCTCGCCGAACTTACCGAGAAGGCTCTCAAGGCTATTAAGGAAGAGGGAACTCAGATGCCCGACCCCCAGGTCGTCTTCGCGCCCTTGCAATTAGCTACCAAGACTGGAAGCAGTCAATTGATCAATACCGCCCTCGACTGCATACAAAAACTTACTTCTTCCTCGTACTTCTCCGTAAATGTCGCCACGGGCAGCGCGCAGGAGGATAGCACGGATCAGGCTCCCATGATAGATCGTGCTATCGATACGATATGCGACTGTTTTCAGGGCGAGACCACGCCTGTTGACGTCCAGCGACATATCGTCCAGGCCTTGTTGGCCGCTGTGTTGAACGACAAGATCGTCGTGCATGGAGCTGGGTTGCTGAAGGCTGTGCGCCAGGTATATAATGTCTTTTTGCTGTCGCGAATTCCGGAAAACCAGCAAGCCGCGCAAGGAACCCTAACCCAGATGGTTGGCATGGTATTCGAGAGGGTCAAAACGAGACTACATATGAAGGAAGCTCGCATCAGTCTAGGCACATTGAAGAATAGCTCTAGCAATGTCACATTTGACCAAGCAGAGTCCGTCGCCAATGGAAATGACGTTGCCGCCGAAGGACAGGAGACACCCGATGAGGCGACCGCCGAAGGTCTACCCGAGCTCGCGCGTTCTCAGTCAACGAACGAAGGCGGGCCGAAGTTGACCTTAAAAGACCTCGAGCACCGAAAGAGTTTTGACGATTCAAATCTGGGCGATGGTCCGACTATGGTCACTCAGTTAAAGCCGCCCAGGAAGCCGGCAAGGAGAGTTTCCGAACAGACGCAGAGCGACACGGCTACCGAGGCGGAAGAAACTGCCGAGTCTCTTGAAGCTGAAGATGAGGTCTACATCCGGGATGCATACCTTGTCTTCCGGTCTTTCTGCAACCTATCCACCAAGGTCCTACCCCCGGACCAGCTTTATGATTACCGAGGCCAGCATATGAGATCCAAACTTATTTCACTGCACCTTATCCGTACCCTTTTGAATAACCACATGCTCGTTTTTACTTCGCCCCTATGTACTATTACCAACACAAAAAGTAATGAGGCGACCAATTTTCTACAGGCCATCAAGTTCTACCTCTGCCTTAGCATCACTCGAAACGGGGCTAGCTCGGTTGATAAAGTATTTGAGGTTTGCTGCGAAATCTTTTGGTTGATGCTCAAATTCATGCGAGCGCCGTTCAAGGTAAGACTGGCTTCCGGTTTATTGATCTCCATTAATCTAACATTGTAACTATAGAAAGAGATAGAAGTGTTCCTCAACGAGATATACTTGGCGCTTTTGGCTAGACGGACCGCGCCGCCTTCTCAGAAGATCTATTTCATCATGATCCTCACCAGGTTTTGCGGCGACCCTCGAGGATTAGTCGAGACATACCTCAACTACGACTGCGACTCTCATCTCGACAATATCTTCCAGACCATTATAGAAGATCTATCTAAACTTGCCATTAACCCTGTATCTATCACAGCTGCCCAGGAGCAACTATACGAGGAGAAGAATTCGAATCCTAACATCAGCTCAGATTGGCAACTGAAGGGAGTATTGCCACCACCTCTAAACGTAAGAGATATCGTGCCTCCCAGCGAGCCTGAGCCTGAGATACCGCGGGAATATGTCCTTAAGAGGGCAGCCTTAGATTCTCTCGTTGAAGCTTTACGGTCACTTGTCAATTGGTCTGTTGTTGGCCGTCCGGATGTGAATGGTGCATCGCGCGATAATGATACGCGCGCTTCAGTGGACGATATCCGGGAGTCCATCGACCCCTCGGCTGCCGATAGTAACTCTCGCTTTGAAACGCCGTTGCCCCCTTCTACCCCCGTTGTTGACGACGATCCAGCCCAATTAGAAAAGGAGAAGGCTCGAAAAACGGCACTGGCTAATGCGATCCGTCAATTCAACTTTAAGCCGAAAAGGGGAATCAAGCTTCTGATCCAGGAAGGGTTTATTCTAAGCGACAGCCCCAAGGACATCGCTAAGTTTCTAATCTCAGATGATCGACTCGATAAGGCGCAGATTGGTGAATATCTCGGCGAGGGCGAGCCAAAGAATATCGAGATTATGCATGCTTTTGTCGATACTATGGACTTTGCTCAAAGGCGCTTCGTCGACGCCTTGCGACAATTCCTCCAGTCGTTCCGTCTTCCTGGAGAAGCCCAGAAGATCGATCGATTCATGTTAAAGTTTGCTAATCGCTATGTCATGGGCAACCCAAATGCTTTTGCTAATGCGGACACTGCCTACGTTCTAGCTTACTCAGTAATCTTGCTGAACACAGACTTGCACAGTACTAAAATAGCCAGGCGTATGACCAAAGAAGACTTCATCAAGAACAACAGGGGCATTAACGACAATGCTGACTTGCCAGACGATTATCTAATCGGGATATATGAGGAGATTGCGGGTAATGAGATAGTTCTGAAGAGCGAGCGCGAAGCTGCTGCGGCTGCAGGTAGCTTACCTGCGCAGTCATCGGGTTTTGCTGCCGGACTTGGCCAAGCTCTCTCGAATGTTGGTCGGGATCTACAGCGAGAAGCATATGTTCAGCAATCTGAGGAGATCGCACTTCGCTCGGAGCAGCTTTTCAAGAACTTGTTCAAAAACCAACGGAAGAACGCCGCAAAGGCCGGGGTCAAGTTCATCCCAGCGACATCTTTCAGGCACGTTGGGCCCATGTTTGATGTGACCTGGATGTCCTTCTTCTCTGCCTTCTCAAACCAAATGCAGAAGGCGCAAAATTTGGAAGTAAATAAATTGTGCCTGGAAGGGATGAAGCAAGCCATAAAGATCGCATGCCTTTTCGATCTGGCAACTGCGCGAGAAGCCTTCATGTCGGCGCTGAAGAACGCCACTAACCTGAACAACCCTCAACAGATTCTGGCCAAGAATGTAGAGGCATTGCGAGTCATCCTGGAGCTTGGACAGACAGAAGGTAATTATTTGAAGGAGTCTTGGAAGGATATCCTCATGTGCATAAGTCAGCTGGACCGGTTGCAGCTCATTACCGGCGGTGTTGATGAAGGTGCCATCCCCGATGTGTCCAAAGCGCGCTTCATGCCGCCTGAAAGAACAAGTACGAACGACTCTCGTAAATCGACAGCCTCTGCCCGACGCCGAAATAGATCTAACCCTGGGGCGAGAGGCTTTTCCATGGAAATTGCGCTCGAGAGCAGATCAGACGATGTTATTAAGAGCGTAGATCGGATTTTCAGCCATACCGCAAATCTAAATGGCGAGGCCATTGTCCACTTCGCCAAGGCTCTCACGGAGGTGAGCTGGGACGAAATCAAAGTATCAGGCTCTAACGACTCCCCGCGAACATACAGTTTGCAAAAGATCGTCGAAATCAGCTACTATAACATGACCCGTGTCCGTTTCGAGTGGACTAATATCTGGGTGGTTCTCGGCGAGCATTTCAACAAGGTGGGATGCCACAACAATACAGCGATCGTGTACTTTGCACTCGACTCGCTACGGCAGTTGTCAATGCGTTTCATGGAGCTTGAGGAGCTTCCAGGTTTCAAGTTTCAGAAGGACTTCCTAAAGCCATTTGAGCATGTTATCGCCAATTCAAGCAACTTGACTGTTAAAGACATGGCCCTACGTTGCTTGATCCAGATGATTCAAGCCCGAGGTGAGAACATTCGGTCAGGTTGGAGGACCATGTTCGGTGTCTTTACTGTTGCAGCGCGGGATCCTAACGAGACCATCGTAAACTTGGCTTACGAAAACGTTACCCTTGTTTATAAGACACGGTTCGGTGTTGTCATCTCTCAAGGAGCCTTCACGGACTTGATAGTTTGTCTTACCGAATTCTCAAAGAACATCAAGTTCCAGAAAAAGAGCCTGCAAGCGATGGAGACGCTTAAATCGATAATCCCAAAAATGCTCAAAACTCCGGAATGTCCACTATCGCAAAAGTTCAACCAAACACATGCACCAGATGGTAGTCCATCAGAGCCGCCTAATGCTGTGTCTAGGCAGCAGGGCGGTACTTCTATCGAAGAGGGTTTCTGGTTTCCGGTTTTATTCGCATTCCACGACGTCCTAATGACAGGGGAAGACTTAGAAGTAAGATCGAATGCATTGAATTATTTCTTCGAAGCCTTGCTTCGGTACGGTGGTGATTTCCCGTCTGATTTCTGGGATATACTATGGAGACAGCAGCTATACCCAATCTTCATGGTACTGCGGTCGAGACCAGAGATGACCAATGCTCTTAACCATGAGGAACTGTCTGTATGGCTGTCGACCACCATGATTCAGGCACTTCGTAATATGATCATCCTCTTTACACACTACTTCGATGCCCTCGAGTACATGTTGGATCGCTTCCTCGAGCTGCTCGCACTTTGCATATGCCAAGAAAACGATACGATCGCCAGGATAGGCAGCAATTGTCTTCAGCAGCTAATCCTGCAGAATGTAACGAAGTTTACTGGTAGCCACTGGGCTCAGATCGTCGGGTCATTCTGCGAGTTGTTCGAGAGGACAACAGCTTACCAGCTGTTCTCGGCCACAACTATTAACCTCCCATCCGCTCTATCGCCACCTCCCAATGGACTAGGTTTTGAGGTTCCTCTTACGCCTACAAGTGACTCGCCCACAGACGAAAGGTCGCTAAAGATTAATGGCACAGATAGGGGTAGCATCTCATCTGGAATCGAATCTGCTTCAGATGCCACTGCTCTACCTCACCATGCTGAAGACTCGCTGCGTTCGCCGAATGGCAATGGCTCGAGCCGTCTTGAAGACTATAAACCTACTTCTTCACTCCAGCAGCAGCCTGTAGTAGTAACGGCGGCTCGGCGGCGCTTCTTTAACCGTATCATATCTCGTTGCGTTTTACAACTCCTCATGATTGAGACGGTTAATGAACTCTTTTCTAATGACACCGTCTACTCTCAGATACCATCTAGAGAGTTGTTGCGTTTAATGGCGCTCCTTAAAAAATCATTCCTTTTCGCTAGACGGTTCAACGAGGATAAGGACTTACGCATGCGCCTATGGCGGGAGGGGTTCATGAAGCAGCCGCCCAACCTCCTAAAGCAGGAGAGCGGCTCGGCTGCCACGTATATCCAGATCTTATTCAGGATGTTCGCCGATACGTCGCCGTCGCGTGCAGAGAGTCGACCCGAAGTTGAGAAGGCTCTAGTACCCCTCTGCAAAGACGTCATCAGGGGTTACTTAGCGCTGGAGGAAGAATCGCAACAACGAAACATTGTAGCGTGGCGTCCAGTCGTCGTTGACGTGCTGGACGGCTACTCGACGTGGCCGGAAAAGGAGTTTACCGAGCACATTCCTTCGTTCTATCCCTTAGCAGTTGAGTTATTGGGCAAGGAACTTAGTGCCGACCTGAGAGTAGCTCTGCTCGCTGTCCTGAGAAAGGTTGGCGAAGTAGGTCTCAGGATTGAAGGGATGTCCGGTGGTCGGCGAGAGAGTGTTGCCAGCGTCGCCATCGGCGGGGACATGCCAACTGCGGAGTTAGAAGTCGGTGAGGTTGGTATGGGTGGCATAAGGGCGTGAGATGGCGGGTCGATTCTACCATGGCGCTAGTTGCTAGCGGTCATTCGGCACTTCCCAGAGCGCGATGGGAGCGAGGCCATCGCGAGTATTGATTTGTCATTTGTCATAAAAGGGGCATTGTAACAAAAATGGACGCGATTAATAGGCGGCTACGGTCACATCTGGTGTTCGGCTGGGCGGGAGGGACCATTACAAGCAAGCTAAGCTCTTGTATGATAGATACAATTTTGTTTTTTCTTGGTGTTTTGCGTATGTAGGCACTACATATATACGCACGTTGTCTCAGCGCTGGTGTTTCGTACTGCACAATTCTAAATCCATTTTGCCCGCCGAAGAGGATGGGATAGATGAGTGAAACCTCATGTCTGACATGTCTGAGTATGTCTAGACGCCAAGGTCAAATTCGAGATGTAACATCTAGGTACCTAAGGTAAGGTATTTATCTGGGACAATAGACCTCCTGCATGTCACAGCAATTCTTCAAACAAGCTTTGTCTGCTCCCATACGCAGTAATGCCGTTTCTAGTAAGCCTTCCAGCTCCCGTCTTGGAAGTCATCTGCTTGCCGATTGGCTGATTGCCCCTGGCCTGTTCTAGACTATATATAACCGTTACTGGTACGTACGTCTGTATGTATACCAAGGAGGTATTCCTGCTTGTCTTCTCAGATTCTTAAATAGGTCTGCGGAGTTGAGAGCCGGGAGCGAAAAGGGGTCGCGGGTTACACAATATACTAAATTCTTCCGCGCGGTTAAGGATTACTGAGACAGCTTGAATTGTGGTCTTCCGTATTAGATACTGCTTATCAATTTTTGTCATATACCTCATCATTCGCGCCGTCGCTATCGGCGAGGAAATCTGGAAATCTGGTGTGACCTCGCGTTGTCTACGGGGTCCGAGATTCTTACAGTATCTATCCCCATCCACATCGACGTTGACGATATAAGTTTTTTCGACGATAGCTTACTTTCTTTGTTCCCTGATTGATAAGGTATTATCTAAGTCGAGTGTGTCGTCTAACCAGTATGCATTTATGTTTGGCACACCTCTGTAGGGCTGCTAAGCGATGTGAATACATGTACCTATTAATAGACGAATGATCGTCCGTAATTCGAAGTCGAAAGGCATTTTTCAGTATTATAAAATTATACATTCATAGGTTAAAGTACCAGGGACAAGAAGACACCGAGATTTCAGTAGGGTAAGGAGGTAATCTCTTGTTCCGGAGGTTTTTTATTATTGGATAGGATCCCGTATTACTCCCCTTGTTTAACCCTCGCTTGCTTACCTCCATGCTACCTATGAGTCGAGCTACCAGGGTGGCGAGCATGATAAGTGATAGATGCCTTATGTAGAAAGAAATGGGAAAATAAAATACCGTATACATAAGCCGTCTATTGGTAGATGACATCTTATTTACGTGGAAAGACGGGCACGTGTGCTTACGTTAAGGCTGAGCAGCGAAAGCTGGAGGAGGGTTAAATTATCTATCTATTGTTCATGTTCATTAATAGATGCTATTGTATGTTGTATTGTGTCTATCCAAGACAGATGCATGTGTATAAATTTCCTCTTCGGGGACCTTGTTGCGTTCCCCTTCTGATTGGACAATTCCTACCCCAAGTAGAATCCGCTTCCTTCTAAGCCATCGGCAGTTCTGTAGGTCTTTTCCTCAACAGGAAATCGAAGACAAATGGAGATGTGATATCGTCAGTTTCCAGAACGCCTCGATCAGGACTAGTTGTAGGGAGGGGATACAATAAGCTATCAGTGCATATACATACTGCGCCCTTGGATGTAGGTGGTATTCAGAGCTTTAGAGCCTTAGATATGCTGATCCTGTCATGTTCACGATATTATACAGGTAATTACTCTCCAAAGTCACAGTCTGGTCATGTCCGAGGTTCTCATTTACAGACTAAAGTATCTTCCCCTTGCCCCTGAATTGGAACCCGTGTTCCGGGACGACTGATCAGCCTTACCACGACATATTGCAAGGTATCTAGCTACGTAACTGCTGCATGTAAAACTAAGTGATTACGTGAGAGCGTGCGGTGGGCTCTGGAAGGTGTTGTTGATCCCCACTGGATAGGAATGAGACCTTTGTGGTTATCTGAAAGCCGAGCCTTGGTTCAACACCCCCCTCGCAAGTCAGCTCCCAGACAGGAGGAGTTCGTTGTGACACGCTATAGTTCGGATGTACTTCGTTGCCTAAGGCTCAGCATCCTATCGTTATATTACTCAGCCCTAACTGGCGAGTAACGAAGTTTCAAGCCTCGATAGTCACCGCTTTAAGGGGCCCTATTGAGTAGTTAATCAAGCATCAAGAACTCTTCTACATCATCAGCAAAGAAGTTTGAATCTAGCTCAGCTGAGCTTAACTCAGGTTGACTCGTACGTGGGGGCAAAGGAATCCAACCCTGACCCTGACCGCTACCTAGAGACACCGTTGCTGCAGAGCCCCAAATTTATCGGGCTGCACCTTGCTTCAACCCCTGACGACGTGCCTCGTATCGTGGCTACTGAGGTTAGAAGGTCCTACGTTAATATCTTCCCGGCCGCTAGCAAAGGAAGATGAGCTGAAGCAACTGCGTAGTATAGCATCGGATGCGACTCTCCCTTTTCGACGCTCTAGATATCTCGGCGTGCTTAATAAACGGCAGACCTCTCCGAGTCGGAATTCTGGCGTGAGATATCTCCCTGAATACAACGTTACGCTACTGCAGCAAGCACCAATACGAACACCAACGCAAAAGAGATTGTCTATGGGTGTGTCGCATAACCGGCGCACCGGTATCCTCGCAAACGAACCAAGCTAGTCGTTGTAATCATGGTTGGAATACCAAAGAGTAATCGTTGCACATTTTGCAAACTACGGAAGACAAAGGTAAGCCATCTAGACTTGCTCCGCTTCCCCTATCCTCACCGGCTAAACTTGATATTTCCGAATACCTAGTGTGATGAGAACTGGCCAACATGTGGTGCATGTGCTCGGTCCGGCAAGGTCTGCTCTGGAGCACGGAACAACTACAAGTTTGTGGTGAACGGCTGTCACAATGAGTCGAACGATTCGGATGGTGTCAGCAAACCCTCCGATAACAGCAGTCAGATTCAAAGCCAACAGCCACGAGAAGCTGACCCGAATGGGAATATGATCATCGACATAAAGGAGTATACCTCCACTACGGGTACCGGTACTTTCCATCGGATGCGGCTTACACGCCCACGTCGCGCTAGGAACATCAAATGTAGTAGGCCAACACCATCCCTTACACCATCACCGACACCGTGCCCACCCATGGGCGCTTCCGATCGACTGGCAGCCCAATTAGTGTATTGCTTAGAGTCTGCGTCTGGGACGGGTCGTGATATGTTGATATGGGGCCCTTCGGTGTGGATGATACCGCAGAGGCTAGGATCAGAAAGCGCAGTATTACGAGACACAGTCAAGTTGGTTGTCACATCCTGGGCTAACAGCCAACGGGGTACACTACCACCAGAAGCGTGGTTGGATTTACGACTGCATACGCAAGCTTTAGGAAGTCTGAGGAAAGCTCTCCAAGAACCGGGGCAAGACTTGGTAACAGACACAATAGCGGCGCAGTGGTTGTTGCAGAAGCTTGAGGTGAGTGTATATTAGTATGTTTGGAGAGATAATCATGAACCCATTCCTGATACTGTAGTTATGAGAACCAGCTCACATACGACTTCGAACGGGGCGCGAACCAAGAGCGTCACGCTGCTGGGCTGACCGCTGTCGTTAGTAGAGGCGGCCACTGGCAAAGCTTCGACGAATTAGGACTTCACGCCACCTTCGACAGCTTTTTTAATATGGTAAGTCAAGACTTCAAGGGGTGTATCAGATCGCAGTAGCTAATGACCAGTAATTAGCTGCAAGAAGACGTACGTCTGGGGAGAGACTGCGTATTTATGCATCATGAATGGGCAACAGCTTTCAGGCAAGCAATAGATTTTACCACGACACGGCCGGTTATCAAGGCTATGTATCGTCTCTGGGTCGAGATGACGACTTGGCCGACCCTAGTAAGACTCGTTCGGACGTTATGTCAAGACCCTACAGATACTATGACCGTAGCCGAGCTTGTACTCAGAGCCAAGCCGGTGATCGAGTACCTCGAGCACGAGAACGAAACAACACTGAAATCGCTGATGGGATCAGGGGATATAACCGAGGTAGAGAACATATCAAACCCGGATTTATTCCCAACATGCTACCAGTTTCGCGACATCGACACGGCGAAGCTATTCTATACTCACGCCATGTATAGCATTATTATCCATCGAACTCTGCAAGAGGCGGACCTCGTCTTAGAAAACTACAACTCGGGCGTGATGAAGCGGTGCAGAGAATACAGCAAGCGAATATGGATGTCATACTGCTGGATGAGCGCGAAGATACCGCTCGCCGTCGAATACACAGCTGCGCTGGTATTTTCTTACGAATCAGCAAACGAAGAAGAACGAGAGTTCTGCATGAGAAGTCTAGGGGATCTGGAATATTATAGGAGGCCACCACCGGTGGGTCGATGGATAGACGCAACTATTATGGCTAATGTAAAGGGGTATACTGGTCGCCTACCATTTATTAAGACCCGGGACATAACCATCGAAATGTGTGGAATAGGCTGCCGGAGCTAACAGGGCACATGGACATTTTGAACTCATACGTGAGCTAGGCTAATGGTAAAAGAGTACAAAAGTTTTTGGTAATCCGATATCATTGCATTGTTCTTGATACCGTCTTCCCAATTCCGTAAGAAAAGTATAGGATACTGAGTGATATATGCAACAAGCTATATCCATTGCTTCCAGCATCCACATTCTTGGGGTTTAAATATGGAGTGCGATGAACTCGAATACTAGGCAGTCTATTAGGCTTGGTCCTGTACGTCGAGAGTATTAGAGCACGGGGGCTTACGTGGCTGATCTGGTCTGGCCGCATATATGTATTTCCTCAAGCTATTATGCCATGGAACTGGCTGACATGACCCCTGAATGCTAGAAGTAACAGAGGGATGAGTGTATGGACTCTTCAGCCCTTACTAAGGATTCAGGATCTCTCGGATGAATTGTCGGAGGTCATCAGCTTCTTCGGGCACAGTCCGTTCGTGTAAGGTGAGGATTGCCACCTTCAGGGCATTGTCTTGTGCAGTAGCGTCTCTTACAAGACTTTTAAGTGCATCGATCTTGTAGGTAGAAAATGGCGTGACCCTCTGAATGCTCAGGAGGGCCTCGAAGAAATCAATGAGATTGAGATGCATCAACATATCCTTTTTATCGATCATCGACAGGGCAGCAAAATGTAGCAACCCGCCATGGCCGTTAGATTTAGCGTATTCGTGATTCAAGTCGGTAAAATCAGACCAAGTGACAGCACGGAAGTTCAGAGCCGTCAGACGAGGTAAGATCCGTAGAAGACGGCCTTGGGCGAGCGACTGCTGCTGGATACCGAGAGGATGATTTGCACAAAGCGACAATATAAGTTCATATACGTCGCGATCATAGAAGATTCTTCGCCACAACAGCCCTTGACCGGGTGGTTTCCTGATCGCGATTTCCATGCCATTAACTGATACGCCGTCGGATGGTCGAGTATCGCAGTCGACGTCAAGAAGATCGCCTAAGACTCTGGAACCCTTCTCGCCAACTTCAACTTGCGGCGCGCTCAACCACTGTGTTAGGAAGTGTGTAACTATACTGTTCATCCTTGCTAGAATAGCGGCGTCACCTGGTGACTTGGTGGCCTTTTCAAGCACGGTCATGGCAAGAATATTCGCTGACGGAGCCGGAGACCGTAGAGCTTGTATTAAAGCTTCTTCCGAAGCTAGTGATAGTATCTGGGTGAAGGTGAGGGGACCAAGGAGCTTGATCGCTAAGCTACACAGAATTTTGGGGTCCTGCTGGTACTGCTTAAGGATCTCGGTGATTTTTGGTAGAAGCCTTGGAATAAGAGGCGGGATGTTGGCATCTATCAAATAGGTGTTAACCACTACTATGCATATCTATAATTACCTAGGTATATAGGTAGTCTTAGCTAGGTGAATCTAGCTGGGTAACCCTACCGGTAAGCTGGAGTTCCACATCGTCGAACAGCTTAAGAGTTGGTTCTAGGTTCGGATCTGCGATGAGCTCATCTAGATGCTTTTCTAACTCCTCAACACCGGTGACTGGGATCGTATCTGTATCCATTTTAACGGCGATCCGGGTCATTGTGAAGCATGAGAAGTAATGAATAGGGGAGAGTAGTAAAGTTGGCTTTCAGGAATGAAGATGGATTTCCGAAAGACTGGAACTAAAAGAAAGCTACCTTAGGTACCTTAGTGGGGGCGGGGCTGTCGTGGCTGGAGCTATGTATTGTAGGTAACCTAGGTAGGTACCTAAGGTATGTACACCCAGAGCGGGGAGATCTATGGCACAGCGAATCCACAGTACATTGAAATGTACCTAGGTAGGTACCTTAGGTACATATACATACGTACCCACAGACCCCACCAAGTCCCCGCCGAAATTTTGAGAAAGCTTCCATGACTCTAATTCATCCTTTTTCAAAATCGTCGCTATTTCGCAACTCACCCCGACAACAAGCTGTATCCAACAACGACGTCTCTAATAAGAGGCCTCTTCATGCATCAAAATGTCAGGTCGCGGCGGTAGAGGAGGCCGAGGCGGCCGCGGTGGCCGTGGTGGCTTCGCAGCAGGTCGCAAGGCCGCGCCGCAAGGAATGCCTGGCGCCGACGAGCCTGGTTTGATGTTCAATGAGAAGCCCCAAGACACATATCCTGTAAGCCAACACCTCCTGCCTACTTACCTGCCTACCTACCTACCTACCTACTAGAACTCGATGGCCAATCAATATTAACATCGCGATCCCCCCCCCCCCCCCCCCTAGAAATCCTACAACCCCCCAATTGCCCCCCCCCTTGACGACTCCGAATCCCGCGCCATAGCCTCCTTCGTCGCGTTCCGGCGCGCCTTCCACAGCACGCCCTTCTACACGCACCGCCACCTAGCCAACACTACTAGCGACGCAGCAACATCCAAGCCCGCGGATCCCGTGCGCCGTGCCTACGGACAGCCGCAAATCAACGCGCGCTTCGCCGTCAAGAACCGCGCCACCCTAGACCCCTTCCAAGCCGTGCCCATGTACAGCCACAAGTTCGCCGACGAGACGCGCACGCTGCCCGACCTGAAGGCGCGCGAGCACGAGTACGTCCGCGCTCTGTTCCCCGAAGAGCTGTGGGCCACTCTGGACGGGAAGGATATAGGCGGGCCTAAGGGCGGGTTCCTGGGAAGCAAAGCGTCGCGGGAGAAGAGGGGGATTAAGCGCAAGGCGGTGGTGGCAGGTGGCGACCCGTTTGCTAGCGACGACGAGGGAACCGGAACCAGAGCAGATGGTCTGCGCAGACGTCCGCACGAGGACGAGACGGAGGAGGAGCGTAAGGCGCGCATCGAGGCGGCGATGAAAGACGGTGATAACGAGGATGCCGCGAACGCCGAGGACGTGGACTTGGACGAGGAGGAAGAAGAGATGTCTCAAGAAGATGATGATTACGGCGATGACGAGGGTGGCGATTACGATGCGGAAGCTTACTTCGACGCGGGAGACAACGACGACTACGGGGAAGACGAAGGGGTTGGGGAGAGTGCTATGGATTTTTAGTCGCCTATTTTTCGAAATTGATGTCTAATTGCATTGGGGTCGGCGTTCACGAGAGAAGGGCCTGATACTAGATATATAACAAGACCTATGATACCATGGCATTTTGGCATTTTGGCAATTTAGCATTTCTTAACCGAATAGAACTCTTTCCTGCTTCGCTAGACCTGCTCATTTTCAGGTTGTTCTACCAACTTGTGATGACATTGCATATACCTAAGCTTTACTGAATTATACACACCACAATACGCCTTGTATTGCTATCTATCCGCTGGAGAACCATTGATTGAATATCTAGAAAGGTTTAACCCCTTTTTCTCTTCCCCCGGAATACTCGCTGACCAATAATGCCAATAATGAAGAACAACGCGCGACGAAACCAGATAAAAATAAAGGGGATCCCGGTGAAAAGAAGGAACTAATGGAAGGCCATGAAGAATGTATCCGACTTAGAATGCAAGCTGTCCTGTGCTACTGTGAAACGCGCTTCTTTACCTGCAACTTCGTACCCTCATCCCCATATACTAACCACGCCCCGCTCCATACATGTATATTAGAAAGAACAGTGTCGTGCTCTGCCATCGGCATGCTAAGCTGTTTGATTTGTTTGGTGAGCAATTAGGTTGAGTGAATGTATCCTCGCTTGGTATCCTTAGGTACTCTTCCTCATCCTTGCCCCTCTCTCGGAAGCAGATGCGATCTTGGAAAGACTAGTTACTCGTTAAAAGTAGCTACGCATGGCATCTTGATATCCGGTGCCACCTTTTAGGTCCTGCTCAAAGTTTTGCTGCACATTGAGGACCTCGCGAATATGGCGCATGCTGAGGGGCTCTCCCTTGTTGACAGCAAGTGCTTGAGCAGTGCCAATTGTGTTCTTGATCTGCCGACCGTTAAGGTTGTGTCGTGCCAAGCTTGTATAATCCTCCTCATCGAACGGCATCAAGTCGATACCCGCGACTACTCGGGCACGTTCGATAAAAATCTTGAAGATAGCTTTCTTCGCCTTCACGTCTAAATCGTCATACTTCAACGCAATGTGGATTCGGGATTGGAAAGCGTCATCGAAAGTCTACAGACGGTTAATTCAAGCGTTAGTTCCCTTTCATCCAATATGTACAGGAAGGACGTAAGAGGATACATACCTGCACACGATTCGTGGTGAGGAATAATATCCCCTGAAAATATTCCAGCTGCCGGAGGAAGATGCTAACGAGAGCATTTCGATGGATATCATGCATATTCCGCTTCTCCAGAAATACGTCAGCCTCATCCAGTAGGAGAATGGCGCCCCAGGCATGACAGATGTCGAGGATCTTCTGTAGTTCTGCTTCAAGATAGCGCGAGTCGGTTCCTAGGTCGCCGGCTGATACCATATATAAGGGGCATTTGAGGAGCTCGCTTATACCCTCTGCTGTCAACGTCTTCCCGGTCCCAGGAGGCCCATGCAGGACAGCTACCAAGCCCTTTCCCTTGCCCTGAATAACATCATCGATACTTGCGGCTGGGTGGTACTTATGAGACTCCACCAGAGCCTTGGGATTCTAAATTAGCGAAAAGTTCAACAACTCCAGAGGCCAGCTTAGGCAGCTGCTTGTGTATCTAAGAGTGGGTGGGGAATAAAGCTTCATCACTTACCTTAACTATTTCCTTGGTGTTTGACTGTAAGACCAGCGAGTCGTAAGCGTGCTCGTTCCACGAAATCTCCTTAATACCAGACACGGTGAACTCGAGCCAGAGCTTCTCGG
The DNA here is from genome assembly GCF_022478715.1 of Daldinia decipiens. Classification (NCBI taxonomy): domain Eukaryota; kingdom Fungi; phylum Ascomycota; class Sordariomycetes; order Xylariales; family Hypoxylaceae; genus Daldinia; species Daldinia decipiens. The sequence goes on from NW_026054586.1 coordinate 199,831, forward strand.
CAAACGCAAATCCTAGGACGACAGGTGAGGCAATCAAATATTCTTCGTCGGTAAAGACTGGCGGGGTATCAGCATTTCCATCTTCCCCAGCACCCACTTCGTCGCTCTTGGCATTCTCATTTTTGCCCTTCTCATCCTTACTAGGAACTTGATCAAGCTTCTCTTTCGGCGTCTCCGTGTCAATGAAATCTTTAGGTACACGCACGGTGCATACATTCCCTTTATTGTCCTTGTATACCTTGGTCACAAATTTAACTTTGCCACCGTCGTCTCCGGCGGCACCTTCGAGGCCGACATCACCCCCCGTATCGTCTCCCGAGTCACACCCGCAACCCTCAGCCTCATCGTCGCTATCGTCGTCGTCGCTAAGAACGTCGTGATCCTTGGGCCGTACAAGGGAAACCGGGTAGTTGGGGTTTATACGACGATGGATGGCTGGATCAACCATGATCCGGCCATTGATGTTGACCTTGATTACAGACTTCTTTTTCTTGTGGTATGCCATGCCTTGATGACCCTTGTAGTGCACACCACCAAGGCTAACAAATTTCTTACCACGCTCGATAAGATCTTTGCGTAGCTGAGCTTCGTTCTTGTGGTATTTAAGAGGATAACAGCCCAAACTCGTAATCTTACGAGCACCACGGAACTCAGTTATCTCCTCCGACATGCTACCATACCCGAATTGCTTGCCGTCGTATTCGAAGTACTGCGCTCTTGATATTAGCGACCGAGTCTACAATTCAGAGCTGATGCCTTATGACAGGAGAGGGAGACCTACCTTGCCCTCTATGTAATAGAATTCCCCCCTAACAATACTATAGTGTTTTTCGGCTACTTCGACCTTGAAGACGCGGGGTTCATCAACAGAACCATACGTTGTTGTGTACGCAAGCGTATTAGGCTTCCAAAGAGCCCATAAAAGATCGAATGTAATAAGGCCATTGTCTAGCATAGGATATAGACTGATAGTCATGTGAGCAAATCATGTCACCAACTACATAGAACGCTTGATAGCTTACCTATTTTTGGTCTCGGCGAAATCCGTGTCTATATGTTTAATAAGGACTCGTAGGTGGCGCCTTTTCTCGTCAATCCATTTCTGAACCTTTCTACGTTCTTTCCGTGAATCTCCTTCTGGCTCAAGGTCCTTGAGGTTTTTCACGTATGTACGCATATCTTCTAGATATCTGTAGCTGTGATTAGCGATTTGTAAATAAGATAAAATACAAGTAGCTCACAAGAATAGCATCTTGGGGTCTAGCTTAGGAGTCTCTTCAACTAAGCTGACACCTTTGACGTTTCCGATTATATCCTTGAGGGCCTCTCGTAGTTGTTTGCTTTTAATATCGACGATGGTTGTCTTATATTTTCCCTCCCAGTCAAAGGTTCTCCTCACGTGAAAGAGGTATTCATCATATTGGGAGCTACTAGCATTCTCAGCCGTATCTTGGAGCTTGTAATTATGGATCTGCGAATCCCAGACTTGATCCACGCGTTTGAACTCCAGGCGTTGCGCAACTGGCTTGGTATCACGGGCGTCCTTTGATTTAGATTCCCTGTTACGGCTTGCGTGACCTTCTAGCACAAGGTCGCCAGAGCTAAGCCGCCTCAATCGACCCCTGAGTGGCAAGTTATTACCACGGCCCCTATTCATGATATTTATAGGTTTTGACCTGTTCTCCGGTTGTTCATTCCGTTTCTGCGCATATTTATTGCCGAAATAGGCATCATGGTAACCCATCATAGAAGCACCAGGAGGCGCAAATCGATTATCGAAATATGCATCATGGTAACCTATCATAGGAGCATCGGGAGGAAGCTGGTACCCGCCAGAATTGAGACCGCCAACGAGCCCTCCTTGAATACCTAATCCAGGAGAACTTTGGTTGAGAGAAGTGGTGGGACCGCCGGTAAGATTGTGGGCGAGGCCTATAGATGCAGTATGGCGCAGGAGCTGTTCGACTTGCAATCGTATTCTGGCAAGCTCTTGTTCCGCGGCCTCGCCAATACCCTCTTTTTTGTCGAGATGAGATACATCTTCATCCTCGGCGTCAGTATCGCTAGTATTGACTTCTGAGGCCTTGATTTGTGATTTTGACTGCTTAGTGCTCGTCTTGGATGACTTTATCAACTTCTTGGCTTTCCGGAGATCCTGACGCTTCTTCTGGATCTTCTTCTTCTTCGCGCGCCCTTCGCTCCCAGACGCGGACTCGGTGTCGGTGGACTCATCTGAGGACGAGTTGGTAAACCCGTCCTCGCTACTGCCAGAAGAACTCTCACTATTGGCAGGAGATGCCTTCTTGGACTTACCAGACTTCTCTTTCTTGGCTTTCTTATCGTGTTTACCAGAGGCTTTCTTTTCGTTCTTTAATCCTTTGGTCTTCTTACTGGCGTCTGGGAGAGCGGTTGCAAGGCCATCCTCGACCGGAAGAGCTTTGGTGTCGTCACTGTTAGGAAAATTGCCTTCATGACGGTCTGCCGAATGACTGGTTTTGGTTTTCTGAGATTCGATTTCCAAATCCATGTTGGAGGCCATATCTGCTGGACGGTTCCAGCGCAGGGAGCTCAAGACTCTATGGGGGATCAGAAGTAAATGTAGCTAAGAAGAGCGCACAAATGGCTTTTTAAGACTCGAATGATCTGTAAGACAGTATAGAATGACTTGAAGCTGAAAGGCGGGGGAAATTCCTGCTTCTGTTTGCTGTGGGCACAATTAAAATCTTCAAACGTCGTGGGTGATCATGACTGGCTGGTCCGTAACCTAAATACACCGTGTCAGCAAGGGGGAAACAACAAATTACAATAAAATAGGAATTAAAGGGTGTGAAATGAGTCGTGTAATTAACAGTGCCAACTGTCAAAATCTCTTTGGGTCGCCTTTTTCTTTCAGTGTCGAGTCCAACGACAGTTGCCACGCTGTACACGGCAGTACAAATAACTCTTCTTTTATATCCAATAATACTAACAATGAGACGTTACGCACCTATCGCGCGACAGATATTGCCGGCAGTGTTCAAGAAGCCAGCTGGAGTAAAGTGAAGAATGGGATAAGTGGATGGTATTGGAAGAATATGTTGGGAGTGGACAATGGTAAAAGGGTTGTGTATAAGACAGCTTCACAGGCAGAAGGTATATGTATTATATACCGAACTGTCTAAAGATAACGTGTACGTGCTATGTCTTTTTACTAAAGTTTTAGAATAGGAGCCAGTATGACGGACCAATACCCAAAGTTGAACAAAAAGTTACCAGAACAAAGAATGGCACGGCAGAAAGGCGTGTATGTGAATATATGTAAGAAGTGTAGAGGGTGTAAGGTTATGGTAGTGATAAGGCGGAATAAGCTGGGGGAGACACAAGGATGAGTTTTGTGGATGACGATACCTACATATGCATGTATGATATGACGAAGAGAAGAAGTCTGAACAGAGGTGTACATTATTTTGTTAACTTGGGAATTAGGCATTCTGCACGTGCAAATGGACATGGACAAATTAGGAGGAAGGATAACGGAAGAACAGCAAAGAACGGCAACAGCGGTTCCTCTGGAACAAGAAAGGGCGACTCCCGATGCTACTACTTCTTCAGCTGTGCGATATCAAAGTAGGCAGCGGCGTGGCGCATGTGGTGGTATAATAGGTGCAGGACCTATACATTCATATCAATGTACATAATGTACTTGCACCTTTTGGTTGGATACACAACCTTAGCGCCGCCTGCTGTAGCCTATTCTATCTTTGATTCCTGGGGAGAAGCAACGTCCTACCTGTGAGGAGATGGAAGTAGTGCTGATACCAAAGGTCGCCTACGGTCGCCTACCGTTGGCAGGGGTCCGTAGCTGAGTACATAGGTAACTTATGTAGGTACCTACCGAAAATTCCATGAAAATGGATTATACATGTACCCAGTCACGTACGAGATATCTGTCATATGTACGACTTATAACCTTACGACTCAAGCTCCAGTGGTTGATAATTCCTAATTCCTACATGACATAGAAGAGAAATAGCGGCATATTTCTGTATTTTAAGTGCGTGTATGTATGAATCTGCAAATGTGAGATCGACGCCACCAGACACGTCTTATGCGTAGAATAATAAATCTATTCTCTTGGCCACATTCAACGTAGAACTGCATGTACTTGATGTTTTAACTTTTAACACACATGCATAGGTTATGTACTAGGTATAGGTATGTATGTCTTGACTGCCTCCTACATATGTACCCGCCCACTCTAAGGGAGTAAATCTAGGCCCCGATTCGCCCCACCATGGGTGCCCACGTTTACATATGTAAGTGCATTCAAGATGATGGCTTAAATAATAACTTGCCTAGGTACAATACCTATGTAGTTATTTAATGCAGGACTAGGTTTGGCGCAACCCACCCCAACCGAGTATAAGGCTCCATAAACTACCTACCTAAACCACCCACGATGGGTATTAATAAAGATTAGTTAAATGCAACTATAGCAGTTATAATGTAGTAGTACATATTATTTAATGTGCTTGTTGTAGATTATTGTAGAAGAGGTTGATTAAATCACGACCGTGGCTGCGTGGCTGCGTGGTTGCTTATGCGCCTGTAGATCACTCCGGTAAACATGTCCGCCCTGCTATGCTATGCCGGTCACTAATAGTTTAAGCGGCTCATTTTATAATACTACCCGCTCTAACACCTACCTGCCTATATATAAGCCACCACATGACCAGCCTTGGAACGCTCACAGAGGACCAATGAGGCGACATTTAAACCATGCACCAAGAGACCAAGAGACTAATGAATACCTAGATATTAGGTACACACGTAAGACCTTTCGTCAAAACGTAATGCTGTATTATCTATAACTAACACAGCATACAAGTGAATAGTACCTAAGTTAGGAACATGGGTGCACACTAGGCACGCATAGCAAGCATATGATACGATCGACGGTAAACAATGCTAAGTGCTGGTTTTGATGCTGCTACATAGGTATTGATCTATTGCAGTTCACATGCTGTACGAACGTAGTTCTAGTTTGCTGCGCCGTCAGAAGCCCAGCCCAGCCCAGCCCAACAGGCTAGTAGGCATCATAGCACGGTATGTAGTCTCGTGCGCGGCCACGTCAATCGCATCTATCATGTCTTATATCTTCCCCAGCTAAGCTTGAGAAACACCTTGTAGGCAGCCAGCTCTGGTGCGCGCATTAGAATCCAAGCACGAGAAGGTAAGGAGATAAGGCTGAAATCGTGACTTATACAGAAATGGAGCTAACCGGGTGCGTACCTATGGAACCTATGCGTGTACGGCTCGGGGCAGACTTACGGTTTTCGGAGTCACCAGAGGTAAAACGCCCCTTGAGAATTTTGACCCATCACTTGCAGCATTTGGACGAGGCCGCCGTTACATCCTGATCAGTTACATTCTGATCAAGCAGCCTTTCCAGTGGGATACTACTCTTACATCCCGCATGCCCCTCACCGAACGCGGCATTGCTTTTCTTATGCTTCTGTATGAGATGAGTCGCAGGTAATTGAATAGAGGAAAGAGAAATTTCCTTGCAATCCTACATTTGCGGCGGGTAGTATGCAGGACCATACATTGAATATGTGCGTCGTTGCAGCACTACACCGATTTTGTTATCCAATCAATTGGGTAATCCCACGAAGCCTCACCTCAACAAAATCGACCTAGGTCAATGGAGATGTATGAATCATACAACAGCCTCTTTGTATTTCACAGGATTGCCTAGACCCGTAGTTTTAGAAATCATAATATGAGCGCGGCATATTTGTATATATTCGTCGGGATTCTAAATCGTCGGGCCTATACCTTCGAAAGGTATATTTAACATTTTTCTTCTTTTTTTTTCTTTATAGAATTCTCGTACTGGCGAAATTCATCGTTGCTGCACCGGGATTCTGCAGAAATCGAGGCAGCGCTATTGGCTAGGGTTAGACAACCGATAGTTGACATCTAAATGATGCAACTCATAAACCGAGAGCCAAGTAAAGAGTATCTCTATATTCTTTACCAACTATGATTGCGAACACCTCAATTGTAAAGGCCCGAATTAGGTATATATCAAGATTCTAGACTGAGATCCTAGATCGAGGCGTTAGAAATCACAGACGGAATACGAGACTTGGAAGCTTCCAAGTATTTTATCATGACGAGTTGGAGAGTTGGCGTATTCGCGGTAGGTATTTATGTAAATATGCCATGTAGACTAACCACTTATCCAATGAAGATGGCCAATAAATTCTAATAGTAGGTATTTGAACCAATGCGAGATTTCCCCATGCCTGTACTACCTATTACGTACACCACCTGGGCGGCAGCATGACGTTATGGCAGCTTGCGGCTTGCGAAACAACTTTTATTTCTCCAACCAAAAAGCATCGCGGGTTAAAACAAAATAAAATCAAGAAATTTCGCATTTGGCACTACTTTTGGGGGACGTCAATCCGCCTCATTGATGTTCTCATTGGTACATAGGCCAAGGACATGTATTAACTAACCCTTTTCCATTCCTCCCTAACCTACATAGCTATCTCTTTCCCCTCTTTGTTCGCATATTTAACTCTTCTTCAAGCTTTATACTTTCCCTACAATCAGCTCTAATCATAGTTTCGATTATCCCTTCGCCGGGACGATACTTCTAAATATCGACATCTTCTCGATTGCGCATTACAGAAGATTATGGGAAGGTTCAATTGGAGGAAGCTCCTGGGATGGGATCGTCACCCGTCGAACGGTCATCACGATTGGTCAATTCATGAACCCCATCGTCAACGTAAGTCAATTCACACATCTATCAAATTCCCTACTTAGCTATATTCGCTATTCGCCCTTGCTTCTTTAGATGTTTTCTTCAATTGATCTGACATGAGCTTCTGGGCTAACACTCGTCGGGCTCTCTGATATGAAGTCCTCCCCGTTCATCAAGACGATTCGGTCGAATCTGCCATTCCCGCTCCAGAAGTTACCAAGGTTGCCCTCCGCCTCCGATACCTTATCGAACAGTGCGTGCCATGCGAATTAGAAGAGTTGCAAATTACCCGGCCCCATAGCAAGATAATTACACCCAAAGTCATTAAAGCTGCAAAAGAGGCCGGCGGGTCAGAGAATAGCGCATGTGTAGTCTTCTGCCTCTTGGTTGTCAAACGTTGGTTTAAACATCAAGCCGTAGTTGAGCTTTGGGATGCCGACCTGCATCAAATCCGGGCTACCGCTTGCGAGGTCATAGCGAAGCAGATCATCGAGTCTGAAGATGATATACCTTATCTGCTACAGTCGATTCTGCTTAAGCGCTACTCCATCGTCGTCGACGGCGAGGAGACCCCGCCTGTTAACGCTATCGAGAAAGCTGTCGATCTTCATGCCCTGCGTGTAATTGCTTCTTCAGGCTACCAGAAATGTATTAACTATCTCTGGAGAGGTTGGCTCGTCCAGGACGAGAATGATCCTTCGAGCTTCGTCGACTACAAGGATCGCGACAACACTACGTTCATGCTTCATTTGGATCCCGACCGCATGCGAGCGCCCATGTACCAAAACGCCCTCCAACTAATCATTTCTTTCGTTTACCTGGCTCTCTACACTGGTGCGATCAACACCATTAACCCTGATGGTGACCTGGACTTTGTCGAAATTTTACTCTACGTTTTTACGTTTGGCTTCCTATTTGATGAATTGGCAAAGTTCTATAAAGCCGGATACCACATTTTCAGCTTCTGGAACGCATTCAACAATGTCCTATACTCGCTACTGATGGTTTCGCTCGCTATGCGCATAGTCGCCTTTACCCACTCACCAGATGACGATTCCCGTCAGAAATTCAACCAGCTTTCGTATAACTTCCTCGCGTTTACGGCGCCTATGTTCTGGATCCGCCTGCTGCTCTATATGGATTCATTCCGCTTCTTCGGTGCGATGCTTGTTGTGCTAAAGGTGATGATGAAGGAAAGCATGATCTTCTTTGCTTTGCTAATTGTTGTCGTTGTCGGTTTCTTGCAAGGTACGTATAGAGTAGGAGTATGTACGAGAAGCAACTAACATATTGCATAGCTTTCATTGGCATGGATTATGCAGACGACATGACGGGAGAGGATACGATGTTCATCCTACAAGCTATGGCTAATGCTATCATGCAAAGCCCAGATTTCAGCGGGTTTGAACGTTTTAGCCCGCCGTTTGGAATCATCCTCTACTATCTCTTTACATTCGTCGTCATGGTAATCTTGCTAAATGTATTAATTGCACTTTACAACAGTGCCTACGAGGATATATACGACAACGCTGACGATGAGTTTCTGGCGCTCTTTTCTCAGAAGACCATGCAGTTCGTGCGTGCACCAGACGAGAACGTTTTTATCGCCCCGTTCAACTTGATTGAAATATTTCTCTTAATCATTCCTTTCGAGTGGTGGATGCCGAAGAAGCAATACGAACGTCTTAATGACATTGTGATGGGAATAATATACTCCCCCTTACTCTTTTGCTCTGCCTTGTTCGAAGTCAGGGCAGCTAAAGATATCCGTCGAAATAGGAGGAGGGGCGAGGAAGACGATGATACCGAAGAGGAATGGGAGCAGATGGCGAACGATATTGACTTTGAAAGCGAGGGCTGGGCAAAGAAGGTTGCTAGTAGCAAAGCTAACATCGAAGAGGATCCTACCATGTTAGAGGTCAAGAAGCTGAGAGAGGACGTTGAGCAACTAAAGACATTACTGGAAAAAGTTGGCAAGAACATCAATGACAAGGCTGGAGATGATGATTTACTTTGATATATGATACCATAGGCGAGGACAGTCTACTTGTATGGCGATCATAATGAGTTGTAGTTTTATTTAATAATCTACATTAATACCAGTATAGTGTCTCGCTTGCATTAAAATGGTCAATTGGCGAACTAGAAGAATTATGATATGTGCCTAATGTATAATACTTAAACGACAATGAGATCAGATGATTAAACAATGATCCCCCCAAGCCAGACACTTCTTCTTACGAGGTTGCTTAACCTAATTCTCACATACAATTAGAGTCCGAGTCTCATACTTCCATCAATGGGCCTCTATGGAGTGAAAGCCCATTGCCTCTGGAAAAGCAACGTAATAAATAAATCTAATACGTTGGGTGAAATAGAGTCATGAAATCTATATGTTATTACGCTTATCTCAACAGTATGAGCGGCATGTCTGAGCTTAAAGTATACACGAATTATTAGCCCGTGATGCTACGCTTTCTTTCGTTCGGTTTCTATTAATACTAAAGGGGTTGAGCGTAGGTTCGTAGTATCACTGAACTCTGTGAGGTTAACTACAATGTCAATGTGTCTCCGATCAGGTATAAATTCTCGTCCTCCCCCCGACTATTCCAGTTATGGAGAAGAAGCCAAAGCAATTCATTTCATATTTTCGAATCTCTCGAATGTATTATTGAAGCCAACCCCTAGGCATATCGAATAACCACTGCCAGATTCCTTCGCCCCTGAAGAGACAAAGCCTCACAAATTAATAACAAGGAGATTAAAAAAGATCAAAGTACGTAATCTCAACGGCTATTCTTATAAACAAAACGAGAATCTAACAACAAAGAACATCTAGTTTCGCCATGGCTAGCCAGTCTTCAAACACACCCGGGCTACATGAAGTCCAACCAACTACTCAATCCGACGACTATATATCTCGAATGGGCTCTCTCACTCTCCTCGATACTGAGCCAACGTCCCGTCCTAACCCACATTATTATACCATGGTCACAGTACCCAACCGACCTCACTGTGCGTGCATTCAATGCGAGTGTCCTGATCTCGCGCGGATCCCTACAGTATACGTCAGCAACTCCGGTCACACCTCTGCCGAGCCACAGCCTACTTTTTGCCTCAGATGCGAGAGGGTTGAGTTATGGGGCAAGAATGAACCCTCATACAAAGGATGCAAATGCGAGTGTCGATGCCGGCTTCAGCGTGTGGATGGCGAGCTGCAGTGTGGCGACTGCCTCGTGGCCAACCAGGAGAACCCTCACCGCCATCGGCCTCATGGAAAGGCGTAGTGAGTCAAAACTATAAAGGGTTGGGGGCGCGGTTGATTATATCCTGTAACCTTAACCCTTGGACATGTTTTAGGAGGGCGGAGGATTATACGAATTTTTAATCATCATATTCATCATAGCGGGAATGCTTTCATATTTCGAACCGGTTTCGGGACGAAACGGTCATACAAGTCGACGACTTACAGCATGTTCTAGCAGCTTGTATTAAGACATCATATGATACACTTTCTTATGTTGCCTACAATAAAGCTTGTTCTCATCTCTATTAATAACTTACTATCGATTCAGTAATATAATATGATTGAGTTGATATTATTTAAAATTCTGCCTAAGTGCCTCGATGATTTCATAATTATTGACTTGCCATGTTAGTATTAATAGATCACGAACAGCATACATGTACACGTTGATGTGATCACTTGTGATAGACAGGTTTGGCTCCTAGCTTGCTAGAATAATTAAAATGGCTAATGCACATTACTGACATATCTCTTTAATAACATGGAAAAATACATTCGGCCAGCCGTTCGCGTCATATCGTCCGTTTCCCAAGAACCCCAAGATACAGGATTCAACCAAGTCCACCGTCATAAAATATCCTATACAATACAGGCATAGATCCAACACGCCAGGGAAAAGGCTTGTGTTGTTGCACCGTTCAAATCTTCTTGGCCCATTCACTCCTCGCCACCCAGCTCCTTAGCCTCTTGCCGTAGATGTAACTAGGGATAGTGAGCAGGCTGATTCCTAGGTTTAGCATTGCGATTCCGATGAATAGGACCTTAGGTCCGTGCTCAATAAGCAGTCCGTTTCCGATGGTCGAGGCGACGAAGCTTAAAAGCGCCTTGACGAAGTTGATAGTCACGAATGCCTGGTTAGCATCCTTGGTATGACAGTCAATAACGTAGCTGACCGATGCCTGAGCAGCGAATGGCACGGCTACCGAGTGCATCGTAATCCATACTAAGCACCAGGTTAAGGATAACCCTTCAGAAGCAGCGATTCCGAACCCGATAAATCCAATTGTGCTGAATGGGATAGCAATGGCCATAAGGACCAAGCGGAATTCAGGCTCGAAAACGCCCCCGTTCCGCTTTGCCAACCAAACAGGGACTGCGTCAGCCATCCATCCGGAAAGTGGCGAGAAGATTAACGTGGCAATGGCCAGGGGAATGTTGGTGAGTCCAACCTCTGCCGGTGTAAGGTTGTACGGAGGCGCGGTGAAGATGTTGACAGACAAGACACCAATCATCAAGAGCCAGCAAAAGAAAGACGCGTATACGAGAGTGGAAAATATGACGGCAGGGAAGCAAATGAGAGGGAATGGCTTAATAACGCCCTTCCAGAAGGAGTCGTTCGATAATCGGCCACGGAAGATACGGAGCTGGCTCTTGTAGCTTTCCTTTGGCTCGTTGGCTGGGTCGTCGCCTTTAAGATCGAAACTCCCTATCGAGGATGCTCGCGACCCGGGGCGCTTGTCGTCGAACTTGGTGGTAGGCGGCTTCGTGTACGTGGTCTCGACGATTACGAAATACATGAGGGGTAAAATCAGGCAGAAGATGAGCGCACTAATAGCAAAGGTACCGGAGATACCCATTGACTCGATGATGTAACCAGAGATGATCTGACCCAGCAAAACGCCAGTCCCTAACATGACTCCCCACAATGATAGGCGTAATCCTCGCTGGTGGACGAAGAATAGATCCGAAACCGTCGACGTGACTAGCGTCTCTAGGGGAGCAGAGGCGATACCTTGAAAGATACGCATAGCGGCCAATGAACCGAATGACTATAGGGTGTGTTAGTACAGGCAGCGAGGAGAAAAGGTGAAGAACACCATGGCTTGACGTACATCGGCAAAAGTACCCCAGATGTTCGATATCAACAGCAATAGCGTAGATATCACGAAGAACGGCCTCTTTCCCCAGATATTTGCTCCCGAAGCCGAAAAGAAAGTCGCGGCACCCGTAAACAGAAGAATAGACCCGACCATGAAGGTAGCCACCGTGTCAGGGCTGGCATCGTACTGTTTACTGATTATCACCAAACCAGGTGAAATCATCGGGCCAAGCCTGTTTACGTTAGATTGTCCGTGTACAGTAAAAGCTACGACTCCGGGCCTACTTACGAGGTTGTAACGCCGGAGCTGAAGGCGAGAATGAGCATGATTGCGTTTTTCCTGACATTTGACCACTATATCTCTTCATCAGTCCTCAGCCACTTAAGCGTTTGCAAATCGAGAATACTGACATTGAGGGGATCATTAGGCGAATCGCTCGGCTGCGGCACCAGGATGATATCGCCATCTTTCTTTAACTCGCCGACGCTCGCTAAAAATGCATATTTTATTTAGCACGGAGGATAACGGACGGCATCGCAAGCGGAGCTCCCATAACTGACCTGTATCGAAGGACGGACCCTCATCCTCGCCAAGCTTCGATGTCCCCGGCGGGCGGGTCATATGCCTATCCTCTAGTACCCCGAAACCCATTTTGAAGGAAGAAAACAGAAACTGACGAAGAAAAATAAGCGGTATATAAGAAATACAGAATCTGAAGCGAAGGTAATGGGGAAAAAACGAAAGGTAAAAAAAAAAAGACGCTGCCGGCAGTGTCTGGTCGGATGATTAAAGATGGAATGAGAAAAGAGATGGTGAGAAAAGGAAATCGTCGCAAAATACACGGCGATACATGTCTTACTTATCCTTCTATTAGCGTCCTTGCGACGATGGCCTTGAGATGACCTTGCGATGATCATGTCGCACAGATGGCGGTTGGTAATAGTCCATCGTGTGTTCTCAGTGGAGTCGAGTTGGGCTCGACCCTGCGTTAAGTGATTGATCGCCGTCAAATGGACGTTTGTCTACGTTGTACGTATCGAGCACAACAAGGGGAGCCCGCATCGTTTCGCCTACATGCCTGTGGTAAACCTATGGTAAACGATTCTGGTACAGCGAGAGAGCGCGGTGAGCACAGAGAAAAGACTTATGAAGAGGGCCAATGCGATTGATCTTCGTCTTGACTGTTCCGTCCTACACAAAATAAGCCCATGTTCAAAGGTCAATGGGGCCGAAAAGCGCGGATCACCAGGGTTATAAAACAGACATCCCTCCCACAACCTGGTCGGAAACTTGCCATGGCCCCTGCCGATCCGGCACGATTTATCACGGTAGTTGAAGTAGTAGTTGGTTTGGCGTTTCCAGCCTTGTAGGCCCTCGTACATATGTATGTAGGGTTAAACTTTTTGAAGTCCTTGTAGTGTACATACGCACTTCTGGTCCGGCATTCGTTTCGATAAACGCCCGATTCGCTGTGGCGGGACACTCGGCATCGTACATCGGGATGGGGAAGTCTGGCTGATCCGGGACCTTATCGCAACAGGGGGATGGGATACCGATACTGGATAAAAGACATCTGATGACGCATAAATGCGCCCAGAGATTTATGTTTCGTCGTGGATTGTACTAACTTGAAACGAATCGGGTGACGAATCGGGGCGACATGGACTCCGATACCCCGATTAAAACCACCCTAGCCTGCGGATGCGATGCGGCGGATAAGCTTTCTTATTCGGTACTCCGCCCTCCTGTACGGCCGGTATACAGCATAAACTGTGCGGCAATGCAGTTCATCCAAACACCATATTATATAAGAAATAATAAGGAAAGATAAGTACCTATTTAACTAACTTTACGAATAATTATCATACACATTTAGTCGTTGACACCTATATTAAAATATTGATAATGTATAATGTATGATGTATAATAAATATAATAGTTGGCTATGTATACAAAAGCCACATATAATCTCGAGCAATGCAGGCACCGGCTATAAGGCACGCCAAAGCCAGCACAGCCCTTGAGAACGGACGTCAATCGATATACGAATGGGCATTGCTTCTAAACCATTGGTTGAACCTCACGACTATTTAGTTTCAGACCCATCATTTTGCTACCTAACTAATTGCCTAATCTAAGTCCATCTAGATCGACCACTTGAGAGCCATGGTTTTACATCTTCGTAGCGCAGTGTCGATGGAAAACAACATTAATAATATTATAGACGACCCGAGTTGAGCTAAAGATCGGCGGCTAGAAACCGGTACACACTGTCGATATATCCAAACGTACATTATTTGAGACAAATTCCCATTCTCTTTCAACAGGGAACATCCTTAGGCTCGTATCAGTCAAAACAACAAGTCCCATTAATCGCCTTGCGTTTTCGTATCTTCATACTGTTCTTGACTTGGTGTAAACTGTTCAGGTTTCCTGTCTCCCAATCCCTCTGTTGTCCTCTCATCGTTTTCTGCCTCCTTAGTCTTGGCACCGTTACTCTTGTCGCCCTCGTCTGCTGTGTTACCTACAGCGTCGTCAGCGTCGTCAGCGTCGTCAGCGTCGTCATCCCATTCAGGTATCAACTCGTTTGTGGCCTCGCCCTCATCACTCTCGTCGTAGCCGACCAGTACACTCTTAGCCGCCCGCCTCCCCATAACTGGCAACCGCTTAACTCCTGCATCGCTGGCTTTCTTCGGCACTACTTTCGGATCCAATAAACCCACTTGTACTAGCACACTGGCCTGGTCCCAGTAGACGTGTTCGTGATATAATTTGCCTCCCCGTAAAGTCGCGATGCTTACTATGAGAATCTCGACCTTTTTGTTAGTCGGGGGTACACCTGGAAGTATCCAAGGCATGTCTTGCGTATGCTTGAAAGAGACGTGTAACTCATCGACGACACGGTCGGAACCGATTGTACGTGAAAGCAAAGTGAGTTTCATGGATTCGGGGTTCCTATCAATGAAGAACTCGGAATAAAATCTCTGGAGCTCTTCGGAGCCAATGGCTCCCGTCAAGGTAGGGACATAGGTGACGTGAGGACTCTTGTGAGTCGTATAAGTTGACAAGGTCTGTTGCAAGTTGCGGCTGTAGAATTTACCTGATAGGTGTTAACGGTATTAAGGTAGTTAAACGATATTAAGGGTACCATCTTGTTCATTTATTTTATATTGTCGAACGGGCCAGGCAAGCATCATGAAAAAAGGAGGGTAAGCTTTTCACGTACTTTCAATATTCTGCTCGAGCACCTTCTCCAGGTCGGCGTCTCTCCGAAACGCACTTTGCACCGTTGCTAGGCTTCTGCTCCAGCTGAGTTCTGCGCTGACTCTATCAAACTCGTCCAGGTCATGTTCTGCAAACCCGGGTACTGCGTTGTAGGTGTAGCTCGGATACGACACTTGCATTGTCCCGCCAGTACCCATGCCACGATCGATTTTTCGTTTATCGGTCCTTTTCTTCCCCTGGATCCCTACTATTTGCGTCTGCTTCACTATGCTAACTTCTTCGCCGGTGGTAAGGTGAACAAGTACATGGATACCACCCGGGAACTTGGTACGCGTGTCTGGAATGCGCGTAGGATAGTATGCGATGAGACAGCAGAGCTTAAACTCGGGATTATTATGGAGTACGTGGAAGTGCTCCAAGCAGAAGCCGGCCGCATCGCCGTACGCTGGACTACCGTTAGAAAGTAATACGTGATACATGACTCTCTTGTGCAGTAAAAAACCGAGAGCTAGAGCCTAGAGAACGGTATTTTAGTCTGTCTAGACTGCGAACATACCAATGATGCCGTAGGTTTCGCAGGGGCCCAAGTTGCGACTACTTAATGATTCTAACTTCATTCGATACTCATTACCGCCGTTGCCCATAGGTATATACTCGACGTTGAACCCCTCACTCTTCCATTCATTAAGAGTGAGTAGATCGAATTCATCGTCTTCAGCAGTGACATATAGCTTTGGGGGAGAATGTGGAAAGTCCTTTGAGAGAAAGCCAGGGTCATTATGATTGGGACCAAGGTTAGACGAAATAATTCCTACGTTCCTGTTACCGCGATTCGGCATGGCAGCGTCGATAATGTTAGGGATATTAATTTCCATATTTATGGTGGAATAAATAAAGATGTAATTGGAACACTAGGATTTTTCAAGACGTGTACGAATTTCTTTTATGGATTAGGTTAACTGCTTAAATTTCTATATCTACCTGAATCAGTTAACCTCATGCTCGCGTAAAAAGAGTTTATTGATTCCTGGTTGATCCTAAACCCGGGCATAAACGAGTTGATAGCTGAAGGTTGATTTGGTTATGACGTCAACGTTGAGTCCAAAAACCTGTCTCTTAATAGCATGTGCAGTATGTGTAGCCACACCCCCAATGGAGACTACTCTGAAAGCCAATCATAGACAGAAAAAATCAGCTGTTGTGATATCTGGAAGGTAAATGTGCCTATCTTGTTGATTATGTCCGTTTTGCGTGCATGTCGAAGAAGTAGCTTATAAACCTAATTAACCTTATTAACTAATCACATCCTCTTTCTGCTATAAGCCAAAGGAATTAACTTATGAAGCTGGGTAAATTTAGAGAGCTTGCTTAACTCTATGCACCCAAATCTAGTCGAGGATTAGTCGTCCGCAAAAAAGCCTCTCTAGTTAAGACTGCGAGCCTTAATGACTTAAGGGTAAGCTTTTATAGAAGCCCGTTGGGAAAGATTTAGGCAATCTGGGATATATACTGGACAGCTAGTTGCATTGTAATATTTGTCCTTTACGAATAATCTAAGAGACACTAAAAGTGCTCGGATACGATACCCCCTGGCGTTGAACGACATCGTTCACATGTAGATCGTTGAGCATATGAGCAAGATATCAAGCTAACTACCTAGTTAGGTACCTAGGTAGTCTATAATTGCGCCTTGCTAACATATATGAGAGACGCATTAGCTAATGTATGCGATGGCTACATAACACGGCCAAGACGAACAATACCCGGGCTGACCATTCGGCACCTGGGTCGGCAACTCTTACCACCTTCAAGCTTTATCCGGCCGAAAAACTACACCCGCCGTATGACAATGGTCACGCTCAGGACTCGAGGCCAAGAGATCTCCAGTCATACAGTTACAGCTAAGTACTCGCCGTCCAAGATAATATGGTCGTGCCAATGACAAGAAGATACTGCCTTGTAGCACCACATCGATAATACAAAGGATGGGTTCACTTCCAGATGAGTTATGTACTTGTAGACCAATAATGAATTCTATTCCGAATCATATCAGTCAGTCATTATCATCAAGACATAGATACAGAACGACTACTTCGGTGTCGCTATCCTAAGTCAATGGTATCAAAAATGTTCCCGGCCTCATCATCCCATCCAAGTACAATATCCGTGATATTCCCATTGTGGAAAACTGATATCCTAAAAAAGTTCAAACATGATCATCAGTGAATGACAGACAGTTGCTAGCGATTCCTGTTATATAGATCCAACACAATCGCCCACGGCGGGTCACTAGGCATCAGCATGCCACTTATCGGCACGGATCCGTGCCCTTCCGAATATGGTCGAGTCATTGCAAATTTACTCCTAAGGAGCATGAGTAACGGTTCCTTTCTCTGGGTCACCATCCTCGCTTACGGAAGCTTCGCGTCCGGTAATTCCGTGTCCGACGGCTTTACTGACGCTCTCTTGGCCAGCTACCTCTACTGCATCGGCATCGTGGCCGACGTCCATGCTCCTGCTCAGATGCTCAGGACCGAGCAGAGTTAGAAGGATAACATAAACATAAACGCAAGCCATGAATATGCAGATAACAATTCCATAGTTATACCGCTTTACCGTGCCCTTAGGCGGAAGGGGGAAACGCTCTCCAATTGTGGCTTCGATCGTAGAGCTGGCGGACGAGACCAGATTACCAAGCTGGTAACTGGTGCCGACAACAAAGGTTCGGAATGCACCGGGCGATAATTCCATCAGATGCACAGGGATGACACCCCAAGCACCCTGGACGCAAAACTGCTCGAAAAATGCGGCGGCGATAATTCTTTCGTTAGAGACGAACGTGTAAGGGTATAGCAGAGCACCTCCGATGATGCACATAACAATGATGCTGAGACGACGACCAAAGATCTGCGAACAGAAACCTACAACAGCTCCTCCAGACATGGCTCCAATATTCGCAACAATTTGGGTTATGGTGACTTGGTTAGCGTTGAAGTTGAACTGGTTTTTCAGCATGGTAGGATACAAGTCCTGAGAACCGTGAGACATGAAATTGAAACCAGCCATGAGGAGGACCAAGTAGGTGAGTAACATCCAGTGATGCTTCAGAGCAACCTTGCCCTCCTCCATGAACGTCTTGCCGATACTTCCATTAGCACGTCGCATTGCCTGGTGTTCTATGTATGTGTTGGTCTCGGGCAGAAAATAACGCCAGATGATGAAAAGGACAGGGGGTCCGGCGCCGAACCAAAATAGAGGACGCCATCCGTGAGAGGTGGAATTGACCAAACCGCGGGCAAAAGCTGTGGCGAGGAGATAACCGAAAGCGTATCCTTGCTGAAGGATACCACTCATTAAACCTCTGGCCTCGTTCGGTAGATCTTCCAAAGCCGTTGCGGCGGCATTTCCATAAAGACCGCCCATAGCGACTCCGAAGAGAGCTCGGCAAGCTAGAAATTGACCGTACGTATTACAGAAACCGGTTCCCTATAATTCGCAAGTTAGCGATCCGAAGTTACTCTTAAAAAGAGGAATATCGCTCAAACGCGACGCTGGAACCACAAAAACGAAGCTTTGCCAACGCTGCGCCAAGCGGCGCCAAGCTGTGGGATAGTGATTGACATCCCGAGCTTAAGGAACGTCACGCTACGAGGTAACTTCATGGGGGTGTTCTTGGGGCTTGGGGCTTGGGGGTGGAACCCTCCAATGGATTTTCTGGGGAGCATGAACCATGATGTAAGTGGTGTAAGTGGTGTAAGTGATGTGCAAATAAGCGACATACCAATTCAAGTACGATAAATAGCAAGTTATTTACGATGAAGGGCCACTTGCGACCGTACCGATCAGACGCGATACCGAACATGATGGAGCCGACAGATCGAAACATGAGGACAAGCGTAATGCCCCATGTGATATCCGTGTTGGTCCTGTCGAACGATTCGGCCAAGTCGTCAACTGTCAAGGATACAGTGAAGAAATCGAAAGCATCCCATGTCTATATTCACACAACAGATTGCCGAACACGGTCAGCAACAACAACAACGACGACGACGACGACGACGACGACACAGAGATAGAAGAGGAGCAAACAGTCAGACTTACCCAGGCCCAAAATGCGACACCAAAGAAAGCCCATTGGTGTCGATTCAGCATTCTAATTAAGCGAATCGGGTTGGGTGCTTTCGTCATGGGTGGCTTCAGCGTAGAGATACGCGTAGCCAAATATTCTCTCGCCGACATGCCATGATGAGGAGGGTGCATGTCGGACTCATCGACAATTACATTTCCATAAGAGTTGTGAGGCGCTGGTGCGCCTTCGTTCTTAGCGATTGTCGCCATTGCTGAGCTATATCAAGCAAATGAGGCTCTCGTTTGTGCGATGTTCACTACAATAAGAGAACACACAATGACCAGAGTCAGGAGGGACTCGGTCGTATTTAACAGAGGCCGGGATGAGAGAAAAAAGTGATGGAATAAATGGCTACGGCTTACGGGAGATAATGGAGATAATACGGGATACTCGACAGGTTATTATAATGTGGTTTCCTACATACAACAACCTGGTCATCACCCCAACCCAACCCGAAGGTCCTCTTGCCTCTATGTAGGCGGTCTAGGGGATTAATCTTGGGGTGGTGCGGGGGAATGGAATGGGATCCCTGGAGCTACCGGGATCCCATATGCAAGTTACGGAGATGATGATTGGGTAGATATTTGGGCGGATAGCTGACGTTATGTTGCCAACAGTCATGAGAGTGAGAAGAAACACCCGAGGGCGGTACCATCGCGGGCTCTACAGGCTTGGCCTATCGAATACTCTTGCCATTTTTCTTTGAGATCCGAGCCAAGAACAAAAAGACCACGAGGTTTCTTTCATATTATGGGCTAGACTATCCGACGATCGGTAGTGTACGGAAGCTATGATATAAGCGTTGCGTTGAAAGAGGAGGAAGAAGGCAAGGGCTGTTGGTAAACTGGTAACCTGGTAAACTGATAAACCTACTAGGTTGAATTAGAGAGCTGCTGCTTCTCGCCCCTGACGGCTGACGGCTGTGGAGATGATGAGGGATGGGGAGGGATGGGGAGGGGAGAGTTTTGGTTCCGTTTGCTCAAATCGCGTCCGTGTTTTTTTAGGGTAGGGTAAGGCATGTGCTGGATTTCTGTTGTACTTTTATTACCACGTACTTCCAGACGTCCATACTACCACACTACATACATTGGGTACCTTTATGGGGTATGATGTATGTACATAGCTCTCAGAATATCCAGAATATCAGCGTATGCATCTCGAGCAAGCCGCGGGCCTAGTGTATTACAAATCTGATTCAATACCTACATACTATGAGGTCGTGCATTATCACGAAGTTACATCATTGTTGGAGGCGAGAATATGTAGCAACGGCATACCGAACGAAGCCGAATGGTCAGCCGCACAAGTAAATATAACGGGACAGGGGAGCCCTAAGGGCCTAACCTAGGTACTAAACAGCATTTTCTCGAACACGGACTCATACAGCTCATATAGCTATATTACTAGATCCTCATACGATTTACTTCCCTGGCCATCCCCTCATTTCCCCACGCTGGGATAGAGATCCTACTAACCTAGGTTAGTATGTCACACACCTAATCTACATACCTCAGGTATGCCAAAGCTGGAGAACCCCAATCCACTTAAACTCGATACTCTAAGACACACAAGTCACCAACCTAGGTTACTGAAGATAGTAGATCCTCATGGCGTCCCATTACGCCACAATATTTTCTGAGGCGTAAAGGATTCTGTACTTAACATGCGAGCCTAACCCCTAACGGCTTGTCCTAAAGATGTGTGGGGGGAGATGGGGACTCCCAAGAAAATAAAGGACATCACCGGCGATTTTGGCCATATCGCCCGGACCCTGCTGTGGAGAGGCTAAGTTATTAACAGGCCATGTCGCTGTCGCCAAGTTTCTTATTTAATATTATCCTGAGGGACCATCAGCAAGTCTAGGTCTAGATCTAGGTCTCTTCGTCTTGGGAAACGCAGCGCAAACAATCTATCGGAACTGTGACCTTTAAACCCTATCGCACGAGCTTCCAGATCTTGTCCTTCCCTCCTGCTGCGAAAGAAGATGCGCTACGACGTGAAAATGCCGTGGCACCAGCGAGAGCTATCCTATAGGCGGCTGCAAGCTTAGCCCACTGATAAAGCCGGGTGCGACTGAACACAAGATCCGGGAGGACAATACGATGTCGCTTAGCCCTAAGGACTGCGATCTGGACCTTACGGCCAAGACTTGAGTTCATTGTGTGATTTCACACGCCCTATTTTTTGGTTGTCGCATGTTTACCAGGTGAAGAAATTGGGTGAGGGTTTTTATTCTATTTTTATTTCATTTTATAAATGCTACTTACACCAAGCCAAACTATGAAATATTCCCTCAATGCCGTACCCACGATTTCGAATGTCCGCATCAGAAGAGGTCCTAGCCCGTCGCGCAGCCTATGCACGGTGAGACGGAATACTTATCTGTTAACCTAGGTAGTCACTTACATATTTGTGCCGACAACGCGAACAAGCTATCTAAGATGAGCCAACGGCGCCAAACATACGCGATGGGTTCCGGTTCCTACTTTTCCCGGGATATTATCTGCTCTGCTTCGGCTGTACGCCGTTTCCTCGCCACCCCGTCCAAAGGTCCGAGAGTCTTTTTCACGGAGGCAAGTGAACTTAACCTATGAATGCATATATCGAACTACTTTTACTCCCATGAAAGAGAAGACCGCCAAGAATACCACGTGTCCAATATAGCTCCATGGTAAGGATTAAAAACATGGAAAGTTGAGAAATGTTAAGATAACACTTCCGAACCCCTGAACGCATGGTATAGTCCTGGGTTAAAGAAATGAAACTACTAATTCACTTATAAGATTCTTGGACAACAATACTAGCAGGGACTATACAGTATAATATAATACTAGTTATACCTATTGGTTTATGTCTACTGGTTGAGTTAGGCCTGGTAACTATATCCAGTCTCTACCCTAAGTAGTATTCCAACAAATTTCACGTGTCAACTTAGAGTTCCAATAGTCATAGGCAACATCAGAACTAACAAGAAGAGACAAGTTCTAATACAATATAAAATCCCAAGGACAACAGCAACGTAGTTTACCGATATAAAAGGAAATTATCCTTGTGTTGGGTTAGGTAGTTGTCAAAGCCTCATCTCTGACAGTCTAGACAAGACGCTACGAAATCTTGGTTTATATTGGCATCAGCAGTAGCGGTATTAGAAGCCGGCAAAAGTACGGCACCGGCCCGTAGTCTTATATCTACCTAAGTAGCTAAACTACTGGTGCTTGTTCATCTCTACCGGCTAACTAAAGCTCTTAGCATCCGGATGTGGGGATAAGGAGATTATACTCGCCTATTTCCTTACCGGATTCGGTCCAAGTGCTTTGCCAGCTAGCTGGATCACAATCATACCTATTTAGAATCAGCATCAAAGGTTTTTGTCACTAAGAACTACATTGTCTCGGCGTAGAAAGCGTTTTATAATAGACGGCTTGTCGTTGGCAGGTTTCTGATGTTACTGCGGAGCCCTGTTGACGGCGTACGTAAGAAGTGAAGAGCAACAAGACACGGAAAGCAGAAAAGAGAAAAGTGAAATGAAAATCTCACGATAGTTTCCCCGTGGGGAAGTGCAATTTCTAGCTTTCCAAGATGGAGCACCCAAAGCGTAGGCTGGTAAGTCGGAGAAAGGTATAAATAGGGAATAGGATAGACGCTACTCTCTGGGCATTCCAATGCGTCACGCGATTATTACGTATCTGACCGAACTAACTTACACCGTCTATCATAGCTCTAGCTTGAAATACAGACCGACGATGCCAACATCCGTAGTCACTAGGTTAATCGTGTATATCGCCTCATTGTTAGCTTGGCCCAAGTTGTTAGAAGCACAACCTACTAACCTAACATAAACCCTACCCTTTGCCCAGGCCCTTATTATGCCTCCCTACGCATCGGGTTAGTTCTAATGGCGAAAGCCGGCAGCTAACTTGCCAAGTTATCGGAGAGCCAAGAGAAAATATTATAATATTGTAACATTGCATCGTTGGTTGGTTCCCAGTTCCCCGTTCCCCATTCCCTATTCCCCATATCTCGCTCGCTGGATCCTTACATAGTAGCACCGAGAGTGAGGAGAAGCCAAACGCGGGGTCCCCATGGCGTACCTACATACATACTTACATAGTAGTAGGTATATTTGTACCAGGATCATAGGTGATTCTTGGCTTTGGTTACACATAGCACGGGGCATATAGCATGGAGCACATAGACATAGCATGGGGGTGGTTACATAGGTAGTGCTTTTCCCTCTTTGCTATTTGGAATTTGGAGAAGAGGTCACGCTGGATGCGACGTGCCCCGTGCGGAGCGTGTCGCTCAAAGTCGGCGTAAGATAATAGTCGAGTAACTAATGAAAGAGGAGCTACGCTTACCTATATAAGCTGGGCGATCTCCTGACGAGAAGAGAAGTAGTTGTCTGTCTCGTAGTAGTAGCCGCCAGCTCCCGTAGAGTCTAGTGTTCCTCAATAGACTACATAAAAATGGCTGGAGGCGTCAAGAAACCCGTCAATATCTTCAAATTGAAGGACTTGGGAGAGCCCAAGAACGTCTTCAATTGGCGACTATGGTTCGCCGTCATCTCCTTTGGTCTCCTTGGCGCAGCCCGGGGGGTTGACGAGGGTCTTATCTCGGGCGCGTTCAATTCCAAGGATTTTCAGAGGACAATCAACTATGATTCATATAGCGATATCGAGAAGACTAATATCAAGGCCAATGTATCCTCCATGGTCCAGCTTGGCTCTGTTGGCGGAGCTTTATTCGCCTTCGTCATTTGCGATCGCATCGGTAGGATATGGGCTACGCGCCAGCTTTGCGTCTTGTGGATTTTGGGTATTGCAATCTTTATGGGCAATGGTGGCAGTCTTGGAGCTGTTTACGCTGGACGATTCATCGCAGGTCTTGGAGTTGGCCAGACCCCTGTTGTTGGTCCTATTTATGGTATATCCTCCAATTATTTCTTTCCCCATTCCCTCTTCACTATTCCCTACTATGCTGTCGTCTATATGCGCTAACTTACTCGTAGTATGTCGGAATATAATTTCATATTTCATCTTTCATCTTCCATTTGAGAAGCTTCTTCTGGAATCCTCCTATGTTAAAGACTGGAATAGGTCCCGGTTTAACACGGAATGTTGACTTGAAATAGATTGCCGAGATTGCGCCAGCCTCCATCCGTGGCCTGTGTACTTGTATCTTTACGGGTTTCGTGTATGTAGGCATTGTCCTCGCTTACTTCACCAACTACGGCGCCCAGGTTAACTTAGGTGATTCCACTCACGTCCGATGGGTATGTATTATTGCGTTGCCTCTCATTACCTACCTCATGAGACTAACATTGACGATTGCTAGCTCGCACCAACAAGTCTGCATATCATTTTTTCTGGTCTCATTTTCATCTTGACGTTCTTCCAGTATGAATCGCCGCGTTTCCTCATCAAGAAAGGAAAGCATGACGAAGCTACTGAGACCATGGCTCACATCCGCCACCTGGCAGTAGATCACCCCTATGTTCTTTCGGAGATACACGCCATTAGGACCGCGCACGAGGAAGAACTTGAAGCTACCATGGGATCTAACTGGTACGGAGTGTTGAAGGAGATGTTTTTAATTCCTAGCAACCTCTACCGCCTGTATCTCAGTGCCATGGTTCAGTTTCTGTCTCAATGGTCCGGAGCTGGGTCTATCACCTTATACGCGCCCGACCTTTTCAAAATCCTCGGCATTAGTGGCCAGAATGAGTCGCTGCTGGTCACTGGTGTATTCGGCATCGTCAAATTCGTGTCGGCCGTCATATGTGCTTTGTTTCTTGTCGACGTCATCGGACGCAAGCGTGCCCTGCTCATTGGGATCACATTACAGGCAATTGCCATGATTTATGTAGCCGGGTTTCTAACGGCGGTCCCGGAGCTGGGAGTAGATGAGAGTTATGTGTTGCCAGAAGCTGAAGCAAGTGCCAGCCGTGGCGCTATCGCCATGATCTATATATCGGGATGCGGCTGGGCGCTTGGATGGAACTCGATGCGTATGTAACGTCCAGCCCCTATTTCTAGGATAACAGGATAACAGTTACTAATCACGATTATAGAATACCTCCTGACGGCCGAGCTGTTCCCTTTGCGCATCCGTGCCCTTTCTACTTCTATCGTCATGACGCTACATTTCGCAAACCAATACGGCAACTCGCGCGCTGTGCCTAATATGCTACTACCCACAGCCCAAGGAGGTATCTCACCCATGGGTACATTCTGGTCCTTCGCGGCGATTACCATTCTTGGCGGTCTATGGGTCTGGTTTTTCGTCCCCGAGACGAGTGGCCGTTCACTGGAAAGCATGGATCGTCTGTTTGAACTGCCATGGTACAGAATCGGGCTTCGCGGTAATGCGGATGCTGACCTCAAGGACGAGGCCTTCAATGAGAAGATGGGTATGGGGGCAGAGGTAGACCAAGTCGAAGTAGTCGATGAGAAGAAAGCAGGCGGAAATTCACGTGTTTAAAATGGCCAAGTGTTCTACTTCACAATGAAAGAACTCACCAAAAAGAATTGGGGTGTACCTAGATAGGTACCCATAATGCGAGAATAATAAACGCAACCGATTTTTTTCTTCTACTATACGAGTATTTTAGAAATTCATGCGCGCAAATCCCTATAACTCCGACCAGGCAATTGATCCCTGATGAGGGTGTAGTTTTTATCTGTCAAGCCCTAGGCTCTTGACCTCTTCATAAGACACCGCAAATACCTTTGTTAAGTACCTAAACACCGTTCAGTCCCCAGCAATATATTAGGTAGTTTTCTTCCTCTTCCCGGAATCTTTCCTTGTCCCTTAAAATATCCTCTTCAAGGGTTGTATAGCTTGAACACCTCGCCGGATGTATCGCTTGACATGTATAACTGTCCAGCCCCGTCGAAAACTAGTCCAACAGGTCGCGCGCAGCTTGATGACGAGCAATTTCCTTCGTCGGGCGGGTAGAAGATATCTACATACCCGGTCTTGCAATTAGCTGGTGCGACAGGAGCGTAAGCTCCACCATTGGCAGCATCACGTTGGAATGGTACCGCAACAAGCTTATACCCAGCTGGAGGATTGCGATTCCAACTGCCATGCAACGTGACGAACAGATTGGTGTACTTAGGTGCGTCAAATTTAGCATCGAGCGGTGCGGTGTGAGCCTCGAAGGTAAGCCGCGGTGATGTTGACATTCGCGCACATGTGTTGTCGTCGAACGTCTGGTTCGGCGCCAGAACGAACTGCTGACCGACGTCTAGTTGGTTCCCGCTAGTAGCGTTGGCGATGACCGCCTCGGGTTGCCACACCGTAAAACACGTCGGGTACCCATACCACTATAGTATCGACTGTTAAAAGAATTTCTCTTCGTGGAACATGTCACGATTAACTGAAAGATTATATAGATATAAAAATTGCTCACATTATCATTAGGAGTCGTAACATCGCCAAGGAAGTTGAGTTCCTCGGCTGGATTGTCGTTGTGAATATCTATCGATGTTCCGTTGATGTCGCGTGTGAGTTGATCGGCGCTATTCTCTACGCCCCAGAGCCTACGTAGAATCAGTAAGATCATTCCCTTATTTTCCCTTTAAAAGCAACAGGGGGGGGTTGTCGTACATATTATTGCCGTCGAATACCAATCCTACTTCGTTTCGCAAGCCATATCCAGCACGCCAGCCATCTTTGACGTAGTTGTAACCACCGGTTGGCGGGGCCGAGATATTAAAGACTTTGACAGTAGCCCTTGCTATTCCCGGGTCGACAGCAGCATAGTCGACGTTGCCCGTGGAACCGTGAGAAACGACTAGAAGGTCTGGTTGATGGGGTGGGATGATCAATGTTCTTGTGACGTGGTTGTTGGGCGACATGCCTGAAATCACAATAGTTGGCTCTCCATCTATATCGCCAGTTTTGGATTTGTATGGCCATCTGAAAACCTTTGTGGTTGAACTGGCATATAGTGTATTGCCATCTATTCCAAGATAAATTCCGTGGTTCAGGTCGGGCATAGGAATAAGAATACGCGAGGAATAAATGCACCCGTCGATATCGAGCTTGTGTTGGCTGATCCCGACCCCTTTTTCCACAATTAGAAGTCGATCCGCACTATCAATAACCATACCACGAGGCGAAGATAGTCCATCTCCCACTTTCTTGCCTATCCAGCCTTCGGCCAGCTTGAACGGATACCGAGCAGGCGGGACACCGCGACAAGGGTCAGCAAAGCCGCCAACTAGAATGGGTAGCCTTTCTGTTAGAATAGATACACTGTTTAACAAACCGTCCTCTTTCTCTTCTGGATGCTTACCGGTGAAAAGCAGCACTGCTACTACGCTTACAACAAGATTAAACCACATCTTTGTTGGATTTGGTTCGAAAGATGGCCTATATCGTGATGTCCGAGGGGAAGTTTTAATGAAAAGAAGTTGGCAAGGGTCAGTTATTATAAATAACCCATCCCAAGTTAAGCGGAAGAAGGCAACTCCAATGTAAGGAAACCTTATCTTGAAACTGAGTGAATAAAGAAGGCAGGTGGAGAGTACCTGTGAGCATATAAGCTTAGTTATATCACGGCAACCACGGTGTAAGTATCGAATTATCGGAAGCCGAACCCAATGAGCATTAAGGTATTGTGGTGGTACATAACATTGAATATTATGTAGGTAGGTACCTTAGGTACATACCTAGGTTAAGGAATTCACAGGTAAATAACCTGCTCTTGCTTTTTTGTAGGAACAAGATCGGATATACAACTTTAGCGAGTGCCTCTCACGTGGATTCAGTTGGGTGTACGGGGATTTAGCAGTATTTGCGATAAATACATCATTTAAATACACCTTGGGTATTACATTTTATCTTTCATAATCCTTTATTTTTATTCCACAAGTCTAAACTACAGACCTACACCTTACTTCCGAATAGTTGAGTGGCACTTATCTACTGAGACTTGACGTATTGTAATGAGAAGTCTATTATCTATGATAATTAGAACACCTACAACGTTATTTTAAAACTCAAGGCATCGAAATATCGAAGATGAAGCAATACACTGCCGAAGAATGGCTGCCGTCTACCATGTGGAGGGTGCGAATGAATGACGGCGCGATCGATGCTCGGGGTAGATGATGGGCTGGCACTCTCTAGGTAAGAAAATCAGGTTGTCGCCTGAAGGAGTGGTGACGGAAGCATGTGGCATGCCCGGCGCGAATATGTGCTCATGTACAACATCTGGTGGGAAAACATGAAGACAATAGTTATCATATCGATTCGGGATGAAGACGGGGGATCTATTGGTAACGTTTACCGCGTGAATGTCGATGCTGCGGGTATTCGAAGACACGCTTATAGGCTGAACTAAATCCGAAAGGGAAGACTTGATAGTATAACCTGACCCTACTAATACAGAAACGGGATGATTATACCTATTAAATACTTCCACCGACATTGTAGACACGCCTATGCTTCACTACTTTCCCCCCTTTCGACCCTCTGGCAGAGCTCACGAAGCACCTCGCCAGCCCACTCAAAATCCTCAAAATCCAGATAAGTCTGTGCACTTATCCTCGCCCACTTGCGGCCATTATGCGTGAACAGCGGGAAAAAAGTTTTGTAGTCAGAGGCCATCCTCTCCATCATCCATGCAGATGCACGAGATGCCTTATCAAGTGTTAATGGCAACGCGATGTTTGTTGTCGCACATTGCGACATCGTACCGGACTTGTTATCCATGACCTCAGTTCCAAGAATCTGCGCAATCCTTTTACCCCCTTCCTTAGCTAACCCATGGGTATATTTGAGTATGTTCTCTTCGCTGCCGAAGGTCTGCTCCCGCCATACGATCGCATCTTTCACGCAAAGATAGGCGCTTGTATCTAGAGTTCCCATGAATTGAAAGTTGTTGACAAAGGGCGATGGATGACTCTTCGGTAATGGGTTGAACCTGTCACCGGACTTGGAAATGTATCCGTGGGATGTAGGGATTGTCGATGCTATCAATGATTGGTTTCGGAAGGGGACGTATAGGACGGCACAGCTTCTCGGCACGTAAAGCCATTTGTGACAATTCGAAACAAAGAAATCGGGATCCAGAGCCTCGAGATCGAGATCAAGCATCCCAACACCCTGGGCTCCATCTACCAGGCTCAAGATCCCTTCTTGTTTGCAGACTCTCACAACGTCCTCAAAGGGAAATCGAACAGCCGGGAGGCTGGATACTGTGTCGAAGAGACACACTTTAGCGCGTTTCCCATCCCCTTTCCCCTTTTCTATTGCATCTTTGAGAGATGCTACAATGTCGTGGTCTTCACATGGATAGGCTATCTGTATCTCTCGCGACGAAACTCGGCCCCGGCCCGAGTCAACGAGATAGTCAATAGTCTTTCCACAGGCACCGTATATAGTGTTAAAATATAGAATCTCATCCTTGCAGTCTTCCTTCCAGTCAATATTTCGGAGGACCGTATTCACTGCTCCCGTAGCGTTTGGGACGAACACTACCGTATCAGCTGGTGCCTTGAGTAACTTCGCCATAGCTTCTCGAGACTCGTTGAGAATATCGGGCAGATCATAACGAATAAAGGTATCAGGCATTGCTTCGGTACGATCTTGGTACTGGCGAAGTTTATTTCTTACGGCGCGTGGGCTTGCCCCGAACGAGCCTGTCGATGAGTAAGTAGACGCACATGACTACCTAATTTGATGAGATTCACTTACCATGATTAAGGTTGCGGTGGTTTGGGTCAAAGTCGAAGTGTTGAAGAGCTCTCTTGCCAAACATATGCAGGTTGCCTTCAAGTCTACTTCGCGTCGTATTATTAGCCGCTCTTAGAGCTAAGTTGTTGTCGTCGACAGTCATCTTGAATATGCAAATATTTCGTCGATTTTTAGTAAAATATAAATGGTCTCGACCTATCATACATGAAAATGCTCTACAGTACAACAGTTACTATAAAACCACCATGGCTTTCGAAACCTTATATAGACTTTGTTTACTAAATGTCTACTTGTATTATAGACACCCCAGTATGATAGTATTAGTTAGTCACTATCGAACAGCGACGAGCCCCACCCATAGGTACAGAAGGGCGCGAAGCCTACTATGTCCATCTGTCATGACATACTCCGATATCGAATATATTTTTAAGCCGATCGCGGAAATCGCGGAAATATCCCCCGGGTAGCTGCGGGCTAAAATAAGGTACGGTGGAAGAGAGTATTATTTTGTTTAAACTTGTTGTCTAGTTTGATATTATTGAATCTTTACTTTCCGTACGCGGCATGAGTCATCATCTTTTTTTCTTTGATTCATTACTTTTACTAGGAAATTTCATTCTTATAGCTGTGTTACTATACTCACTAAGACAGTTTAGTTATACTAACATAACTTACCAACCTCACAATTACTTTCAACATTACTTTCAACCGGGTCATAGTCTTACATAGGTACTTACCCATATAAGCTCATATTTCACCTTATCATAACTAATTAATAAGCCATCATTGAAGGGGAATTACCTATAAATAGTTCTCTAGTATAGATAGGAGCTAGATAGTCCCGACCTTTCTGTATCGGCAGTGCGGGGAGAAATGAATGCCGGGTATAGTATAAGACTAGGGGTGGTATTAGCCACAAACTATCTCAGTTATTTGTCTTGGATTCATCATAGCATTTTTTAATCCCAAGTAGAATATTCCTGGTTTAAAATGTTTTATGTTTTCTCTCGTAATTCTTTCTAGATTTCTAAATTGTACTCAAATGACAGATCAAAGAAAGCCGCGGATAATCCTTGGCCTCATGGTCATTGGTCCCGAGGGAAGTCCAGGGGCACGTATGACGGATCCGGGTGATTTCAAGAAGGCTCTGGACATCTTTCAAGAGCGAGGTTACCATGAGCTCGACACGGCACGCCTATATATCGGCGGGAAGCAGGAGGCATTTACAAGACAGGCCAGGTGGAAGGAGAGAGGTCTATCCATAGGCACAAAACTATGGCCGCTACCATCAGGATCGCACGAGCCAGAGGCACTAACAAGTGCGTTATACACTTGTCTAAAGGAGCTTGGGACAGATTCTGTAGACGTACGTGCACTGGAAATAAAAGTAGCATAAGAAACGATACTTACATAAACCTAGATTCTCTACCTTCATGCACCTGTAACGGAACCCCTTTACTGAAAAAATATAGATTACGAGTTTCAAAACTCACGGGGCCTGCTAACTAACATCCCAGGACCGATCTGTGCCTTTCGCAGCTACACTTGAAGCTATAGATAAGCTACATAAAGCTGGCAAGTTCTCGCGACTGGGTCTCAGCAACTATGCATCTTTCGAGGTGGCCGAGATTGTCATGACGTGTAATCACAATGGATGGGTAAAGCCAACAGTGTATCAGGCCATATACAACTGCCTATTCCGAACTATTGAGGATGAATTGATTCCAACATGCTCTCGTTATGGTATCGCTGTCGATGTATATAGCCCGACTGGAGGCGGGTTCCTCCTCGGCAGGATCACATCGAAGGACGACGACCCGAAGGAAGGACGATACGCGGCAGGCCCATTCCAGCATTTGACGCGAGGGCGGTACTTCAGAGATGGTATAATCAAGGGGTCGCAGCTGATCCGTGAAGCTGCCGAGGCACGAGGTTTGAATCCCTTGGAGGTAGCGATGCGCTGGTTGGTACACCACTCGATGCTACGGGTTGTCGAAGGGCAGGACGGGGTCGTGATTGGCTTCTCTAATATACAGCAACTAAAGCACAATCTAGACTACCTAGAAAAAGGACCGTTGGACGCGGAGTTACTTCAGGTACTACAGCAAGCATGGAAAGCAGCCAAGGGGGACATGGAGACATATTGGCAGCTACCAATGGTATACACCTACGACACGGAAGAAGTACTTTTTGGGCAAGAGAGCAAGTGAAGCGGGCATGTATATTTAGACAGGGCATTACAAC
The DNA here is from genome assembly GCF_022478715.1 of Daldinia decipiens. Classification (NCBI taxonomy): domain Eukaryota; kingdom Fungi; phylum Ascomycota; class Sordariomycetes; order Xylariales; family Hypoxylaceae; genus Daldinia; species Daldinia decipiens. Next base: position 232,020 of record NW_026054586.1, read on the forward strand.
GTAGCAGCCTACATACATTTGTAGGTAAACCTAGGTATCGAATCCATCATGAGAACTAGATTCAGCAGCATTCAGCTTATGACTTGGGTTAACAGGAGTTAAAGTGTGAGAGCTTATTGAATCAGTATTCCTAATATCATTTTCCAGCTTCGTCGTATACTGGGCTAGTGTTTGATGACGTATCACATTTCCGTACCGGATGCCATCCTCCAATTCAGGTAGGTAGATACTGTACGCGATACTATTATGGCTTCTCATCTCAACAATGCAGGACTGTCCATGGTGATAATACCACTCTTGCTACGCGATCTCTGTTCCACTAACACAAGCTAACGGCTTGCAGTACCGGTGGCGGACACATCGGGAACCTGGCCGGTATTAGTCTCGGCGTCCGTAGTGCGCTCTTGAGTGGCTTCGTTTTTAGCGATAGGGGCAGGAGGGAAGTGGCGGCTATATAGTGATGTATGTATGTTAGCAGATATAGATTGTTAATTTCAAACTAGAATGCTGGTAAAAAGAGAGGCGGGGATGAAGGACTTACGGTATAATGCTATTGTAAGCTTGGACGTCCTTCAACTCAAACGTGACGAAGATTACTTTTTCCAGCTTCTCTCCATGACCACTGTCCATGAACTTTCTAACGGTGTCACAGGCGACGTGAGCAGCCCCACGACTTGGATAACCGTAAACACCAGTGCTAATTGCGCTAAACGCGATAGTTTTCAACCCGTTCTGCACGGCAAGCTCCAGGCTCGACTTGTAACAGCTGCGGAGAGCAGCCTCGCTCTTAGCGGGGTTGATATCGTCGTATACGGGACCGACAGTATGAATGACCTTTTTACAAGGAAGATTATATGCATCGGTGATCTTAGACAAACCAGTATGACAACCACCCAAGGTGCGACACTCGGCACGTAGCTTCGGACCAGCAGCACGGTGGATAGCACCATCAACACCACCGCCGCCGAGCAGAGAGGTATTGGCAGCATTTACGATTGCATCCACGGATAAAGTGGTGATGTCTCCACGAAATAGGCCGATGCGATCATTGTGCACGGAAGATACGCCGCTAAGGGGAGGATCCTTCGGAGCTTCTAGTTTGTCGTTGCGATAGAGAAGGGAAAGAGAGCGGATATCCAACGCAGAGGTGTGAGCCATCCTGGCGACGATACGAAGCATTCGTTTGTTAGAATGTCACATAGTCGTAAGAGAGGTCGAGGTTGAAGATTCATGGGTTGATGATTGGTTTGAAGATGCATAGAAGAGCTGCGGAAGCTAAGAGCTGTGATCCATGGATGCATATATGGAACCTACATATAGGTACATGCATGTACGGACAACAAATTTTACACGTTGTATCTAATCCGTACATGTACCTACATATTATCTAGAGGAAACTACCTAGGTACGTGTACCTAACCGTAGTAGGTACCTTACGTTAGGTACACTACAATGACGTCTTCGTAGGTCCCCCCCCCATGGAAGTTTCAATGTTTATCAGATACCACATATGTACATGTATGTACCTGTGCTCTCTCTGCCCCTCCCCCGCGTACTACATGTAATTAGTATTGTGGAGCACGGAAGTGATATATATCCGAGGTTTACCCTCGTGTACTTGGAACTTTGCTGAGCTTTGCTCAGTACAACTGAACGTTAATGAATCAACTTCTTATTCTTCTTATTTGCCCGTGGAATTGACCTGTTTTGCAGTACCTAAGAGGTAACCCCTTAATGCTAACATGGAAGTTGGACTTAGACTTAGACTCAGACTTATACACTGTAATAATACGTCGACCTTTATAAGACAGGATCCGGATGCGTCCCACGTCTGCTTTGTGGACAAGGACTTTCTTTTACAGAAGAAAAGCAAATATTGAAAGGAAATGTCGAAAACAACTATAGAAAATAACTATCTAAATCAGGTACAATATAGACAAGATAGCCGAATTCAGTTCCCTCAGTCCATAGTCGACATATCGTCAATCCTTAAACCACCTATGTTAGACAATTACCATTGCCAATTTGACCGCACGTGTGTTCTTGTCCAAATATCCCCCCCCGTATAGCGTCTCGATCTTATATCTCGCTTCAAGTTGTATCTAACTATATCGTTTCGAAGACATTACTACTACCTGGCACAATGTCGGGTTCTGGCTCAGGTTCTGGCTCAGGCTCAGGCTCAGGTTGGAATCCATTTCGACCCAACCAACCACCCCAAGAAAAAGATCCATTTCACGATCCATTTCCAGTCCCCTTTCCAGCTCCGCATCGATATACGTATCCATCTTCCGTCCCATATCAAGACGGTGATCCAATTTCAGGTGGAATCCCAGATCCACCTCTATTTCCACCAGCTCAGATTCCACCTCCGCACTTTATACCTCCAACACATCGACCACCCTTGTCTCAAAGCCTACCACCTCAGACAAGACCTCATTTCTATCATGTGGACGTACTTCGACCTTCCTACATACGAGAAGACCCCACGAGACCTATAACGCCATTAGCAAGAAAGCACGGCATCTCAGACGCTCCCTTTCACAGTCTATATACATCTGACGGCCTATCCCACTCCGGCTTGCGTCAAGAGTTTCCTAGTACACTACCCCCGGGGAAAACGGATCCCATACCAAAACCAGAGCCTGAGGAATTAAACAGACTTTTCAGGACAGAGAGGGAACAAGTCCAATGGGCCAATCCCGACGTCAAGACCTGGAGAATAGAAGCCCTTTATGATGGACTCGTTTGCGGATGGCCATCCGCAGAAGACCGTTGGAGGAGCAACTGGGATCAATGGGAAGCCTTTAGGGTTAATCTGAGCATCGTGGACGAGAGCCAGTGGTTTTCGTGCTTTCGGAAAGACTGCTGGTTTGATTCAAGACATAATGCTTTAAATGCATTAAGTGAACCTGTTCCAGGCCTCAATATGTGGCCTGATGAAACGTGGTACACTGTTGACAACCCTATCATTTGGCAATATACCAGTCAGGCTATAGAAATCTTCAGCCGTGTTATAGGGCAGTTATGCGAAGAACAGAATGAATGGCATGTAGCCTCTTTATTTATAATTCCCCTTTATTTATATTATCTTATCTTATTCTCGACATGGTTATTTGCGAGCTAGGTGGCTAATGTTCAACCAAGGCTCGATGCTCTATTATTCTCAAGGCCAATACCTATAGGAGATAATCCCAATTATGATTTCCCCCCGCAGTATAGGCCTTACAAAATGAAGCTTATTACCCGTCCAAGGGAACAGAGGGCGTCCGGTGCTCAACTGTACCAAGCAATCGAAAATCTGACAAAGGGCAATATAGTCAGTACCTTCTGCGACGAGACAACTATTGTTGTGCCAGCCCAGGCTGCCACAACAAGATTCAACAATCCTGCAATGGGAAGAGCAACCATTATGTTCAACGTCCGTTATGCCTTACGAACCCTACTTGAAATGGAGACATCGGTCCCCGAAAGATGCATGCAATTGCTCAACTTTTCTAGTCTTGTACGAGGCCCATTCCCTGTAGCGCTGCGATATTCATAACTAATTACTTACTCAATTTCGTAGTTCCTGCACGAGTTTGCGGTGAGTCTCAAATCCATTTTCTCGTCCCCTTTTTAGGTAGTAGAGGCTGAATAAGACGAGTAGCACGCGATATGGATGTGTCGATTTGCCACAGATACTCCTGATGATGAACCGGTAAGATACTATTTCGCTGAATACTTCGTATTATTGGGGAGCTTACTTTCCGTTCTACTAGTTCTTTGGAGAAGAATGGATCGCAGAGCTGGGCCACTCATTCACCAGACAAATTTGGGGCGGTACGATACAGCCTAGCCCAACGACGCTATATATACGCGGGAGACATAGGGGCTTCACAACCTACTTCAAACTTATATACTTCCCTAATCTTAACTTTGTTGCGCGTGAAAGGGATTATGATAGAAATACTTACGAAAAATTCAGGAGAGGCGAACATTATAGTTATAATTTCTTGATACCCGCCGTATGGGCCTCAGCTATCCTATGTGAAGAATTCTGGACCAAGATCATACCTCAGCGCGGTAGTGTTGCGCTTCGGGCGCCTCTGCTTTTCGGAATGGGAACTTTCAATGGTGCAACATACGAGTCCCGCAGAATAGCAAACCCGGAATTTTGGACTCCCGAGTTAAGAGGATATTACGAGTTGGCTTTGACGCGATGGGTAGACGCAGGAGCGCGTATGAGACTCGTAAGACATGGCTGGTACGATGAAGAGTATAAGACATGGAAAAGTTTACCCTGGAGTAATTCGTGGCTCCTCAACATAATTGAACAGTTCACTTACCACCACACAAACCGGAATCTGGCTAGTTGTCGAGACTCAGTAGCAAAACTCCTACACAGCGCGAGGCCGCAGGATGGGTGCCAGCCATCCACCTCCATGGGTATCACCTATTTAATAGCGTTGATCATGTTATTATCTCGTACGTTAGCCTGTCCATCACTCCCTGTCCCCGATCCTTCCAATTAAGTCAAATAGTATATTACCCTTCTCAAGACCACAGAACTCCCATCGTATCCTTAGCCGGATTTTGCTAACTCTCAATTTACTAACTCTCGAATACACAGTTCCTAGAGAACCTGCGGGAGATCTATTAAGACCAAAGCTTCCGAGTCAAGCCTTTTACTACCCAAGTCGTGCAGCGAAACCTGGGTTCGATGCTCGATCTTCTGAAGATTGTGTCGGACCTTATAATGTCTTGACTGATATCGCACCAGATGTTGTTGAAGGATTTCAAGAATTTACAAGTTTTCCCAGTCACATAAAGCATATTAGTGATACTCTTTCGTACGTTGAGTACGAGTATGGAGCCCCACTGTGAGTTATACACATCTCCATACCAATAGCTATATCTCGTAGAGCGGTCTCTCTAACGAAAAGCTTCCAAATATAGAGGGTGGATAGTTATGATTATCGACTGTTTTACTCAACTGCACGTGCAACGAGAATCGAACCCAAGTTCTGATAGCTGGGGAGGCTTCTCTTTCAAGATACCTCCGTACGACCCGGGGTGGGTTGTGGCAAGAGAAAGTAAACAATCATTATCCAGACCGGTAAGGCTTCGATATAAGGCCATTGTGCCTTGGATTCTCGCACCACTTCCTCTGCCACAATATTCCCCACCGCCTAGTCCATATACATTACCGAAACGATCTGGAGGAGCGAATTTTAGGCGCTTCCCTGGCCACGCAGCCCAGAATACACCTATGAGGAGGGAATACCCTCAACACTTGTATATCGGTGATGTGGCAAATCATAGGGCCCTCAATGATGCCTGGGTGGTTGAATCAAACGGAGACGACGGGTTCGACGTATTCGATATCACGAGTAAGTTAACTCCGACCCTTCTCCCGCTTTTGACCCTGACTGCTGACTACCTACCTACCTAATGTTCCAGGTGAATTAAGAAGTGTGAATGCTACGGAAACCGATTATGGCGCCATGGTAGTGATTGGACCTCAAGGTTCGACATTGAATCGAGATGCAAGAGCAGAATTTGTTCGTGCAAAATTCAACACCAGTATCCAACCAATTGGCAAGTTGATGCTACGAAGGCGTATAGAAGAGGTCGCAGAGTGTGATGGTCAGAATGGGCGATCTGCTTGGACCAGCTGGGGCCCACTCATCTTCGACATAACCAGTGCGTTGTAGACATCATATTTAGAAGCAGAGCTATACTGACTTTTCCCAAGATTTCCCTGCTCGGTCTATCGAAGAACAAGAGGCGTTAACCGAGAGTTATGGTGGCCCGTTGTCCAAAGATCTGACAAGATCGGAACACGAAACAAATCAACTACTGGAGCGTCTAGTCCCCTATACCTGCGCGTATCTCCACGTACCACAGCCAGTACGGAATATGAGGTATTTTACACCAGAAACGCTACGGTGGTATGACAACCCCTCTCATGGGGTCTATATTGCACTAGGAAATGTGGTCTACGATATTTCGGGTCAGTTATTCTTCGTTGTCAAGGGCTCTAACGATTTCGGTACTGATATCATTTAGACTACCTACGTTTTCACCCCGGAGGTTCCCAGTTGCTCATCCACTGCACGGGACTCGACGCTACTCAACAGTTTCTGCAGTATCACAAACCTGAGATGATGAATGTTAGTAGCCACCAGAGATATTCCTTTCTTGCTCAATGGCCAGAACAGACCCCGACAGAATTATATATTCCAATTGCTGAAATTCGCCTATAACTTCTACGCGCTGTTAGCTAATCTCTATTTGTATAGTCTTACCAATTTATGCAAGTCGGCTACCTCGTCCCAGAGCGTACTTGGGAACATTTGCAAGATAACCACGTCGTTGTCCATGATTGGGTGTTTAATATAAGCTGTATGGTTCCTCTTTTAAATCCTTAATCATGTCAAATAGCCAACTCACTATGTATTAAAGCGCTCCAACAAGAGGACCCAAGTCTCTTCAATTCTCTCCGTAAATTCATCCGCCGGGATACTACGGTCGCCGTAACCGGTCACGATAGCGACGCGGCAGCATTAATTAAATTATTTAACGATAAACAGCACCTCATCGTTGCTGGTTTAGCGACGAAAGAACTATTGGATATACCGGCGTGGGAGTTCCTTAAACACAACAACTATAAAAGTGCGCAGGGCGCGTGGGTCGCCGTCGAAGGCTACATTTACAATGTTGGGGGTATGTTCAGCATGCTAAGATATTTTACTCGTCCAGGTTTATAATATATTAACTCATTCTTAGATCTCATGAAGTACCCCGACTACTACAATCGGAAACTAGGATTTAATTGGGCTGGGAAAGAGTTGAGTAATCCTGATTTAGCCCAATGGTTGATGACAAACTACAGGACTCGGTGTATAGGTAGACTCGTTGAGGGACCCATCTTGCCAGAACCAGAGATAAACCCGAATTTGAGCCTGGAAGGTCCAATACACCCTAGAGGAACGGAAGATCTGATTGTAGAAAGAAGAAAGGGTGTATATGAGTAAAGGTGTCTAGGAATTTAAAGATAGAATTCAATTTATAGATATCTAGCAAATTAGCTTTACATTGAAATAATTATAAGAGCCTCTATATCATCCTCATCACTCTAGTTAGGCGGTCTTAGGCAGTCGTAGCTTTCATTTTGCCAGATACATCAAAAGAAATCCTCTTCAAACCACGTAAAATGTATTCTTCGAGGTACAGATACTTGTTAAGAAGCATCTCTAAAGGGTGATTGGATGGCCTTGGTATGAAGTCGTTTCATTCCGCTTCCTGGGCTTTTTTAAACCCGTCTTGGAACTCAGTGGCAGTAGTGACATATCCCCTATTGTTAAGGACCTTATTAATCATAATATCATGGACAGCCTCATCTGAATCCGCGCAGCCATCTGAGATAACCGTAGTAACGTATTCAGCGTCGGTTGCCGCAACCGCAGTCCTCATCACACACCCGGATGTGGTTAGGCCAGTAAGGACTAACGATTTGATGCCCCTTTGCCTCAGGAATTCGTCTAGACCGGGGGATCGAAGAGCAGAGACATGGCCGGGCTTGCGGGTAAATGTGACATCGTCGCTGCTACCTTCGGATAATTCAATAACCTCTTCGCCACCGCTTGACCTCGCGCTCGCGACCGTTTCCATAAGCTTATAGGCGCCCCGACACGTCTCAAACGTCGATGTGTTTAAGTCTATCAGGGCATGAACTACCTGGATGCCTTGCGACTTTGCCCAAGCCCTCATATCAGCCGCTACACGAAGAGCCACAAGAGCCTTCGGTCCACCGGCTTTTTGGACAAGCATGGAGTGGAAGTCTAGAAGTAGTAAGGCCGTCTGGGAAGGTCCATAATAACCAGGCGTGGTTGGATCTGTCTTGTCGAATATGGTGGAAGGATCTGACATGGTCGGTGAGGATGAAAATTCTGAAAAGGTTGATAACTTGTGGCTTCTTACAAGCAGCTTTAGCAATGATGTAACTCTAGAAACTGACGAGGTAACTGATAAATTTTTAATTAATTAATTTGAATCGGCAGGTATTTATATTCTCAACCGGTCTTGTGTCTATCGATAACTTTGCCGACGCCGGCTCCGGTGTCTAATAAGCACCTAATATATCCGAATTCGCTTCCGAAATCATAACCCACCTAGACTTGATATCCAGATAATGTAAGAAAGCCCATCAACAAACTCAATATAAGAAAGATCTGGCGAGTGTTTGAGTGAACGGTAGTTTACCAAAAGTAAATACTGTAAGTTGGATGGAGGTGACACGTATAATGAATTCCCAGGTCTGGCAACTCGCCCTATCAGGTTAAGTTAACCAGCGACCATACTTATTACTCACCAGCGATTGTTGTAGTTAACCTTTATTGAATCAACAACTATTCCATCCTCGTTTACCACTGTCTGCGCATTGTTAAGCACAAGCCTCTTATCTTGATATCATCAGATACTAGTGAGACCTGCTTTGTAAGTCTAACAGCCTTCCTATAGACCGTACCATGTCTGAACGGCTCAGGCTTTAAGCATGAGTGATAACTCGGTAGACTCAAGAGTAATGAGGAAGTGATACCTAGGGAGGTTCTTTGGTGAACTACTTACGAGGTCTATGACATATCGTATGCTTAGGTACCTACCTATATATACAATATATATGAAATCTTTAGTGGCGTCATCAATCAGATTAGAATAGCTTGTTGCCCCTGAGTAGATGCCGACCTCCACATTCGGTAGGCGGTGCCGAACTTCGCTTTGTAGTCGTCAGCAACTGGAATGTAACAATGGTGGCTGAGATTTATGGGACATACAAGGATCACATATATGATCGTCGTATATAGTGCGTATTCAGCAGTTCAAAAATAGAAACTTCTCTGTCTCTTGATCAGCTAAATCTTATTTGATCCTAATGCGGTTCCACCTTTGGCTTGATTAGTACCTGGTGCCAGTGCCATGATATCCGCTTGTCTTCCTCGCAACCGAATAACTGGGGAAGACGCCTGATGGTGATAGGCTGGCTGTTCGGCGAAATGAACCTATTGTGCTATGCACCATGTACCACCGCACACCGTCAGCGGCGTCGTAAAAGCGACAAACCCTTGCTGACTTCGCCGGTATATATAAAGCGCACGGCAGTACTCAACAAGGTTGGCAAGTTTTTAGTTTAGGTCATCAAGCTTACACCATGTTCTCTCTTTCGCTTGCTTCTCTCGCTCTCATCTCCCTCGCCAGCACGGCGCGGGGACAAGCCGCTGGCTGTGGCCAGACACCGTCTTTCACACCTGGCGACTTTAAAAACTTCACTGCCCCGGGGGATCGCGAGTATCGCGTATGGTTACCGGCAAACTACGACTCTAGCAAAGCGACGCCGCTTATTCTTAGCTACCATGGTGCCAACAGGGTTATATCACGCCAAGTTGAACTAGATAAGTTGACCGATCCGTTCTTCAACAAAGACCATATCGTGGTATATCTGCAAGGTCTAGAGGTGAGTCACCGTAACATGCCAATCGCCTAGGTACGTGTTGCTAATACCTGGATAGGTTAGCCGACCTGGCCACACGGAATGGGAGGGAGCTCCGGACTGTAAATCGGACGACATCGGGTTCACAAACAACGTTCTCGACGCTGTGAGCAAGGAGCTATGTGTGGATGAGAAGCGCATATACGCGACAGGCAAATCCCAAGGTGGAGGTTTCGTTGGCCGCCTTGCATGCGACTCGGGTCTTTCGAAGAGGATCGCGGCGTTTGCCCCGGTCTCGGGGGCTTATTACATCAAGGAGATCGACAATGAAGCGGACTGCCACCCGGAGACCGTCAAGGTACCTTGCAACGCAGCTCGGTCTAACATCCCAATCCTGGCTTTCCACGGCGGCGCCGACACCACAATTAGGTATAACGGGGACTTCCGGTCGGGAGCCTGCTTGCCGGCCGTCAGTTCCTGGGCGAAGCAATGGGCGGCCAGAGATAACTTGGACCAGACGCCGGTTAACACGACTATCGCCCAGTCAGATAACGGTGTTAAAATGAGCTATGGGGGCGGCTTGGTCTCGCTGGTGTATGATGGCGACAATATTGGCCATGACTGGCCATCTACTCAGACGAACGCGGATAACGAAGGAAACGTGGCGGCTTTCAATGCCAGCACGGCGATTATGGAGTTCTTCCGAAGCCATAAGTTATCTTAAACTGTTATGTCATAACTATTCTTTTCGATGATACCTAGACTTAGTTACCTATTATCATATATAATCACTAGAAAATAGACTTATTGCCTATAACTTTACTTCTATAAACGTTTGTTGCTTTGACTTTCTTTGCGTTGAAGGACTGAACCCAACTTAGGAGTGTGTACGCTGTGTCAACTCTTGCCCGCGAAAGTATAAGACGTCGATACCTTGGTGCAGAATGTAAGCTAGCTCTTATATTGGCATCGTTGAAAAGCAGCTATGAGCTACGTTGAAATGGCGTTAAGCGATATATGTTTTCGCTATTGATTGCGTGATTTGTAATAAGATTGATTATACAATCATCCACCCATCGTCTTCCGTCGTATGACGGAAGCCCCCGGATTTAACGGACCTAATCCTAATAGATTACAAAGTAGCACAGGTTAGTTACATGACCCCGGCATAGTTGATCCCTAGTGATCTGCCGTAACCAGTATGCTACTAAGAATATATCGGACTCCGGGAGCCTTCGGGATGGAGATCGCTTCGTTCGTAGGAAAGGCCTATCTTGTATAATGAACTGGGCTAAACACTGTAGAAGAAAATTGTAGAGATGGCAAGAATTACTGTTCACTACCAGGTATAATGTCCACTACTGGCTATGATAACACTATAAAATTACGGGACAGTTGCTTGCATTTGCCAAATTCTAATAATACAGAATACATAGGTGGGGGATGCGTATCCCTTTTCCAAGTCGGAATACGGGAGTGGCCATCTTTTACGACACAGTTGTTCTTCGCCGCCATATCCTAGTAAAACCGACAACACAACGATACCTGGCTCGCGGACTTAACTATAGGATTTATAATCAAGGTAAACCATATTAAAGCTGCTCATAGTCTAACGTATCAACTGCCCTTCATGCTCTGCGCTTTTCGCCTTCTAACCACCTAGGGAAAAGCCCCAGGAGAGAGTAGTCGTTACTTTGACCCCTTAACATTGTTTTTGGGCCGAGAAACATGGCCTCAAAGTTCATATATCTGATCGGGCTCGTGGGAGCTTTTGCTCCCGCCTTAGGGGCCTCTATTGAAGGTCTTCGTCAGACATCCCTTCCGTTATCGTCGAGAATCATCGCCCAGATGAATCAATCTGATGCCTTCGTCGAAAATATTGCTGTCCGCAGTAACGGTGATCTTGTCGTGACGCTTCTCAATCCATCGGCCTCGGTCTATACCGTGAAGGAGCCATATAGTGATTCTCCGATTACGTCCCTTGTCCACACGTTTGAAGGTGCCAACGGTACAACTGGGATTTCCGAGACGAGACCCGATACGCTCGTCGTCGTAGCGGCACTCATCCAGGACGCTGCGATGCCCCTGCCGAACACAACGTGGTTATGGGAATTGAAGCTAGGCGACGGAGATCAGCAGGCTACTGCTCGTAGAATGGTCCACATTCCCGAAGCACGTTTGATAAACGGCATCATCTCCGTACCGGGCAGCGACTCTACCGTCTTGGCTGCGGATAGCCAACTTGGCGTTATTTTCCGAGTTGACGTCGCAACTAGCGAATACAAAGTTATACTTGATACCCCCGAGCTGAAACTTACTCCCGAAGCAAGTATCCAACTCGGTGTCAATGGCTTAAAGGGTATGTGGGAAAAAAAACCCCCCCATGTAATACTGATATCTGAACTTTCTATTTCTTTATCATCGAGACTCGTCCTTATATAGTAGCTAACGGTTAATAGTAAGCAAACAACACCTCTTGGATATTTCACCAGGTTTATCCTATGCCTGGATGTTTAAGGTCTAACATGTCTTGGCTACTAGATTCGTGACGGATATGCGTATTTGTCTAACTCGAATCTATTCTCGATTTATCGCTTCCGGATTGACGAGCAAGGATATCCTATACAGGGCGCCAAGGTTGAGAAGGTCGTCACGATCGAAGGCGTTTCATTCGTGGATGATTTTACTTTTGATAGACATGGAAATATATGGGTTGCGACGAGCATCAATAATACAGTGGTAACTGTTGGGAAAGATGGTCGTCAGTCCGTAGTGGTGGGTTCACTCACAGAACTTACTGTTGCAGGAGATAGCTCTCTCGCATTCGGTAAAACATCGATTGATCAAGACATTCTTTATGTCACTACGTCAGGGGCAATTCATGCTCCCGTCAACGGTACGATTACCGAGCCAGGGAAAGTTGTTGCTGTTGATGCGAGAGGATATTACTAGTATGAGCTGAACTGAGCTGGGCAGGGCTGAGTTGAGCTATGCATGTAACCTAATCTAAGTTAGCAAGCAGGGCTACATTGGAGGAGAGTGATGATTTGTTGTTTATACTATAAATGGATGACGGGAAAATCCTTCGAGCCAGTACTAAAACCCAAGTTGGTCTTCAAGGGGATGGTCTATTATAGTTGATACGCAAGTAGGACATGATAGTATGTACATATTAAAAAGATGTTAGTTAGAATTCCAAATCGGGAACACCGTTCCATTGCATTGGATGGATCCTAAGCTCCAAAGCTCCAAGGGTCCTGACACTAAGACCTGGAGGATGATCTAAAAATCTACCTAGGTTTGTGATCGAGGGTTGAATCGAAAGGGGGGCTTAGCCAAACTAAGTCGTTGGAGGATAATATATGCCACTGAGGAATATCAGAACGTTAAGGAAGCCGAACATGAAAATAAAGAGACGTAACCTAAACGTCAGGAAAAAACAAATGTAATCCCGTGTTGAAGCGTCTAAGGCCTACGGGAGAAACGGATGTAGTCCCGGATTCGCAAGCACATGCGGAATATCTCCAGATTTTTGAAATATACCCTGGTACTTAATGCGGGCGATGGGTCAAGATTTTGGCGGGGAAGAATGAGAAGGACAAATCTGAAGAAGATTTCGCCTTCACCGCTTGACCGCCTTACGAAGGTATACATACGTAAGTAGGTACCTAACATATCAATAATACTAGGTTACATTATATTGGAAGTTTAGGTACCTAGGTACATAGGCACATGTTATGTATAGGACCCTGCTTCATTGCCCCTGCCTCCGGAGGTCCCTTTTAAGCAGCTAGCCTGTCCACTTCTTTTGATGCCTAAATGGGACTAGGTTTAGATGCCTAAGAGAACTTTAAGAGTTTAGAAAAACACGATAGAAAGCGATAAGCATGAATCATGCTGACCCCTGCCTTACCGGCTATTGGCCCTTTTTTATCTGGTACCTACTGTCATAAGTACCATACACGGATAATACACACAAATATAGTACCTGAACATAGCCAATCCCAATAGGGGTGGCAGTGGCATTTGACAATAATTGGGTTTATCGGGGGTATTGGTCCCACAAATTTAATCGATTACAGTGAGAACCCTGCAATCTTATACACTTCCCCTCGGCAGCCCACCTATCAAGGTTGCCCCTCGCGGGCAGAAAAGAAAAAAAAAATTTGGCCGCCAAATTTTTTTCAGTTAGGATCTGGGACATAGTATTTTCTGCCACTGGGACACATAAAACCTAGTCCACCACTTCCCAACCCACATTCCATCCTTTTCCCAAATCCTCCTTTTTTCTTATCACACATACAATCTCTCTTTTCCTTTCCATTTACTCTCTTTTCTTGAAGAGTGACCATCTGAGCCCCTCCAACTCAGATTCGGGTTCATCCTCTTCTCGAGACAAAAAAGAGATCTTTGTTCTTCGCCGCGGTTGGGCTTAGACTGGATTAGACGAGCCACGATATAGAGTAGATTCTGTTTGTCAGAAGTTCTACAGGCTCCAGACGAAGGCCACCTCCTAGACTTGGGTGTGTATCCTTAGACTTTATCGTCCATTACCCATCACCGCATTTACGACCGAGAGAATTTATCGTCTCGGGATAATATCACACTCGACGACTTTCCATCAACATATCCTAATCGATTTCCCCTCCGAAGAAAGAGAATCAAAATGTCTACGGCTCAGGAAAACGCTCAGTCTATCAAGGTCTTAGATGACCTGATGCAAAAGCTCACCATTTCCAAGGATGCTGCTTCTATTAAGGACGCATCCCACTCTCTGGCCTCTTTCATCAACGGTCGCATCGAGGACCAGGAAGCCCCCACTAGGTAAGAAATTTTTGATGCTGTTATACATATATATACACATACACACACGTATTTATCGCTTATATTGCATCTTGCAATTTACGACTTCTTTGCTGTGTGTGGCCCTCCGCCTTTGCCACCTAAATCCTAGCTCCATTTTCATTTTTGGGGGACTTTTTTTTCTTCAAATTTTTTTATACCTAATCCATTTCAATTTTCGCCCTTTCCCTCTGCCGTTCCTATCCTTTTGCCCACACCCCCACCATATGCACGTGCCCAAAAGTGTCCTTTACATGTCAACCCCTCCCCCCACTCATTAGATGGCCATAATACCTGCTGGGCGAAATAGAAAGAAGAGGATAACGGGAAAGGGGCTAATCAACACATGCTAACATGAGATTAATTCTCGCAGAACCGTGGAAGCCTTAAAGAAGCAGATTACCAACAAGAAGGATGCTGCGGCTCGCGAGAAGGCAGCTAATGCCATCCAGGCCATTGCCCAGCACTCTGAGATCGCCCCCAACGTCGAGCCCTACTTGGTTCTCTTATTACCTCTGACCTTAGCTGCCATCGGAGACAAGATTACTGGTGTCAAGAATGCTGCTATTGCTGCCACCACCGCCATCGTTGAGGCTGTCAACCCCAATGCTGTTAAGGCTGTCCTACCCGTTATCGTCAAGTCTATTCTCGAATCCCAGAAATGGCCCGAGAAGATTACCGCTCTTGACTGCATTGATATCCTCGTTCGAACTTCCCCTGCCCAGCTAGCATTCCGAGTTCCTGAACTCATCCCTGTTATCTCCGAGTCAATGTGGGATACCAAGAAGGAAGTCAAGGAGCGTGCATACAAGACTATGGAGAAAATCTGCGAGTTGATTGTCAACAAGGATATTGAGCGATTCATCCCCGAACTCATCAAGTGTATCGCTAAGCCTGAGAATGTCCCTGAGACTGTCCACTTACTCGGTGCTACAACCTTCGTCACTGAGGTCCAAGAGCCTACTTTGGCTTTGATGGTTCCTCTGCTGGATCGTGGTCTAGCTGAGCGAGACACTGCCATCAAGCGAAAGGCCGCTGTCATCGTTGACAACATGTGCAAACTTGTTGACGACCCCAACATCGTTGCTCCTTTCTTGCCCAAGATGATGCCGGGTCTCCAGAAGAACTACGATAACTTGGCCGACCCTGAAGCCCGTGAAAAGACCAAGCAAGCTCTAGATACTCTTATCCGTGTTGGCGACATCAAGGATGGCAAGATCCCCGAGGTTCGCCATGACGGTGATGTTGCCGTTGTCTTGGGCCACCTCCAGGCTATCATCCCCAGCAAGCACGCTAAGACGGCTGAGAAATTGACTCCTATTCTGCAGTACATCTCTGCCATTGGTGGCCAGCTCGTTGACGAGAAGGAAACCGAGCCCTCTACTTGGGCTGCTGCTGTCAAGCCTTTCGTCACAGTTGTTGTTGGCGATGTTGATGCCGAAAAGGTTGTCGACGGTCTTAGAAGACGCGCTTCTTCCGGTGCCGCGGATGAGGCCGAGGAAGAGGTAGATGACGATGAGGGTGAAGACCTCTGCAACTGTACCTTCTCTCTTGCCTACGGTGCCAAGATTCTTCTTAACCAGACCCACCTACGTCTCAAGCGTGGTCGCCGTTACGGTCTCTGCGGTCCCAACGGATCCGGTAAATCTACTCTCATGCGCGCTATCAACAACGAGCAAGTCGAGGGTTTCCCTAAGCAGAGCGAAGTCAAGACTGTCTTCGTCGAGCACGACCTGGATTCTGCCGACACTGAGATGACTACCATTGACTGGACTATGAAGAAGCTAGCAGAGGCAGGCGTTACCACCAGCAAGGCCGACGTTGAGAAGCGTCTTGAGGAGTTTGGTTTCACAGAGACGATGACTCAGGGTGAAATCACTGCTCTGTCTGGTGGTTGGAAGATGAAGTTGGCTTTGTGCCGTGCTGTCTTCGAAGCCCCGGATATCCTGTTGCTCGATGAGCCTACTAACCATCTCGACGTGAAGAACGTCAAATGGCTCGAGGACTACTTAATCAACTCCCCTTGCACTTCTATCATTGTTTCTCACGACAGTAGTTTCTTAGACAATGTCACTCAATACATTATCCACTACGAGCGATTCAAGTTGAAGAGATACAAGGGTAACCTAAAGGAGTTCGTCCGTAAGAACCCCCACGCCAAGTCGTACTATGAGCTAGGAGAATCTGAGATCGAATTTACTTTCCCCGAGCCTGGATTCTTGGAAGGTGTCAAGACCAAAGCTAAGGCCATTCTACGGGCCACCAAGATGAGCTTCCAATATCCGGGCACCCCCAAGCCTCAGATCACCGACATCAGCTTCCAGTGCTCGCTCGGCTCCCGTATTGCCGTTATCGGTCCCAATGGTGCCGGAAAGTCGACCCTCATTAACGTCCTCACTGGCGAGCTGATCCCAACCGCTGGCGAAATTTACCAACATGAGAACATCCGTATTGCCTACATCAAACAGCACGCCTTCGCCCATATCGATAACCATCTCGACAAGACCCCCTCAGAGTATATCCAGTGGCGATTCCAGACTGGTGAGGATCGCGAGACCATGGATCGAGCTAATAAGATCATCACTGAAGATGATGAAAAGGCGATGGACAAGATCTTCAAGGTCGAGGGTTCGCAACGCCGCATCATTGGTATTCACAGCCGTAGAAAGTTCAAGAACAGCTACGAGTACGAGTGCTCTTTTGCCCTCGGAGAGAACGTGGGCATGAAGAACGAGCGCTGGGTTCCTATGATGACAGCCGACAACGTTTGGCTTCCGCGAACCGAACTTCTCGGCTCTCACCAAAAGATGGTTGCTGAGGTCGATATGAGGGAAGCGCTTGCCTCTGGTCAATTCCGACCTCTAGTCCGAAAGGAGATCGAGTCCCACTGTGCCAACTTCGGTCTTGATGCGGAACTTGTTTCCCACTCCCGCATGCGCGGTCTATCTGGTGGTCAGCGTGTCAAGGTCGTCCTATCTGCTTGCTCGTGGCAACGACCCCACTTGATCGTTCTTGACGAGCCTACCAACTATCTCGATCGTGACTCCCTAGGCGCCCTGTCCAAGGCTCTCAAGAAATTTGAGGGTGGTGTCATCATCATCACTCACAGTGCCGAGTTCACCAAGGACTTGACTGAAGAAGTTTGGGCTGTCATGGACGGTAAGATGACACCCTCAGGTCACAACTGGGTCCAAGGTCAAGGCGCTGGCCCTAGGTTAAAGCAAGGCGACGATGACGAAGAGGAGAAGTTTGACGCTATGGGCAATAAGATTGTGTCGACGAAGAAGAAGGCTAAGTTGACTAGCTCCGAAGCTAGGAAGAAGAAGAAGGGTAAGTCTAATATTCTAGCGAATCCCCTCAATCCCTAATACAGCGACTAACCTGACTATAGAGCGTATGGCCCGCCGAAAGCGTGGTGAGGAGGTCTTTTCCGATGAGGATGACTAGACGATTCGTCATCATCCTCGCTGGCATGCATCCTTATGACTTACTCTTGATTCACGAATATGATCACTTTTCCTTTGTCTGATATGAACACAAAAAGTTCGGATTTGCATGGTTAGGCATTTGTCTCTGTTTCTTGCGCGCCAAGGTTGCCCAATGCTCATTGCAACTAAAGGGGGGCGTTTTATCGCATGGTCGAGCAGGACGAACAAGGAAGGGCATGATACCGCTGGATTGGAGGCCCAGAGGTTAGTCTTTCGAATTCTTGACTGCGAGAATACCATAGATAGATAAGCAGGTCGCTGAATAGACTTGATAGAGTTCTAAATATTCTTTCTACCCGTAGTTGCTAATGTGCTATTGTATCTTGATTTACACTCCGTACCCTTCTGCTTTTGAGACTGCTCTCACGCGAACTATGTAAAGCTGGATACTAAATGAATTATAGATTTATGAGATACCTAACGTTTACGGGCCAGGCGATAACGTTTACTCTAATTACAACAACAATCATTGACTTCATTCCCTTTCTTTGGGTTCGTTGGCATTTCAACAATATGTATTTTTTAAAATGTCGGATCCGGGTCAAAATGTAGTATCGCTAATGAGAGAAGTCCTTTGTTATAACCTTTGTCGCATTCGGACCTCTCCTTGAGTTTCCGAGAACGGTAAGACAGACTCATGGCATGCCTACAAAGGCTTTCTAGATATGCATTGAGAGGTGGGAAAGGGAAATATCCAATATCCAGATCTGAAGGAGTAATGCAATTTATCTAAACGTTAGCATTTTGTAACTTTGACAAAAGCATACCTTGGTAACATAGAATGATAACAGCAACGACAGGAAGAGAGCAATAGCGGTATTGTATAAGCGGAACCACGGGGTTAATTATATACATATCTATACACGGCCGCTCGTACAAGCCCCAGGATCGTATATTAAGTAGACCTAATGTTTGATCCCGACTATAGCTTCCCGTTCGAGACCGCCACGCCGGCTCGCCCGCCGGCGTGGCGGCCTGACGAGACTCTGAATATCAAAGAGCTAGCAGAGGCGTATCTCACGGCGTTTAAGACGAAAATACCTGATGGATATTTCTGGGACTGGCAACCGTTTTTCGAGGCGCTGGTCGAAGGGAACATGCTCGTTCGTGGTGTTAGCGTTGTATTCCCGCCCGATGAGGGCGATGAAATGGGCTGTCCGGACGATGACAGGTGGCGCGACAACCACGTAGCTGTTAGGGGAAAGGTGCCTAAGCCGCCTGGTAGCGGGTCGTGGAATTACACGTGGTATATTCCCGAATGGTCTCACCCTGACTTTGACCCGAACGCTACCGTGTCATATATACATGGATTCCGCGTACTGGGCTCCAGGGATCCGGTTATTAGGCTGTACCCGGCGTTACGGCCCGAAGATCAAATTCATCGGCCGACAGAGTGGGCGAAACGCTTCGGTATCTATCCGGGAGAGCTTGGGGGTCGAAGTCGTCTCAGCCCGACGCTCGCTGCGACTCGGGACCCGTGGGAGGACTATGCGAACCAGGTTAACCTGCTCCCGGAAGAAGCAAGAAGAAAACTCGCCCAAGAGACGAAAGATGCGGCGCTGAAGGCAGGGAGACCCCTTCCTCCCGAGGGCTATATCGACAAGGATGCGTTGGAGAATCTGATGAGCTCAGAAGAGAGGATGACGGGAGATCAACTACGGGTAAAAATGGCGTCGTACCTAACTGACGACCATGTTCCTCTTAACCTGCAAGTCGAACCTCCTACCACGTTGGAAGAGTTCGTAGACGACCTTCGAAAGAACTATCCGCATATCTTAGACGCCCACAAGACGTATTTCCAGAAGGCCTTGGATGATCAAGATTATCAACGGGTCATGTTCAATGATATGACGTCCGACGAGATGGTATACAACAATATTTATACACAGTCTGACGATGCGATTTGCGATCTTGAAGGCCCGATTCATGCGTGAGTACCGGTGTTTGACATGTGTGCTTTATCAGCTAAGGCTAATGGCTTTCGATTGCACCAGTGCTCTCTCCAGAGACAGGTGGAGAGATGTTTCGTCAAAAGGGGCCGACAGGTTCGACCCTCGATACTTGTATAACCTCAATGGTGTAAGAGAGGAATGGGATCCGGTGAGTTTTCTTGTCCCCCTTTATCCCTGAGCGCGAACGAGCGCAACGAGATGGGAATTGGCAATGGCTGGCTAATTCATTTTCCTGCTAGAAAACGAACGATATCCTATGGGCTGCGTTGCAACCAGCATTACTGCTTGTATCGAAAATGCTATTAAGCGATCATCCTGGTATAAGAGATGTGATGGACCTAAGGACGCGATACAAGATTCCGGACAACCTGGTTGAAGATCGGGACAATCCCAGCACGCCCAATCTCGTTGGATACAGGCCCTTAGAGAAGACGATCTTGGACCTTGAAAACTCGTGGCCGGAGATGATTCAGTTAAATGAAATGGGATACGATTTTGTCCAAAATGTGTGGAGGGTCCTCTTCTATTGCCTTCGCTTCGATATCAGTTGCGCGTGGTTTGAGCCCACCGAGGCGAATGATGCAAATGCTGTTGATGGCGTTAAAGAGGCGAAGACCTTGATATATGGGGTAACTCAGGCGAGTGGTCGCGGCCGGGATACAATCATCACTATTTGGATAGCAGCTGAGTTGATATGGCCGTTGCTGGTGCCCCAGTATAGCCAAAGCGAGAAGTTGACGGCGTCTTTCATAATTGCTTCGACGTTGATGCATGAGTTCGCTGTGAGATAACTCCCTTGGTTCCTAAACTCTTCAACTGCCGCGCGTCACATTTGCTAACATGGTCCTCGTCGCTTTTGCATATTTTAGCATGCAGTCAACTGCGCCCACGTCCTTCTAACGACCGACAGTTTTTTTGCAGAATTTCCAGGCCAACCTACGCTGACTTCGGTCCTTCTTAGACAACTGGGACATGTTCTTTGGGACATAGATGTAGAAGGCGGTGACCCTTTTTGGGATGGTATAGGTAACGCTGAGTTAGGCTTCGATCTCGAGAAGCAGCTTTGGGGGTTCCTCGCCAACCTCATGATGAGCGGGTCATTCATCAAGCCTTCCAGACAGATAACCACTTTGCCATTGATAGCGGAAGCAAATCCGTATCCCACTGCTAGAAACCCCCCTACACGTGGAATGAGACGTGCAGGGCCCATCCTACACGCCGAATATCCCACCGAGAATTATTGCCATCCCGTCCCTATCGATTACATGGCTCAGTTCTTCAGGGAGTCCTTCTGGACTGATGTCTACCCTGTATGGGGTCCCGAAGCCATAAAGCTGAGTCCCAAGAATCGTATCCTGAAGACTACAATGTCAACTAGTTGGATACACGCAACCGAGGGTCAAAAGCTCTATGGTAATACGGAATGGTGGTTTCTGTCCTTCGTATACCGGACGCTGATAAAGAACGACTACCAAATACTAGGAGAGTATTTGAGACGAAAGGCGTGGCACTTGATACTGCCTTCGGTGTTATCGATCCGCTGGGAATATGAAAGCAACCAATGGGAGTCGGAAACCGTCATGCCCCTAATGGCTCACATCATGAAATTGGAAGACGAAACAGACAAGGGTCAAGAGCTCACTCGGATTTGTTTGTTAGATAACGATCACATGCTCGACACGTACGTTTCTCAACACAACCGTAACATTATCAGTGGTGCGAATCCCGTTGTGATGTCCTTTGCTGAATGGTGTCAAAAGAACGAACGGGACTGGGAAGATTATTACTGTGAAGGCGGGATTATCATGCGGGAAGCATCAGCAACATATAGAGCTTTAATGAGGGACGTCGGATACCTACAGCGTGTGGTACTAGACTTTCTCAGCTTAGATATCAATTCTCGGCTCTATATTTATACAAACAATGCTGAAGCGGATCCAGGCCCCCTCGGGGTCATGTACAAACACATACAACTGGTGTTAGACTGGTCTCACCACTTTGTAAGGATATTTAACGTATACTCCAATTCAGCAGCATCTGAATCCCTCCAGCACGCCTGGGTCCTATGGGAAACACGTTTCCGATCCTGCCATATGGCCCTTACGGACCTCATGGAGATGCTGGGTGATCCGGACCGGTGGGACCCGGACGACATCAGCTGGAAAAGACGTTTTGCGACGGTACCGTCCTCCTACTGGAAAAACCGCATGGATCGAATAAGTGTTATTGCACACAGACAGTACGTCAAGTTAGACCCACGGATCCGCCAGGTCTTCGATGAATGCGAATCAATCATGGATCGCCTACGGGGATCAGGCAATCTCCCTACTCCGTTCCAGGACTTCGAATCAAATATTATCGATATACGACAAAAAGTAAGAGATGTGAAGAGCCTGGGTCAACCTCCGCCTGCAGATAGAGTGTATAACTGGACCGCCCCTGGCCCAGTACCGAAACATACAAAGCACCAGCCCCGAGCTTTCACACCGGATGTGCAGCCTAGCCCCATCAAGACCAAGTTACCCGAGTTCGATTTTATTCCCTCAGACAGGAAAGAAGTAAAGGACACTTTTGGTGTACCGAGCGACGCAAAAACACTAGGAAGACGCGCGCCTCGACGGCTTAATATACCGGACTGGGGCTCAAGCGGCGGAAACGTAGGTGGTTCCACGTCCGGGTCGACATCACGGGGCGGTGCTCTGGGGACAACGGGAGGTGGAGCGAACAGAAACCGGCGTCAGTCGCACAAGGGCTTCGCACGCTGGAACAAGGACCGGGATGGCGCACGATTTGTCCTATCCGCGCAGAAGATGAATAGCCTAGACAGTCTCCAGGAGATAGGGGTCTCTAGTTCAACCATCGAGGAGATAGTTAGGTCGGCCCCCTTCGGAACAGGAGGAAGTTTTCAGAGGAGGACGGGAGAAAGCATCTTCAGGCCACAAACTATTGGTGCTAGAGCCGGGAAGCAGCCGACTATATTCCCCAATGCGTATGCAAATCCTTTGGTCACGACAAATGAATCTGTTTTATATGACGAAGCGTACCTCCTCCAGGAGGCGCAGCGGTGGGAGAGACTTAGGGGACAACCATACCAAACGACGGATACCTGGCGGGACGCGCCGCGAGCTACGGGCTTCGGTAGTCCTGAAGGCGAAAGTCCGGGCTCGTCCCCCTGATCCAGGAGCGCACTCCTGTCCCCTGCTCCTAGCATTTAGTCTAAGCACCACTAGGATCGATCCCGCTCAGAGTTAGTGGGACTTTCTCGACTCTAGGCAAACCCCTAGAAGTATACAATGACTTCTCCCAATCCCTCGTAAGCGGCTGACGTTACGGAAGATGATGATGAGTATGTATAATAAGATAAATGCGAAGAGGGCGCGAATCAATAAGCTAACAAGAGCAACTACTGTGTTAGAGGCCAAGCGAGTTTGGGAAATTAGGTATTAAAGACTTGCTTTGCTATTAATGTTAATTAGGTTAATTTGTTTCTGACGCGTATAGAGGCGTCCTATTAGTAGACTCCGTACTTAAGTGATGAAAACAAACACTCGACGTGACTTACCGAGTAATAACCCCCCCTTCTCCCCCTAGGCAGGCATAAAGATTCCAACTAAAACCTCAAGGTGACAAGGCTAGGAACTGTTGTCAAGATAAAACAAGGGGTTTAAAGTATATGCTATATAACATAAACTTGTCTAAATATAAATCACTGTAGACAGCCATATATAATATATAGCTATACTTTCTTATTACTATTGGTTCAAGGGCCTCGAGTAGGCTTAATATGCGTGGTCTTCTATTACACATCTAACCTAGCCAGATAAAAGCCATGGCGTCGGATCATGCCTCATCTCGAGTATTTTAGTCCTTCGAGTACCTGGGCCCCCTCGAGGGCTTCCTGTTGGGCCAATTCCCATCGAAGTTGGTCTGAAGGGCTAGGCGGTTTGTCGTACGCACCTACACTAGATTCCTTAGGTGGCCTTCTGTAATTTGTCGTCTCGTATCGTAACTTGATAAGCGGGTCGCTAAATAGCATGGGGCACGTCGCCTGGCGTATGGCAAAAATCTGGGGTCGCGCTATTGGTGGTAGGTCAGATAGTGGACTCCGTGGTGATACATTCAAACTCGGCTCCAGGGGCTTGATCCTCGCAGGAGGCGAACGCTCCCACCCAGGATGGAAAGGAGGCAAAACTGGTCCTTTAGAAGGAAGCGCCCTACAGTTTATTGAAGGAGTCAACCCATTTTCAGTGACATTTGCTCCCTTAAGGCTGTGGCCTGGTGTAGAACGTGGAGGTGCAGGTTTCTTAGTTCGAGAAACCGTTCCACCAACCGGCATTCCCTCAATCATCTTTCGTTTCCGCCGGCGAGGATTAATTTTAACAGCGGCAGTGATGGAACTGGGCGGCTCATACGAAAGAGGCGTTGCGCTGCGGTTTAATTCTGCCAACCTAATCGGGGTCGGAGATTTACCAGAGCGTGCGAGCTCTTGAGCAGCCTTTTCATATTGTCTCCGGCTATTGCAATTAGCTAAGAACGTACCTTTGTTAGCAGGTCCAAATTTGATCTCTGGATCCATCCTTGTATTAGCTGAAGAGACGAGGGCGGCCGGCGCTGATTTCCTTGGTTTCTTTGATTTGGTAGTCGGGATGATAGTCTGAGATATCGGAGTAGGGTGACTGGAAATAGGAGGTGGGACAGCCGGCGAAGCTCGACAAGGGAGTGCGTATCCGAGATTATCAAAAGGACGGTCACCAATCTTGGCTAGGGTTTGGAATATCTCCCAAACTACGTATGCTCCACATTGGTAATCGTTTCTCATAGAAGACGGATTTTTAGGCGGCGGCCGAGGTTTGGCAAATTCGATCGTGTGTCGCCTCTTCTCACCCAGGCTTTCCCGCTTAGACATAGTCTCCCTCTTCTTCTCGGCTAAAGCCTCGCGCCTTTGCTTTTCGATTTGTAAAATCTCATCAGGAGACAGCCAAAGGTGTGGCTTCCTATCTTTCAAATCGTCAACCCAAGCATCACAATCCCACTCAATCCAGTAATCTATAATGTCGCCCCAAGCACTATCGGACGGCCTCGTCAGGTTAATAAATATGACCTTGCCTCCTTTATTATGCACAGCTTTAGCAAATTCCTTGACCATCACCTTCAGACCGTGGACCTTAAGACTAGTTCCTAATATTAGGAGGAGGTCTGGTCCGACGGAAAGGTCGTGCTGAACTATGGGAGATATGAGATCGGACTGCGGATGCTCTTCTCCATAGAGGACAATATCTGGCCTAAGCTTGCCGATACCTAAGGCTCTCTTCCCCCTTTCCTGGCGCGCGGCAGTTGCTCCCGCGCAGTGGGGACATTCGGGCTGTTCGCCCGACATCGTACGAGATTCCCGTCCATCCTCATCCCAATCACATAGTTTCCCGCAAACAAAGCAGCGAAGGGCATGTAGAGAGCCATGAAGAAACACGCATTCAACACCCTTGTCTTGAGCTAAAATTGAACGGGTAATGTTTCGCCCGGAAGTCTCAGAGCCTTGTGATGCTTGTCCAACATCCACATTAGGGTCGTCTTCATCCTTTGATGCTTCCGAATTTTCTTTCGAATCCTTTCCCCAATCTGCCAGTTGTTGTTTAGCAGATTTCCTCCTTTTATTGCCTGCACCACTCTTCAAGTCCGTAGAAAGACCAATCTTCTTCTCGATTTCGTCGATGTTCTGAGTATATACTCTGGCAAGTTTTCCAACATCACGTAGTTGTGCGATAAAGCGGTGAGTGGTGGTTGGTTCAACTTCCTTTACCTTTTGCCTTAGCGTAGTAGCGAAACGATAGAATACAGATGTCTTCAGTGGATCTGCCCATATATTACAGTCGAATAGATCTCGTCCTTTCATATTACGTAGGCTCGAATTAGAGGTCTGCGAAGATAGGAGATCAAAGGAATTTTGTGTGTCTTCTAGGTCGGATGCCTCGGAACTTTCTGCACTCTCGCGTGAACTACCCTCTGTAGATGAGTTCGCATTTTCGTAGGGGTCGAATAAAACAGGCGGTGGCGAAGAGAGGGGTGACGAGCTAAATACTTTGCCCAGAATAGCTCTTGGGGTAGTATCCCTCGTTCGAACGTTACGGGAGCTATGTCCTACGCAGAGAGCCGAGTCATCAGTCTGGGACGAGGTTCTTGAAAGTCGGGAGCCTGAGAATAATGACTCTTGGGATGTAGAAGATTGCACGGAATATTGCGAGGCGTGTCGAGGTAATGGTGGCCGCAGTCCTGACTGCGACCTAGTAAGTCGCTGCAACGATATTTCAGAAGCTACTACTTCTTGTTTTACAGAGGCCTCTCTCGTAGACTGAACAAAGGTTACTGTATCCTCATCAGTGCTGCTGACTAACGTATTCGCCCTATCCTGGGTTTTCTGACTATCCGAGCCGTCTGCCGCTTTCCTGTGTTTATGTTGGTCTGTTATCCTTTCAGTCGTATGTGATATTCTTCTTCTTTTGGTCGGACGTTGGCTTATAGCGAAATCAACAGCCTGACCATCGCTATCTTTACTATGGCCGGCCTCCGCCCGTTCAAACTGGGCCTGGATGAGTGAATAAAGCCCATTTTCTGAGCGGAAGTCCTACACGAATAGTCAGTCCCTAGATATCTCCAAATATAACAAGGGTATGATCATACTGGGATACCGGAGTTGGTACTTATTCCAGCACCTGTGATTATAACAACCTTTTTGGCTTTCCCCAGCGAGTTGGCGACGTCTTGGAGCAATTCCGAAGAAGTAGGTGTGACTTGGAGTATCGTCATACTGAATGTTTAAGACCAGAATGCCCAAGGCCAGTCGCGAATTCGAAGGGATTGTGTTCTAAGAAGCGCATAAAGGAGTCATCGCGCGAGGATTGCTTATAAAACTTGTAGTCTAACACGTATCTACGAACTTGCCGTGTCCTCTTCCTCTGGAAGCTTCAAGGCGGGCGCATAAGTAGAAATCGAGGGTAAAGACGCGTCAGCACGCGTGTATCGCGGATTAATTAAGTTGTCAAAAGGTCGGTCTTAACATCTATGACCAAATAAAAACGATAGGACATCGGTTGTTAAATTGAAGAGGCGCGATATAATGGCTTGTGGTATGCCGACGGTTAGAGAGACGTTAATCGTGTACAAGACGGGAACATGGAAGCTATCGATCGTGGGGCGGGAAAGTATACGAATATAATCGGACAATCGAACGTGATTTCGAATACAAATGACAATAGCAGAAGTGCGAAGACAGGACTATATAGTGTAAAATAAAATAAAATAAAGTAAGCAAATCCTAAAACACAGAAGATAAAAAAGGGTATATAAACTAAGTTGTGAGGAGGTAGTTAAAAAGTACGAGTAAGTACGAGGTCGGCAGTAGCAATTACCTTCAATCTTGGGTACAAAGCGCGAACCATCTTTAGCTAGTGTGGAGTCAGTAAACACTGGCGAAGCTGACTGAGCTGCTGAGATGGCAGTAACGCGTGCTAAGTTGTTAAATTTACCCCACTAGTTTGGTACATCGTACCTTAAACTGCGGAGATCGTTTAATTAATCGCATATACGTGTATATTTGCATACATGGTCGCAGAATATATGCATATATCTGGTCAATATCTGGTCCAGAGGTCTTCAAACAATTACCGAAATAAACCCAAAAATTAATAATTACCCTAACACATTCAACAGCTTCGTAAAGTCACCCACGGAGCCGAGGCCAGTTACGCAGTCGTAGCCCTTTACACTCTCCCACCCAGGCTCTTTATCGTCTCCAAACACACAGTTCTGGCTGACACCCGTCGTGATGTCTTGCAGCGCTTCCCTAACAGGCTGCGAATACAGCGCTGGATTAAGCCATCCTGTGCTATTCTTCCCCGCCTTCAACCTCGAATCATTGATCAGCGCCACTAAAGCGGCTACGACTGGTGTGCTAGCACTCGTCCCAAGTACATCGGTCTGGTAGCCGCCTACTTGGATGACGTAGTTCGTACCAGTTGCACTGATATCAGGGAATGCCCGTCCGGATGCGTTATATAAGCCTCTATGAGATCCGCTGAGGGTAGATATATACTCGTCCACGACGCCTTTTTGCCACTCCGGCCTAGCGAAGTAGTTGCTGAAGCCGCCTGTGCTAAAGTCGGCTCCCTCTAAAGGTAAAGTGTTTCCTGTCGCGCCTACAGCCGTAACGTACGGGCAGCTGGCTGGGAACGTGGGAAGGAATATCTTACGCCTTCGACCATCATTACTATAACACTGGTTCTGCCCTATGCCGCCAGCGCCGCCATCGCCGGAGCCGGAGAGGACTGTAATACCGCGAGCTGCAACAAGAGCAAGAAGGTCACACACGCGAGTAGCATCTATTAAAAATAATAGTTAGCAATTGCTTCGGTTTGACGAGTTTAGATATATCTCGAGAGTGGCAACTCCTCAGCCGATTAAAAGGGGGAGAGAGAAAAACATTAATGTCACGTACATGGAGCTGGCACCGACTGCTCATCGTCGGCGTATGAGATACTCATAACGTGGGGTATTTCTTCGTCCTTAAGGTCAAGAAGGTACTGGAAGAACTCGAGGTATGGCTCATTATCGCTCCTGTTTGATGGCATCAACCCCCCCTCGCGATCAATCTTCTCGCCACGCCCTCCTGTTGAATAGTAGATCACATTCGCCGGATAGGCAAGGGCCATAGCGTACTCTACATCCAAACTAGCCTCTAACCCCGCTCTCGATTCTGGTGCATTAGGCTGAGGGTTTGTGCCATTATTTAGCGTGATAACAGTGAAGTTATAATTCAGTGGTGCGAGTTCCGGTGAATACCTTCCAAGGAATGCGGAAACATCGTCGTATTTGATCCACTGCTCAAGGAAGCCAGCTATTCCGAATCGGACAGGTGACTCTATAGGCGTTTTAGTGTCGGCATATATCACATTATAGAGCTTCTTGAGACACGCTGGAGTGACGCCCGATAAGCAAGGCTGGTCGTCATCGCTCACCTTGAAGGCTGCTTTTCGAGAAGGGCGGTGCTTAAGCCTAGATTGAGGTGGCGGCATGAAGTTGGAGATGGGATATATAAACTCGACATTTCCGTCAAGTATTCGAGGCAGTGCATATGATTGAGCACGCATGAATGATAAAGAGTCCTGGAAAGAGTAATGTCCTAGGTTGGTGCCAAGGATCCTATTAACTTCCGCAGCAGTCGAAGTGAATTTCACCATTGAGCCTTCGTTGGTTATATTTGTGATTCTGTTCGACCTGAGCCATGAGTGGACCAAATCCAATGTCTTTCGGTCGGGTGCTTGGTAAGCTTTCACCTCATCCCTCGCGAGATGGTGTCCGTATTCAGCATGTCGCGGATCGCTGATACGACTGAGGCGGGTTTTTAGTTCGTTGATTCTGGGCTGCTTGAGTGCGATTGACAACTGTATCGGTTCTTCTGCCTTCGCTGGCTTCTCAAACTTCCAACCGACCGGGAGATTGGCTACCATCTCGCGAGTGACCAGCGTTTCTGCGGCCACATAGCTTGCCCATGCTCCAATCAGGGCGCCTACATGAGTTAATCTCATGGTGAATTTCCCTAGGAATTAACGGCCACTTCAAATAAATAAACGAAGCACCCTCTATCCAACGAGACTACAGAGTCCCAGTCTAATCACAAAGAGAAACCAAGCTCTCCTACCTCACCGAAGGAAAATTTGAATGAAATAGCTGTCTATCAAGATATCGCCTCCAAAAAGCTCCAACGCCCTTACGGAGCGTATCCGTTTTCTAAGCACATAATCGCTTAGTATCGATGATGCTAACATGCCTAGGTATACAGCCGGTTTAGCCGGGGCTGGCGTTGTATAAATTAGTAGACCCGACCAGCGTACGGAAGCGACTGGAGCTTTCTAATGCCATTCTAGGCTTGCGATGGACATACTCCTGTACATTTATCAACGGGGTTAATCAATACTGGCTGGTGGCTAAGCTTAAAATAGAAACAGTGCCACAGAACCAATATGTTTATAATAGATCATTTTAGGAGATCTGGCCTATTGGCCTATAAATACTCTTGCCCGGGAGACTAGAACATGTGAACATCGCAGTACCTACATGTAGCTATGTTAATTATTATGCTAGATGACGTCTATAACGTATGTTACCACCTCAAGTTTTTCTATACACTGATCTATCTTTCCTAAGGTGGTGATCCGCCTTCGCTGTACGACGCACCGATACGACATTCACTCTAGATTGAATTTCTCCCCGATCAAACCCTCACTTAAGTGCCAAAGACGCTCGGCTATGCTGGGATCCTTTGCGTAATCTGCGCTGGGAAAGAATTGACAATCGGACAAGTAGAGGCCACCACGAGCTGGCAGTACACATTAGAAGAGACATTTAGCCGGTGGACAGAGGACCTCACTATT
The DNA here is from genome assembly GCF_022478715.1 of Daldinia decipiens. NCBI lineage: Eukaryota > Fungi > Ascomycota > Sordariomycetes > Xylariales > Hypoxylaceae > Daldinia > Daldinia decipiens. Next base: position 262,198 of record NW_026054586.1, read on the forward strand.
TAATGCAGGGTCTAACGCTGCAACAAGGGTTGTCGACGCGCCTTGGTCGCAGTTCTTCCAGAACGTGGACGTCTTCGCAATAGCATCGGCCATCTCATCGTCATGTTCTCGGCCAAGCTGGCTATCAACACCTAGACGAACAGTAAGTTGGTATGTTCTTCATGGTCAAGGGATAGACTATGTTTTACCTCCTGGGTGTACGGCGTACGACATAATTCCATCCGCCTGTAAGTGCCCTTGAAGATACAGCGTGAATAATATGTTGGCCGTTTTGCTTTGAGCATACGCAATGGTAGGCATATAGCCATCTTCTTGGACCCTTCCGAAGACAGGTGATAAAGGAGAGAAGGGCTTCTCTTCTTCGGGGACCTCCTTGTTTTCAATATTGTAGTCATGGAATCGAATGGTAGATAGTCGATGTCCGTGGCTAGACAGGTTGACAATTCGAGTCGCCCCGGCAGGTGACTGTTTAGCTGCTTCTTTTAAAAGAGGAAGCATGAGCTTCGTGAATAAGAACGGGCCGATATGGTTCGCGCCAAATTGTATCTCGATCCCCTCAACTGTCCAGTGGCGAGCATTATAAGTGGCACCGGCATTATTCACTAGTATATCCAACTTCGAGATTATGCCAGTGACTTCAGCAGCCGCTTTGCGAATTGAGGCCTGGGATGCTAAGTCTATTGTAACGACTCGTACATCAACTTCTGGGTATAATTCTCGAATATGTGATGCTACGCTATCGAGCTTTTCTTTGGTTCTTGATACCAGGATCAGAGTTGTAGGTTTCTGAGATGCGAAAGCGATGGCGGTTCCTTCACCAACACCTGCTGGCGCTACGCCAGTGATCAGAACTATTTGCTTTGTCAGGGTTGTAAGTAAGTCTTAGATGGGGAGGGGAGATATACCTACCATTCTTGCCTTCGATGTATTGGGCGTAAGTACTGGCGACCTCTAGTCCGGAAGTCTTCTCTCCCCACTCTAGATTCGACGTCATTTTGGCTACTTAGACCTTATGGCATAATCCACATACACGGGGAGGAGACGTGAGAGACGATGCTATAGCCGTTCTTTATTTTATTATCCTTACTCCTGGGATAACGATAACAACGAAACTGGCCTTAAATTATTCATTCTAACCGAGCTTGACTCCCGTTGCGCCAGACTGAACCGCATTCCTACAACACGGGGTTCTTCAAGAATACCGGCGTTATTTACAATCCGTGCAATCGGCCGTTCTGGGCATTCCAAGCCGAGAGTCGATGATCAAGTATAGGCTAAGGTCAGGGGGGAGTATACGTCCAGGGTACCCCGTTTGGAGGTTATTAAGGCGGACAAACTATCCGAAGTTCCACCTACCTAGGTCACAACGTGGCCCAGCCCCTTGTCAAGCCGAATCCCTCTTACCTTAGGTCTCGGGAACATGGCAGCATGGCTACTAGAAAGGGTCAGCGCTCCACCGACTTGGGGAAATCCCCATGTAAGAATCCCCCACCCCCGCATCGCGTGTTGGGTTTATGGAGTGGTTTAGCATTAGGGGCAACCGGCATATTTAAATGTCGATGGTATCAGCACGTTATCGGCCGTCATCATACATCTAAAATAGTTTGATTATCCAGTCGCAACTTTGGCGTCCTGGATTCTGCTACAAGAAGATTCCTCTGTGCATTGGTTATCGAGATGACAACTAACGGCCATACCAATGAAGCAGCAGAGCGACCCAAGACGGATATAAAAGTAATAGTGGTTGGGGCTGGTATGTAATATATGCAAATTTTACGAACCCTCCGAAGCGAGCATCCGACTAGCGATCTCTCTAACCTCGAATTTTTTAGGATTTGGTGGCCTAGGAGCGGCGATAGAGTGTCACCGTCAGGGACACGATGTCGAGATATACGAGGCATTCCCAGAGCTCAAGACGCTTGGAGATATCATCTCGTTTGGGCCAAATGCGGGGAGAATTTTCTATCGTTGGTCAAATGGCGAAGTAGTCCAACGAATGAGGCCCCTGAGTATCGACCTGAGGAAGTACGGTTTCAATATTCATAAATATGACACCGGCGAGATTGTTATTAACCAGAAGACACCTCAATATGCTGAGGATGCGCCAAATTTTAACGGCCACAGGGGCGAGTTACACGAAGTAGTCTTTAACTACGCCAGAGACGATCTCAAAATACCAATTCACTTAGGACACAAGATCCAGACTTACTTTGAAGACGAGAAAAAATCAGGTATCGTGCTCGAAGATGGTAGAAGAGTCAGTAAGCCTAGTAAACTAACTTTTCGTCATTATGGTCAGCTAACCGTGTAGAAAGATCGCCGCCGACGTAGTCATCGCGTCAGATGGAGTACGCTCTAAGGCACGAAAGTCCGTGCTGGGCTATGAAGATAAGCCAAAAAGTAGTGGATATGCTGTTTGGCGATCATGGTAAGAGCAAATCGCTATTTAATACGTAGGATAATAGCTAAGAAAGTGCAGGTTTCCAAATAAGGACATGCTCGCCGACCTGGAGACTGCCCAGTTCTGTAATAACGGCGATACTTTCAACGGGTGGATCGGACCGGACATGCACTTTTTGTTCAGCACTATTAAGAACGGCTCCGACTGCTGCTGGGTGCTAACTCATCCGGACGAGCATGACATTGACGAGTCGTGGAGTTTCCCAGGGAAGCTCTCGGAAGTTAAAGAGGCATTGAAAGGCTGGGATCCTCTGTGTACTCGAATCGTCTCGAAAACACCCGAGGATACGCTTGTTGATTGGAAGTTGGTATATCGGGATCCTTTGCCTACCTGGGTCAGCCCTTCTGGACGGATCCTACTTTTAGGAGATTCGGCGCATCCATTCCTCCCTACGAGTGCCCAGGGAGCAACTCAGGCGCTCGAAGACGGCGTAGTTATCGCTGTGTGTCTGCGACGAGGCGGTAAGGAAAACGTCCCGACCTCTGTCAAGGCACACGAGAAGATAAGATACGATCGTGTCCGCCAGACCCAGAAGACCGGCGAGAGTACGCGAGATATGTGGCACAAGACGGACTGGGAGAAGGTCAAGAAGAACCCCGAGATAATCCAATTCCCGAGACAAGAATGGATTTTTGACTTTGACGCGGAGAAGAATGCCGAGGAAACATATGACACTATTGTTAAGGAACTTCTTGCGGCATAGACTATGGATTTGCATGCTTAAGCTAGGTACTTAGGAGGCAGGTAGGTATCTATCTATCTGAACGATTCGTCATAACTTATACTCGCATTCACCACTTACATCTGTATGTCTCTTTAATGAATGGTGAAATTCTACCACGCCAAGTTTGGTATTGAAGCCTAGGTCCTTTCTTTATACGTGGTTATGTGATGTATGTAATTGGTGTATGTATATCGAAGTCGCCGTCGGTTGATTTAAACCGTTGAATAACTGACCAATTCCGCATGTAGCCACGGTATAAAAGTTACCTACCCAAGGATCTTATTTATTATTACTAACCCCCTCCTCGATGTATTCCGTTTGGGTCTTCTCGCCAAGGGCTGCATGCTTTCCCGTGCAACGATATTTGCGAAACTTTCGTGCCGGAACCTGAGCTTCGAACTATTTCACGATAGTTAGCAAACCCCTCTATTTTCATGCTACTTTAAAGGCCTACCATTTCGTCTATCTCTTCCAATGTACGATCCTTTGCTTCGGGCAGGAAGAAGAAGATCCAGATTCCGGCAACGGCACATGAACCAGTCCAGATATAGCCATATTTCGGTCCCCAGTTTAGGGAATCGGGATTAATGAAATACGGCGCTGTGAAAGCTACGCCGAGTTAGTATTAAACATCACGCATGCCTAATATTTATAAAGCATCAAGACATACTAGTAAGCCACTGTGTGTATGTAATTAGTTTCGGTCCTTGGATGAAGACTCTGGAGGACTCACAGCAAAGAAGAACCCAACACCTGTAGCTAGACCAAACGTGTGCGAGCGTAGACGCTGCGAAGAGAGCTCGCCTCCAGATAACCATGCATAAGGTGCGACCATAGAGTTGTAAGCGACTATGTAGAGAACACTCATGCCAACGAGAGCTTTTCCGGAGCTTTCTGTGTTGGGATGGACCGTGTACACTATAGCTATGACAAGCTGAGAAATCCCGCAGAAAATAAAACCTGAAATCATCATTAGTCGTCGACGTCCGAACTTGGTAATCAAGATGGCAGTAGCTCCTAGGGCGGCCACCCCAACTCCGGTGAGGATGCATGAGTTCTCGAAGGCGTTCCCTACGTTCGCCATCTCGAAAAAGTAAGTTCCGTAGGCTGTCTATGTTAGTTTAGGTACATACTAGGGACTAGGAGCAATTATATGCACGAACATATGACAAACATTGCACCTGATGCTGCTTGACTTGTGAGAGCAAGTATGGCGACGATTGTCCTGCGGCGGTCGATGGGGTTCCTGACGAGGTCTACGTATCCAATGCCCGACTGTAGTCTGGCCTCTGCCTCCAGAGTCGTCTTCATATCTGTCATTTCTTGCGAAACAGACCATCCTTCGGGCCGTAACCGATGTAAGGACCGTTCGGCTTCATCAAATAGCCCTTTCGCGGCCAACCAACGGGGCGATTCGGGGATGAAGAAAAGTCCGATAAACAAGATCCCAGGAATAATGTGGACAATACCTAAAGGGATGATGTAGGCGTTCTTGGTTGCGATCTTGGCTGTAAAGTTATCTACGATAGTCCCAATAAGGGATCCTAGGCAAGTTAGGAAGGGTACGACTCATATAGTCGGTGCTTGCAAGATACGGGTTCTTACCGAATGAAACCCAATATGTGAGGAACGATATGCCCAATCCTCTGTAACGACTGGGAACACTTTCCTGTACTGAGGTGTAAGTTACTTGTGGTAGTTGTCAGCGATGTATGCGTCTGCATACCTGGATCTACTACATGTTAGCTTCTACAATAGGAAGATATATGCATAAAGCTTCGCTTTTCGAAACATCCAACCATGTCTATTCTTCTCCTGGTTCGTAGGGTCTTCTTCTTTTTTCTTTTTCTTTTTTATTCCTATACGATCCTCATAACGTCCTTCCCCACCTCGTCGCGTATTTAGGCTATTCCAAGATGAAGAGAACCAAATGAATCGCTTACTATCGCCCCAGTTAGTACACACATAAAATGAATATAAAATGCAAGAAACAAGATTGTTTGACGTACCATAAAGTTGTGAATGTGTCATCAGCAGCCCATTAGCAAGGCCAAGTATCAGCCTTCCCGCGTATAGACCCCCTATGTTTGTAGTAGCTTGCATGAGAGCAGTAGATGCAAAAACACCAATGCATGCTATCCATAGAGATAACTTTCGGCCGATATACTTTGCAGTAAACCCAGCAGACGAAGAAGACACAAAGGCGCCGAGGACCATCAAAGACGCAATAAGCTGTTGTCTATCGGATGGAATATTCCATCCGAGTGGAATTGACTGGTCTTCCTGCCCAAACACCTTGAAAGTAAAGCGTGAGATACTACTTGTTCGTTTGGGAATGACTGAATTACCTTTAAAAATGGTACCATGGCTTGAAGACCGCCAATAATGCCGAAATCGAGTCCATACTACCACAAAAGGTGTCAGTACATCTTGACTGGAGGACAGCGGCTGTAGAGATCAGAAACCACCAAGGACTGTGTAGTAACTCACTTGGAAGGAACTTAGAGACACTAGGGTCATCGCAATTATTGCTTTCCAGTGGTCCTTGACCCCTAGGGCATTTTCTTGGTCTGTCGACATTTTGACGATGGGCGAAGAAATTGCAAGTCGTGTGAGTAAGGAAGGTATTATGTTTGAGAATCTGCCCGCCCGGCCAGACGTTGGTCAGATATCTCAACTTAAGAAGTAAGCACCCATGGCATCCTCTATGCATGATGACAACCCCAGACACTTAGAGCAAGGAATCCGCATATTAACTCGTGGTCTGGATTTGCCGTCATGGGCACTCATACCTGTTCTAGCACACGTAGCCATATATGTTAAGCGATCTTCTGTTACCCCAGCGTTCAGCAGACCTCTTGGGGCTGATCGCCCCCCTTTCCCCACACGATCACAGCCATGGGTGGTGTAGTATTGCCGGCTAATTAATTGCAACCTCATTTTGGAGTTAGCGTTAACCCTAGCTACACGACGGACGAGAGGGGCCGAGGCCATATGGATATTTGTGGCTGCACGGAGAGTCTCTAGGTCTGGAATAGAACTTGGCGGTATAAACAGAGTAGGTTGGTCAACCACGTATAGAACAAGAGGCATGGCTATATCATGCCGGATGGGACGTGACTAGTATAGTTCATTGATTGTTATTAATGTAGGCAAGCTATAAACCCAAACCAATCACATAACGTGTAGTGTGCCACGGCACATCACATTTTATATCCTAGCTACATAGTAATCTGAGAAACCGCATCTCCACGATAATCTCTTTGTTCTTCAAGGGCTGTTCTTATTTAGCTAATGTCATCATTCGTGTGAGGTTTCTAAATATAAAAAGAGAGCATATATCGCATCTTGGCTTGGCAAGAAACAATGCTGCCGGATGAAATCCCGGAAGGACGAGATATCCAATGCTACCCAGTAAATAGCTTCCATAGTATTTAGATTGCCTATCTGGATAGTGAGTTGAATATATTTGTGCAATCATGATCGCGTTTTCTTCGAGTGGAGTCTGCAGATTCGTAGTCGCTGGCCTCTTGATACCAGCTTTCGAGAAGTGTTAGGGTTTCGTAATAATTCTTTCCAGGGGGCCAAGCTTTCCCTTGGAGATTAGCTGCCGACTCAAGGTATTCCCTCGCTAGTTTATGGTTGACGCTCGTCGTAGGATCGTCCCCATCAGACCGCGCCTTGCTATAACGGGCCATACAGTACTCGCCGACAAATTCGAGGTAGTCCGAAGGCTTAGGAGACGACTGGTTCTGCTCTAGAACTTCCAACGCGACTTTTGGGAGTCTATCATCGCGCCAACTACATTGATTTCCAAAGATAAGTAGTAAGTCTGCTCTCAAGTTTGAAGGATCCTGAAACTTGTCTAGATTTGGTAGGGTTGCCGTTGGTATCTTATCAACTTCCCAATGGTTCAGGCATAAGTAGTACCGGTGATATGAATCCCATATAGGTCCGAGATCCCACGGCTTCAGTAGGGTGTAGTCAAATGGTTTACCGTCGAACGAGCTATTAAACCTACCCGAGGCCCACTGCAGGGCCCAGTCTAATACGTTGACATTATGTTCTAAACTGTGCTGCTGTGAAAACCTGGCGAAAGACACCAATACCCGATGCAGCGGTTGGTTCACCCCATCGATAGCGGCAGCGTACCGCGAGAGATAGCTCCAAAGTTCCCTCATAATCTCTGCGTTCGGATACCTCCGGATCGCCATCATCATTTCGAAGAAGGATAGGGACGCAGATGTTTCGAGAATATGGTGTAGAAGGGCAAAAGCGCCCCGACAGAACCAACCACCCTCCTGATTACGGCCTTTTGAGAAGAGCCAACATCCGTGGGTCAGCAGCTGGACAGAAACGAGGGCATTACTCGTATGATGGGCGTCCAGCTTCTTCAGATAGTCGGTTTCTATTGGGCGGGGCTTGATGAATTTCTGAGATGTCCATTGGAAGAATCTCTCCTTGATACAGAGGTCGCCAGGGGAGTCCAGGAGCCTCGGGATTAAAGGCGGTGTCCGGCATCTTACAGTTGGTGGCAAGTCGCCCGAGTCCGCCACTTCGACGAGATCGAACGCGCTGACCCCTCTTCTCCTCATATACGCCTCTACGTCGATTAATTTACCATTTCTACGGAAAGTACTCTCTTTGCCGATGGCCAGACGGTGACGCTGTAAGTAAAGGAGATTTGCTACGTCAACTTGGCGATTGTTCTTGAAGAATTTCCATTGCGTGAGCTTCGTCTTGTACATCTTTTGACTTTAAAAGCTGGTTTAGTATGGACAAAGAAAATCAAGGGAAACTCGTAAGCTTACGATGCTCGGAAGCCCCATCGGTTCTCCATAATTTCCATCACATCCTTGAGCCGTTTATTCTCGTCCAGGTAAAGACGGCCAATCTCCGCCTTATGCGTTTCCCAGACTTCGGGAGCATGTGTTCGTTTACGATGGCCGCGATTAGAATCTATCGACTTCGGCTTCGGCTTCGGCTTCGGAGTCTGTCCCGAACTACTGGACGATCCGATCACTCCGGGTATTACCATAAGCTCGCTGCTAGTTGTCCTCAACGACTCTAAAGTCGCTTCTTGTCCATATTCGGTGGAGTCTGATCCCGAATCCACGGAACCGGGCGACAAATGGGGGTTCCAAGTTAAATGTACAAAATCGCGGCTCATCGCGTCCGACTTTTGTATTCTCGCCTCAGGTTGGCCCATCTGTTTCCAGCCAATATCCTAACATAGACCTTTCACCGTGTTCCAATATACGCGCGATCAGAAAGCAAGGAGCCCATGATTCCAAAAGAGCGGATTAGGCTCAACAGATATTGCTCTTAGACTTTAGTCTATCGCACTGCAGCAGAGACGCGTCGGTGGGTACGGTATTGGTGAGCGGCTTAAAATGAATACTAATAGAAGCGGTATGTCAGGTAAGTATGGAAAAGAGGGACAATTTACATGGATTGAGGGATATGTCAGTATGTACGAAGTAGGTATGTAGGATTTTCGAGTGGGTTGCGGGCGCTTAACCTCTTTTTGCTTCGCCTTAAAGCTCTGCATAACTACCTTGCCTTGCATTTGTAAATACGAAAATATTGGCTGCAGGGGCTACAGGAGTTGCAAGGGTCTATTAGGTACATGAATATATTTAAAAGTAGTAACAGCACTACATCGTATACTCTTATAAAGAGCTCATAGGTAACAGTTCAAAGCTTAGGTCTTAGCTAAAGTAATAAACTGCTATTCATACACCTAATTGACACATCCGAGTTAATATTAACGTATCCGAAGTCTGGGGCGGATTCATCCTTAAAGGATCCAATCATAAGACCTTGTCAACCACTTATGCCAGCCATTGTATTAACTCCGGCATAGCCCTCAACAAGAATGCCAATCTAACTTAATCCATGTTCAAAATAAGTATGAACCCATTTTCTTGGTATATTGTTTAACTAGATTTTTATATAGTAAGAAATATATATCTATATATACCTATGTAGATAGATATATAAAAGATCGAATGATGGATCGGACACATATGCAGTTTTTATCGATATTCAACCCTTTCTTACTCTCAGCTCCGTGGGGCTCGTGCTGCTCCGCTACATAACGTCCGAAATATAAATTTAGCAAGCTAGATGATTTACCACGTTACGCCGTGTCCGCAATAGACTTCCGTATGGCTTAACTGTCTACCTAACGTAAAGGTGGTCGGGCATCGAAAATAAAAGCACCGCTAGTCTATAAAGTATCTGAGCTTTAACATTTATAGATTGCAATGCGTTTTACCAAAGTTTTCTACGAATATACATGTTGAGTACCCAGTTACCTATATATGTTATAAGAGCCCCGGCTCACTTACAGTGCTAGACGGCGGTCTCCCTGAAGATTCGCCCAGACAACTAAGGCAACTAGACCAGCAAAGCCTCAAATATCTCTGATAAGGCATCACCCTACCTTCCTATAATATAGACGTGCTTTATAGTTCGCACCAGTGTTTAGTATTACATGGTAGTTCACCAGTGTTAGGAAGAGACCAAATGCCAGAATATAAGCAAGCAAGCGGAGTCTTGTGGTATGTAAAATATAAACTAGAGGATAGGTCCTATCGTCGGATGCTAAATTATACGTTTTTACTAAGAAGTTGCGCTGCAACGATTACGCTCAAGCTGCTCGTAGCTTAGCTAGTCTCTCCTTCGTACTCTTTGCGATGTCTTCTTCGTTGTATATTCCTGTCACGCTAGGATGCTTGGAAACAGCTTCTCCCCATTTGTAGAAGTTAGGGGCCTTGGTCGAGATATCGGTGAGTATGTGCGCAGGCAGGATGCCATGCTTTGGTAGTGTGAAAAGTCGTATGATGAAGCTCCCCGTCAAAACCTAGAATGATTTAGCTCGTGCGATTCAGACAATATGAGCAACGGGAATAGTTACCTCGGCTTGCGTAAGCTTGTCGCTGCCGTTGAAAAAAGGTGCGGCATTGGCGAGGAGGGGCTCGAGTTCCTTCACGACTGCATCGACGTACTCTTTGACAAAGCCCTCTATTTCATCGTCGGTCTTGGCGAACGAGGCCTTGAAGAAGTTACTGTTCACCTTTGAGATGAAAGTATCGACGAAGAAGGCGATTCTAGCACGTTGCAAGGCTCCACCAGGGGCATTCGAAACCGGGATAAGATGAGAAGGGTGAGCGTCGGCCAAGAAGTCGGAGATAATACCCGACTCGGTGAGGATCTCTCCGTTATACTCGATAGTCGGAACTAAACCCCGAGGGTTGATCTTTAAATACTCGGCAGTGCGGGGGGTGCTCAAGTCAATGATCTCCTCTTCGAACGGCAGCCCGAGCTCAGCAAGAGAGATATGCGCTCGGTGAGCCCCTAGTGAATGTATTTATCAGCTCCTTTCCCATGAGACTTGGACGGGGCGTTCGCACATGGGCAACGATGGTTCGTATACAACTTAATCTTTGGTGTGGCCATCTTCTTAAGGGGGTTTAGAGGAGTAGACTAAGCTAGGTAGACTAAGTAGTAGACTGTAGATATGATACTTTGAATAAAATATAATTGCTCCGACCTCACGACTTCAACTTATATCTACGGACCTAAGGTTTCTACCGGCATCGACGGAGACTGCTTACCAATATGCGGGGTCATCCTGCGCGCAACTCGGCGTGATTACCCAATAACAAAAAAGAAGAGGCACGTAAAGAATTGCGCAATTCGTCTCAGAGAATGTCTCAGCTCGGACATTTTGGGGTCAATCATTCCGAGAAGCGTTTCGTAATAAACTCACTAGGCAATTCGTATTCTAGTTGAAGCGGTTTACTATTATTATGTAGTTAATAAAATTAAAAGCTATAGTTACATAGAGATACAGTTTCATTCTCTCAGCGTCTTCTAATATCTTCTCCCGGATAAGAACACCCTGAATAGCTTCATTTGAGCTGACTAATATAATTTATCACTCTATCTTATAATAGTTGAACAGCCACTTACACTCAGTAGGTGTGGCATGTTAGAGACGAAACAAAAGTCCCCAGAATCTTTATCGTCAATCGTATTAATAACAAGAATTTACGAATATCAACGTTCATGTTCGTCGTGACGTAAACCTGACCTCATACAAATCTATAGGGGTTCATGATGTCGATGACGTCAGAGATATTGTCGCTGTTAAGTTAAATATCCAAGCCCAAGCTACACAAGTGAAAGTTCGTTGATTATATTCAGACAGGAGGAAACAAGACGACTCTGCAATTATTACACTACTAAGTCGAACTAACCAAAATAACAACGCATATCTAATATTCACACACCCCTAAATTAATATGCCTCGAGACGGAAGCGGTCGAGCCCACAATGCTCAAGATCTCTCGCCTGAGACCGATCACAACATCATCCACGGTGCCGGCAACGAGACTGTAGGCCAAGCCCATCAGCCACCTAACCTATTATCTTGCTAATATCATAAATAGGACCCTCACGTTGCACGGGCGGATAAGACTGCAGAGCTGCCCGAACATGAAGACGGCGCAGGACTGAAAGGATTAAATGCCAGTGGTGGTTCAAGTCAGGGTCCAACACATGGTCCAGAGAGCGGACAGGGAGGACGCGGAAGCACAAACTAACCCCTTAATTTCATCAGGGTACAGTTATCGTTCTTCGCGGATAGTAGAAGAAAATGTATGAATAAATAAAAATATAAACCCCCAATTACCAACTACGCTCATGGGTTACATCAACAGTGTATTCTTGCTGGCACCATCGGGAAGTTTTGACCGCAATATTAACCCGGGATATACTCTTCTATCAACTCCATTATTCCAGTTTGGTTGGTACGGCAGCTGGTTAATTGTAATGTAGAGGTATCCATCCCAACCCACGTTAGCACTGTCCGGCCAAACAATACGAGGGTCTCTGATATAGGGTGCTGTCAAACGGGCCGTGTAGCTTGAAAATGTTAGCGGTTCGCGCAATCCTAAATATCAATCGACTTGGATAGACGCGTACTTGTATATAAATATTGCATTATGCTCCGGCATTAGCATATATACGTTGCCGAGACTGTCTCCAGTGAACCCATTGGCGTTTCCACCCCTCTGTCCTAAACTTTTGACGTTGTCGAAGGCATTCTTATTAGCGAGCGGGTCGCTATTCGGGTTTGCCCGTAGATACCGGGTCTCTATCGAGTATAGATAATCTGTAGTGAGTGCAGAGTAGTACATGACCTTCAAAGGTTAGCCGTGATCGACGGCTCCAAGTTCATATGCTTACTCTCCATATTGATCTAACTCAGCCCCATCGAGGCCTTCTTCTTGGAATCCGAGTGGATATCCATGTTGGCGTAGATAAAATGGAATACCATTGTAACTGGGAACGACTTCAGCTATAACCTGAGTACTAGGGTGTTGATTCAACTGCCTCCAGCTCTCCCCTGTCGCAAGGTCGATCATGATGAACCCCGTTCTCCCTTCATTACTGCTGTCTACGATATACGCGATGCCGCCTCCGGACTGAGTGACATTGGACCGAAGGTCAAACCGCAGGTCGTTCATGTAAGAATCTGGATAATGAACTGTCGGAGGTAAAGTGTATGTTTTCCTGATGCTATTCGTGGTCAGGTCTATAGCCACCAGCTTCGGGCCGCCCGGTGCGGCGTATGGCGTGCTGATCTTCTGCTCTTGGGTGATAGTAGGGCGCCCAGTGTCAAGCACCCAGAGTGTGTCGTCGGGGGTCACGTACAGAGCTTGCACGCTGATGAAGTGACTCTCGTCGTTGCTACCGAACATGATACCGTTGCTAACTGTAAAAAGTCCCTGAGGGGGTGTATTCAGCTCCAAGTTGGGGTACGCCACCTCGGCTGTCTCATTAACAACTTCACCCAAGGTGTACGCGTATGTCCCTCGCGTGTAGCAGGTGAAAACTCGCCCGCTCTTAGACACTGCGAGTCCAATTGGCCATTGATCGTAAAAATAGTGGTATTCCTCTACTAGTGGCCCGTATGTCCCTGTGTCGACACGAACATTTCGTGCCCCGAAGGTCTCGAACGTACTATTAAGTGCTACTGGGAAGTTGGCTTGTGCCACCACATAGCTAAGGATGCCAATTGTGACGGAGAGAGTTAGCTTCATATTTAATATATATATATTATATATAATGTTATGATATGAAACCAAAATGGCATATAAATTTCTAGAAACTACTGTTAAATTCAAAGTAGAGATGTTATATATGACAAAGGGCATTAAGCCCATTACACCACATCAAATGCCGAGTTTCCGGGCGCATGAATACGAAGTGGACGTCAACCGAACTATTACACGTTCCGGAACTGTGCATCTACATATTTTCTGTAATGTATGATGCTGAGATGTCTTCCCATTGGGGGGTGATGTAATGCGGGGATCATTCATTAGCTTGTTGAGGGGGTTGTAGCGGACTGTTGCTCATAGTAAAAAGGGGGGTTAGACCTCGAATAACTCATAAGGCATCAGCTATAAGAAAGGTAAAGATTCTTTATTTAATTAATCCGCAGTACGTAGGCTAAAAGATGAAAGATATCGGATCTCTAGAGCTGACTAGAAATAACTCGTGAGCTTGCACTATTGACTAGATGTAGTCGGAGGACGTATCTACCTAGGTCAGAGATAAATTTTCGCTTCCAACTTATTAAACTGCTATTAAGTTATGCAGCACGGTAGTAACCTTAACCTTACACGCTCAAGCAGCTAGACTAGTAGTCTCAACACAGCCTTCTATAATACGGTCAAACTGCCCTTACTTGAGCTGTGCAAGCAAGTTCAGGTTCGAGTCCTCTTAGTGCTGATAGGAATCGAACACAAATCCGCTTATACCTCAACTATAGGTATCTCTCTTGCCAACTCATTATCCCGTGGGTTAGTATTCTGGCTATTATTAATGGCCTTTCTCGGGGGCTTATACCTAGCCTTAAATTAATAGTTCCACGGTCGTTCGCAAGTTGATAGGATCCTTTCTCGTAGAACTTAGCCTATCGTGTCTATGGTAGTTTTGACTATCTTTCGGAATTAAAAGGACAATACTAAACTGACATATTGAGTTTGGGTCTCTGATGTGACCATATGCATTGGGCTGGTCTGTGTTTTAATTCAAGCGCAAACCTTTCGATCATGTCGAGAGCCTTACCGCGTCCAAGTGTTCGTCGTTGGGCTCTCGGTTGTTAAATACTTCCCTAGCCCCTTACTCACCGTCTTGACACGTTTATCTAGTTATTCTACTAAAATTCTATCACGCTCCTTCCATTATTTCCCAGTCGCCCATGTCATTACATTCTCTTTTCAAATCATCTACAAGTCCCGTAGTAGATTTCCTTACTTCGACTTGGTATAATATCAGCCAAGGATTCCAATATGCATATTCCGCACATCACTATACAAGACTGGAATGATCCATCTGGACCTGACGGAGCCGCGCCTGTGTCGTCGTCGCGAAAAATTGCTAGCGGAATACGAACATTCTTCCGCCGCCTATGGTCGAAACGGCATTTGTCAAAGTGGATGTCTAGGAAGCCATCTTCCAATGGGGAAAAGGCGGTGCTGAAGACAGATGAAATAGGTGAATTGTCTGGTTCATCCCCGGGTTCGGCCTTTGATATGCCACGGTTATATTTACCAGACAGTGGCGCACATATTAGCCTACTAGATGAATGCCGCAAGTCTCTCCGTTGCTCAATCTCCCTAACATCATCCGAGGAGGACACAAAACCAGCAAAAGAGACTAACACGATGGACGAACGAGAAAAGACACTTCGCACACTCGAACAGCCTAGAGAAGAGCGAGCGACCAAAATTCCCGATACTCGGGATGCGGCATGGAGACACAGACGATCTTTTAAATTAGCTACTGACCCTCGGATTGATGCCCAGCAGTTTGAAGAATTTCAGCGGTATCTCGAGGAGGAAATCGCTGCAGATCTGGCTCTTTGCCTCGGTGTGTGGCGGAACCTCACCGACCAGTTACTAAGTCAAGCCTGCGCTCCCATCCCTCCCGAGTATCCATCAAGGGCATCAGCTTCCGGAATTGCATCTTCTACGGAGGAACACTTGCAATTTATAAACACCACTACCACTCGACGCTCAGAGATAGGTGCCAGAATCGGCGAGGGGGTGGAACACCAAGACGGCGCAAGGAAAAGGCGAAGCAGGCTTAGCCACATAAACCCAGCAATAAAAGCCCCAGATCCACTGGTTGGATATAATATGGAATTTCCAGAAGCTAAACGATTACCAAGACCTAAGAGTAGCAAGCCTACGGGGCCCAAATACCTTACCGTACCATCGAGAAGATGTCGTCGGGAAAGGCGCGCATCCGCTCCAAGCTTATCACACACGGTTACCGACTATATCAAGCCAGAAATCCCCCCAAATTCCGACATGGAACCGAAAATCAGACGCAAGTCGGACGGGCTTGGGTACAAAGTTAAAGTACACCCATATCAATGAGTGGACGTCACGCCTAGGACTCTCATCACGCGGATTATGTCTCTCTCCGCATATATTCTCGCTTAGGGGATGATTTATAGATGATCAAGGTTCGGCAGGGTTATCGAAATATACAATAGATCTCGTATGGGAAATATCATATTTCTTTTTCTTACCTATTGTTTAAGGGGTCTAGTTACAGCAAATTAGGAGAAATACAGATTGATAGATTAATTCGTTAACTCGGGATATGATAAACATAGGTAGTTACTTTATTTTATTACTATCATCTCGCCATTATATACATTATAAAATATATTTCGTCGCTCAATAATTGAATAATCAGGCCTATTAGTTACCTCCTAAATATCGATTGTTACTTAAGAAGACTCAAAGCTGAATAATAATAGTCTGTGCGTCTGATACTTCAACATTCAAGCTTTAATAAGATATAAGGCTCAAGATTTGGTCCGAGCAATTTCAACAAATAACTATTCGAAGCCAGGAGGCCTCATGCGTCAGTAGCTGAATGCATAGCTCTAGATAGCCGGGGAAAATACACGGTTTCCGCAAGTACCATGCGTAACGTTTTGACGCCATGCCGACTTGGGGATGCAGCTATCGTGTAGCCTGGTGAGCATCATGATTGGACCGGCCGTGCCCTTCCCGCGTAGTACGATGCAATGCCCCTCGCAATCCCGCAGCTTTGTGCCTCATGAATATCGACTGTTACTCCTCACGCGTGAAACAGATAACTACTAAATAGGAGGTAGGAGATGACTCAAAACAACGTGTGCCCTTATTTATCTTAAAAAAGGCAACCATAAGATCATAAGATTAGACAAACAATTAGGTGGTATAAGGATAAAACACTCTCTAGTTGGTGCAGTAACTTTTGGCACTCTCATTCTCATCAGTCTCTTACCGCCGCCAGCTTAGTCCTCGCAAAAGGTCATTCGCTAAATATCCACCCCGCATGATGGCAGCCAGCAAGGCTATTCCGCGGGAACGACTCTTGGCTCTGCAGCACGCTTACGATACGCTCTGCATATACCTCGGCTTCCACGACGATGAAAAGCACTTCTTGCGGCAGATCCTAGATGGGGACTTCATCAGCCCCTTTTTCGCAGAATATCAACGCGACTACCTCGAAGCCGAAGTAGAGATCGAGGATGTAGATTGCGATGAGCTATTCAGATGGTGCAGGTCAAAGAACGCGTTCGCGTTGCCTAAGTATGTAAGCTCTAAGACGCCGAGTAAGGGAAATTGGACGGCGCTCGATCACGCGGCTCGGTTTCTCGTCCGCGCTCTTCGGTTCAGTTGGGAGAACGATGGTGAGTGGACACATGGGAAATTCGATCCTGATAACGACCAGGATTTGGAGAGCGATAGAGAGTTTCATCAGGTCTGGGCCATCCTGCGGTATCTTCAGATAGAATGGGAAGCCGCTAATATCGACGAGTGGGGAGGGGACAGCATAAGTGAGACTCTCGCGGACATGTTATCCAGTCGATTATAACTCGGAGATGAGGTTAAAGCCGGGCAGATTCGTTTTTTTATGTAGCACCAGGTATAATGTAGGCTAAGGCGCATGGGGGTTGGGGGTTGGGGGTCGGTGGCGATTCGAAGCGGGTAGTATGACCAAAGCCAATATTTCTCCCGATAGGCTCTACATTACCAACTCTTATTATATTCATTTATATTTAGTAAATATTATTTATAAAGGCTACGAGATGCTACAAGTACAGAAAAGCCTTTGTATTATACATATATCGCACTCTCAATTAAGTACATCCAATCATCACCATTAAGGGAGCATTGTCGTTATATAGGGTATCGTCATATTCATCTAAATCATCTCATCTAAAGTAAAATTTATATAGTTATCCCAGAAGTGTAAGTAAATCAAAAATCATCTGAAATTATGTCCTCATGACGGCGTCCTTTTTTCGGCAATAACCTCCCTGACACTTCCCGACGACAATCTGATGCGGTTAGAGTAGTGGCCTGGTTGACTGCTCCCGTTCGGGATGTAGAATCGTTTATCGACCCTGCTTAGGGTCAAGACGCATAGAATAAGGATCTCCACTGTGAAGTTGAAGACGTAGAATGGAGCCTTGCCGTGATACCAAGCAGGGTCATTCAGTGCTCGCGGAGGCGCGAATGCAACCCCAATTTTAAACCCTGAAGTCAATATGCATAGACAGGCCGTCGCAAGGACAATAGCGGCCTTGGTCTTCATTTTGCCATATCCAAAGGTTTCTTCTTTAGGGGATCGAGGTAACAGGTAAGCGGCAGCCGTCAAGAAAACTGGTAGGGTAGTGAAGACGAGGAGATAGGTGCTAGACGTTAGTTGAACAGCTCGACAGGCTCGCAGCGTTTGCGGATCCAAGCTGTACATGGATAATACCACAGCTGTGATAACCATTATCAGAGCACAGGCAATCCCGGCGTAGAGTAGTTTGAATGCAGTACGAAGCGCTATGTGCCAACCAAGGGATGGCTGCTTTGCTCGTAGAATACGTTGGGCGAAGATTAGATTGACGACGTAGGCGATGAGAATCCCGGCGTTAACAAGGATATTAGCTGCAATAGCAAGACGAATATTGGTCTGCCGGTTCGCCCATGCTATCCGTAAGGTGAGGGTAGCTATGCGGGCCATACAGAAGCCGAATAGGGCGCCGGAAGGGAGGAATTTGTGGCCTCTTCGATTGTTGATTTGGAATATCGTCATATTGGTTGCCGCGAAGCCTATGTACAAGGCGATGAAGACGGCAGAGATAGGGACATCAGGTATAACTGAAGGTACGCCTCCAACGGCCGCCGTGGTGGGTGCATAGGGCGGGCCCGAGCGATGTTGCTGTGCCTGTGACATCGCCGAGTTATTATAATTAGAATGATTATATTTAATATATAATCAAGATTAGGTTGAAGAGTGCAGATCTGACAGACGATATATCTGACAAGAGACGCATGCAAGGTATAAGAGGTTGAAAGTGTATGTATGCAGGCGTTCCGAAGAAAGACAACAAAACAAAAAAACAAGAGAAAAATGTAAATATCAAGTTGCCTCGGACTCGATATGAAGATGTCTTAGAATAGGTATCGAAGCTCAGACGGTTGGTGTGAAACTTAAAGGCTTAAAAAGACTTAAAAGACTTGAAGTTTTTCCTCGAGAATAACTTGATGACATATTAAGTTATTTAAAGGTCATGTCATTCGTTTCATGTCCTTTCGGCGCATTACCGCGCATATCTCGCGATCCCGAGACTACGAGACTACGAGATCGGTCCACAAGATCTAATCATATCTTGTTCTAGTTCTTGTTATAGTGCTTGTTCTAGTGCTACTAGATCGTTCCAGCTAGATAGGCTATGCAAATTCTTCATGTTGCTTGACTCAAGACTAACTCACGCATAAAATCCCGGTCGATCGGCGTTGACGAAATTCCTAAAGGGGTAAATTAAATTAAAATCGACCAATAGCATCTTATCATCCCCTGTAATTGCATAGTAATAGGGTCCGCAGATATATAAGATGGCGGCGTCTTGGAATGCCGATGGCCGACGTCTCAGTCAAAGCAATGAAGTGTTATATTACCTGCAATGCCAAAGCTCGGACATGTCATTGTATTAAGCCGTAATAGCGATATTATTATGACGACATTGTCATTACCAACAATTCTATTGTCAACATGGCTTATAAAAACTTTTAAACAAATACGACAACTTCAACTCTGAACCATCGGATGATTTATAAAAAGCAGCCAAAATAATACACAACACGCTTAAAACATCAACTCAATCTGTATTATCGCTACATACCTACCTGGGTAGGTATGGGCACTTGAGGTATTTAATCATTTACATAATTAAACGCCTGAGACCCATACAAGCGAAACTATTCAAACATGAAAACAAGACGAGGAGTAAATAAAAACAAAATAAAAAAGAAACAAACCGTTTAAACATTAGAAACATGTCCGTAACATGATTCCGAACTCCTGGCTCTTAACTCCCCTTAATTTTTATCGGGGTTTCTCTTTTTTTTTTCCCTTTTTTTTTTCTTTTTCTTTTTTTCTCTTTATAAATTCATAAAGTCGCAAGCCTGTAAGCCCACAAGCCCATAAATAAACCAAATCATAACGGCCATGCATCATACATCATAACTACTTGCTTATAGAGACCATCCACAGTCTCGAGCAGTTTTATCTTGTTTTCTTCGGAGGTATCTTGAACGTAACTGAGACGGCCAAAGCGCTACCACCTTATCGAACTCCGCTTCAGCGTCCACCTCGACTCCGGCAAACACGCGGACTCGGTGTTCAGCGCAGTAAGGAAACAACTCCAATTTCCCGTTTTCTAGGATGGAGTTACATTCTTGGCAAAGAGCATTGCGCTGCTCCTCGCTGAGCTTGTCGCAACATTTCGGTAACACGACGCGTCCCCTACACTTCTTACGATCCATAGCCCTGCGAGCGTCCGGACAAAAAGTCAACCATTCGTATTTCTCGAGCAGCTTCTCACTGCAGCTTCTGCCTCGCTCCGCGCAATATCTGTACTCGCTACCTCTCCAGGCAAGACACCCGCAGGAAAACGTGGTAACGGCAAAGTAACACATCTTGGTGTAATATTCGTAAAGTCTTTGGTACAAGGTTTACAACTTACTCGGATGTGCTCTGGACACGGCTCGCTTGGTCGAAATAACACAAAAGAATTGTTTCGAATGCTTTGAGTTGAGGAATAGAGAGAACATAGAAGCTCCCACGCCACTTTAATACCAGATCATACGAAACATATTATCACCTC
Source organism: Daldinia decipiens (assembly GCF_022478715.1). NCBI lineage: Eukaryota > Fungi > Ascomycota > Sordariomycetes > Xylariales > Hypoxylaceae > Daldinia > Daldinia decipiens. The sequence continues at coordinate 282,634 of NW_026054586.1, forward strand.
CTTTATACGAATCGCCTACTTGTTACCTATCTGTTGCTTATCCAGCTCAATGATTAAGTAAACAATTTCATTCCTCGGAGAACAATCTCATCTACGAAACACGAACCCCATATATATATGTAGGTGTGTTGGCTGCACACGTCACTGCTGTCTTCTAACGGCTTTACTGTTATGCTGTTCTAGATCAGTCCAGCTCTATTTAGTTTCGTTACTTGACTAAAACGTGCCCCATGGTAACTCTTGTGGCTAGGAAGTTGTTCTGTCCTGTATAATAGGCATTTCAAACACACGAATCTGGATTCTGAAATGTCTCCACCAGAGCTAACGATTTCTTTACGACTTAAACCATCGTTTATGTTATATACCCGAGAGCTTTTTCTAACAGATTCCTGCTGCATCATTATGTACATATATAAGACCTTCCAAGAACTGCCGCCTAATATCGGGGGCCTTCCTAGCAGCTAGACTAATGCACGCTGGTCGTATATTCGAAAGGCAGCTGCGTTGTATACCTACAGGCTATATCAACGGTAAAGCCAATAGGGAAGTTGATGGGAAATCATAACTCGGCTCTGAACCTAATATATCAGGGAACACCTAGTAGGAGTTCAGATGCGAACTTCAAATCTCTAACGTAAACCCCTTCTTCCGACTTCAATTCTCTTTATCGACTCTTTACTGCCACAATAGTATCTACACACATAAAGTTTTTGTCTCTACAAATATCAAGCAGTAGCCTAGGTTAGGGCGATTGTTTTATTTGGTCACTCGTTTTAATCATGGCTTCCGAAACAGCGTTGACGTTCGGCGTCGAGCTAGAGTTTATGGTTACTGTCAACCACAGCTATTATAGAAACCAAGCAGCACTATGGGCAATGGCAGAACTTTTCTTGAGAAATCTGAAGAATCTGGCAACCTCCTTGCCTTGTGCCTGTATCACGGCTAAACTGAACAAATCTAAGGGCCAAGGCTATCGGAGTGACTATCCGGCTCCCCATAAAGTGCCGATAGAAAAGAAGGAGTGGAGGGATCATTATTGCTTCTCCGAGGACGTAACCATTTATCCAAACTTCAAAGAAGAAATGAAATTAGAAGCAGAAAAAAAACGCGCGGTTGGCTTGGAGGTTTCCACACGCGCCCTTGACTTTGATAGGCAAGGATGTCCTGAGTTGAAAACTGCTTTCGCGGCCCTCCGTAATGGCGGCGAACTCACGAATAAGGATATTGCTGAAGAGTTCAAACCCTCGACTCACAGCACAGCTGGACTCCACGTCCATGTCGGCGTCAAAGATGGACTCAGCCTAGAGACAGCCAGACAGGCAGCTGTTCTCGGCTGGCTTTTAGAGCCATGCCTCTTTTCCCTCTGCAATGCTGATCGGGGAATGAATTGGCACCATGCACCAATCCGAAAACAATCCATGTTATCACGACGCCCATCGACATCTGGTCACGACGATATGGGGGTACCTGATTCCCTCTAGGATAGCCTTGCTTCAGCCTCCAGAAACGTCAATACAGAATTAGCACATACAACAATTCTAACAGTATCCATCCCCCAAACCTTCTCAGATGAGGACATAATACGGATCAAGACAATCCTTACGGCAGGGGATATGAACACGCTTTCAGCAATTTTGTCTGGTACCTTAGTGGACCCGTCAACCCAGCGGTTAGCCCTGGCTATTTGCGAGCGGGAAAATGATCATACCACTATCGAGTTTCGCCATTTTCAGAGTACGATGGACTACGAACTTGCTTGGAAGTGGATTCGTATCGTAACGAGCCTTGTTCAGGTAGCTTCGAAGCCAGCATCTGAATTCGACCATAAGTTGCAGTTGATCGCAAACGAATATCAGAGAATGGATGATAAGTGGAGGCTGCACACATGGGGAAAAACCTTTGGATAGGACACAATAGAACCCTGGTTAAACAGTTGGGAATGGATGCTCCCAATTCTAGATCTCCAAGATGACCTCCCGTTCTGGCACGATTATGTTGCCCGTCTTCCTAGGAGAAACGAACAATCTTGGGGAGATGTGATTCCAGTAGTCGGCTAGATCAAGCAATAGGTGCAGAGCGTCATATTATATAACTACATAGCGTTATAGCAGTTACTTTTCGTATTGGTAATTCACATGGACAGGTAGACTTAGTTACTCTAACTTTCTTCTCTTTGAACCCTAGTATCCCGCCGGCGTTGGGTTCTTTGGGGACAAAGGGAACAAGAAGATTAGCCAACAATAAGCGACAGATAACATTGTTATATTTAGCTTAGGCATTGTATTAAACCCATATCTAGCTCATGCAGGCTACACAATGAAGTGTTATATTCTAAATGGCTATGCAGTCAACTAAGTCCTTGTTCTTCTTACACCAATCTCATCCAACAATGCCGAGCTTCGAAGATAAAACCATGTCCATCGCCAGCCCCTAAGTTTTATATAGTTCAACCCCATAGTAAACCCTGGTCGCAGAAGACATAAAAGCCTAGGCGACTAAAACAAGCACAGAGCGTCTATAACTAATAGAGGTAGACCAGTCAATATACATACCCAGCTAATAAAGACACATTACGGGCAAGCCGGCTTGCTAACCGAGATGTCGATCCCACTACCATCAACCTCATCCTTCTACTCAGCTAACGCTCCGATGGCAAGTCTCTGGCCTGCCGGGAAGGGCGCCGCGGAAAACCCGCAACATACGGGCGTTAGCTGCCAATTTATAACCTTCTATCATACATGCGGGTGCAGATCGAACAAAGACTCCGTTTACCTCTGTAGCACTGATGCATGCCAGCACACGAAATCAACCGTGCTGTTAGGGGAGCTTCCATTCGCATGTGGATCGTACCCGGGACGATCAGCAGTGTGCAGTGTTGAAGACCCAGCTAAAAGGGAGTTTGTCAGAGAAGTAGACACAGCAGACAGACTCGATAAGCTGTTGGTTCTCCCAGATTGTACCAAGGCTGACATTGATATTCTAATACCGCGGTTTCAACATCCAAATTGGCATGAACATATCTACAGGCACTACCAGCAAATGCGAACCCAGAGCAGCATCATATCTCGTCCACAACTTTCTCCAAGCAATGATCGGGATGTCAAGAAAAGAGACGTCAACATCGAAGAGGTTGTGCAAAGACTCCTATATAAATACAAGGTACAAGAGGAGGAGTATAGAGAAGACATGGTGGAAAGATTCGTAGAGGAACAGCAGCAGCGGCAGCTCAATTACCAGCCATCAGAAGATACGTCAATTTACCAAGAGGAAAATACGAGGTTAAATACTCCTTCAGTAAGTAGTCACCGGGGTAGCGTTGATTACACCAAGAGCCTTGAGAACGACGATCTAGATAATGCGATTTACTATGATGAGATCGCCGATGCCGTCATGTTCAACTTCGAAGACGATACTGGGGGCTCTGTATATGGTCTCGAGATAAGCTACGCTAACCATTCAGCTGCAGTAGAAAGCGCAGAGGACATGTATTACGAGGAACATCCCCAGAGCAGTTATTATCAGGACATTGCCCCTGACTTGGAGACCCCTAATACACCCAGGTATTGCGACGACGGATTCAGCGGTGCGGATGATATTACGGATGATTTCATTGATTTCCTTGCCGAAAAAGAGAAAGAGAAGGAGGAGGAGAAGAAAAAGGAGGAGGAGGAGGAGAAAAGGCTCCAGGGGGGAAGCCCGGTGATGAGAAAGATTTGGTCGTACTTTAGAGGGTCCTCTTGACCCGATAGAGTTCTTAGTTTAAAAGGGGCTAGTCATCTGGAATTCATGGGGATCTGGAGTTATAGAGTCATTGTAATTGGAAAAGAAGAAGAAGAAATGGTTTCAGTAGACGTATTCGCATTGTCATTATCATTTTTGCCACCTTTATAAGTATCGATTTTTAAAACAATGCTATAGCAATATCTAATTAAGGCTTAGTATCATGGACCTACTGTATCCTAAACAAATCCATATCATCTCATAAAACGTATGTGAAGCGACCAAAGCGGCTTATTCGAGTCGGATCGTTCCTCTGCAGCACCTACCCATTCCTCCACAATCTTATACGCGAACTCATTATCACAATTCTGCACCGCGGCTTCGTAATCCCTCCGGTGTTTCTGGTTGCAAAAGATATCAAACCATTCCTGGCATCTCTGCATCATCTCACCAATAAAAACCTGGCGAAGTAGGGTTAGATGATGTTGTCTGAGCTTTATGTCGTACCTCCGAACTTCCTCGTCGATATCCAAGTGCGCTCGAGTGACACTATAAGGAGTCAGCGGCTCAAGAGGCCTATCCCACGACTGATGCAAAAAGGCTGGAAATTGGCAAGCTTCATATAGAGGGAGGCATGAAACACACGACCAACCGATAATACCCATGAGTACACCGTTCTCGTCAACAAGAATGTTGTCAAGAGAAATGTCATCATGACAAAGCATCGTTGGTTCATATGGCTTATTGGTCTTGTCGATAGTCTCTATGTCCTCCTCGTCAGTTGACTCATCCTCGTAGGCTGGTTGCACGCTATCGTTGGAAGGTCTAGGAGCTGTGAAGAACTTGTCTTCTAGTTCTCGGAGACGGTCGATGAGATTTAGCATACTAGATATGGTCTTACGATGGTCTTCATCGGTTGCCTCATCTAGTCTTAATCGAAGCTCCGCAGAAATAAGACGGAGGCGGCATTTCGTCCATTTGAATGCGGTACGGAAAGGCGTCACGTGATGACGTATGCTGGCGCGCTCACCCTAGAAGAGCGCCATCGAGGCCATTTTGCCCACGGGAGGTTGTAGGCCAGACTGATGCGATTCCAAAGGGTATATGTTGCCAATCCCTCTGAATTGTCTTGCAAAGGAAATAGCGGCATATTCGGCAATTTGCTTGACGATGCGTTCCTTGGCGCCCTGGGTGATGGATTCCCAGCATTGAAAAAGGGGCATCCCATCTATACGATCCATCAAGATCCACTCGAAGCCTATAGGGTTGTCCCGTGAGGAATCGTAGTGGCGAACTTTAGGGACGGGTAGACGAGTACTTTCGTCGACCCACCGTAATGTTGCAACCTCGCTTTCTGTCATAGATTTAGGACATACCGGTAGAGATATCTTCAAGATGAGGTGTATCCCTTCGTACGAGACGCGGTATATTTTACTATACAGTCCATTCCAGTGATGCTGAACTACGTACTCCTTATCTGGGCCAACGACTTTCTGGAGGGTTAGGATAATAGAGTCAATTGTCGGTTCAACAGTCCATTCAGGTCTTACAGAAAAAGAACCATCGTCTCTGGTCCACTGGAGACCGTATGCTGGGTCATCTTGGTGAGGAGGAATATCGGCAGAGTCCAAGAGGCCATCTTTGTCGCCGTCGTCATTAATTGATTCGAGAGGGTCTCCAAACAAGGAATCTATGTCTTGCGGGAGAGCGCGGTCTCGCTCCTCATGCTCCGAAACGCCACCCCAGAGTAGGAGGTCCTCTGGTATCTCGCCAATGTTAGGCTGCATCTTGAATCAGCTTGAGTGAAGTTTTATAAGTATTGGAGTACGCGGTATATGGGGAATGCAAAAAGGTTATGCCTAGTAAGAAGGGTTTAAGGTTAAGACGGTCCGGGTTGAAACCAACGAATTCATAAGGTATATGCCTTTCCTAGGCTGACTTCTCGCTCAATACTGTAGATGATTCTTTGATATATCACGAAGAAAGAAATGTAATTGATGTTGTTGAAGAATCGCTAGTTACCTTAGTAGACTGCCTAAGGTGGTTATGCTAATCACTAGCATCGGGTAAGAGAAGGATCATGTTTAAACCTCCGAGAAAGTTTTTTTTTATGTTAACTGATATTTATTTTGAAACTTCTTGTTGTTGTAATAGTGAGTGTTGTAGAGAGCGGATAGTGAAGGCGGTCCGCGTTTGTTGGAGGTAGGTACCTCTGATACTATGTACATGAAGAGCAAGTACTTCGCGGCGTTCCTTACACTTTTCTTTGCGGTATACAAAGTACCTCGAATGGTAAAACACCGAGTTTTCGCCGGTCCAGTTAGGCCGTTTTCTTCGATATACTAAGATGCATCAAGGTTAGTAAGGTATCTGCATACAATATGGAAGGACGTAAGGTAAGGTAGGAGGAACGGATATTTGTACTACCCCGGTAATACCCGGGCCGACAGTGGAAGCAGGTATGTTTCTAATGTTCCTTCCCCAGAATCTTACGGTCGGTTGATCGGCGAAAAAAGGATGTTCGCACGCATTTTCCTTCTTTAACTCCTACGCTTTTTTTTCTCTCAACTTATTCACCTCAACCTACTCACTCTACCATACCTCTCCTCTTCGACTTTGCGTGCTCTTGGTTTTATAATCACCTTCTCCTTCTCGTCTTTTCTCTATTACATATCGTAATAGACATAGTTGACATATTTAGATCACATATAAGTTGAAAATGGTTCTCGCACGAGCTGTTTTCGGTGGTGTTCAACGCCGAGCTTTCTCAGTCTCGGCGCGAAACGTAAGTAACCTTTTATAGACCTCAATTATAAACGAGTGTTCTATCCGGGGAGTCAATGACTAACCTGCTTCTCTCTAGCTCTCCAAGGTCACCGTTCTTGGTGCTGCCGGTGGTATCGGCCAGCCGCTCTCTCTTCTATTGAAACTCAACCCCAGAGTAACTGAGCTTGCTCTCTACGATATCCGCGGCGCTCCTGGTACGCTCTATTCTCCAATTGGCGGATACATGGCCGTAGAACTTGATTCTAGCTATCCCGCCATGTCCGGATAAATTTATACCCAGCTAACATGTAATTAACTCACAGGTGTTGCTGCCGATGTCTCCCACATCAACACGAAGAGTACCGTCAAGGGCTATGACCCCAGCCCCACCGGCCTTGCCAACGCCTTAAAGGGCAGTGACATCGTCCTCATCCCCGCTGGTGTCCCCCGAAAGCCCGGCATGACCCGTGACGATCTCTTCAACACCAACGCTTCCATTGTCCGCGATCTTGCCAAGGCCGCCGCCGAGTCTTGTCCGGAAGCCAACCTTCTTATCATCTCCAACCCTGTCAACTCCACCGTCCCCATCTGCGCCGAGGTTTTCAAGGCCCGTGGTGTCTACAACCCCAAGCGTCTCTTCGGTGTTACCACCCTCGACGTCGTTCGCGCCAGCCGGTTCGTCAGCGAGATTAAGAACAGTGACCCTAAGGACGAGAATATCACCGTCGTTGGTGGTCACTCCGGTGTCACTATCGTCCCTCTCTTCAGCCAGAGCGGCCACCCCGACCTGACCTCCAACGACGAGCTCGTGAAGCGCGTCCAATTTGGTGGTGACGAGGTTGTCAAGGCTAAGGACGGTGCCGGTTCCGCTACTTTGTCCATGGCTATGGCTGGTGCTCGCATGGCCGAGTCCCTTCTCCGCGCGTCCCAAGGCGAGAAGGGCGTCATCGAGCCCACCTTCGTCGACAGCCCCCTCTACAAGGACCAAGGCATTGAATTCTTCGCCTCAAGAGTCGAGCTCGGCCCCAACGGCGTTGAGAGGATCCTTCCCGTCGGCGAGGTAGACGCCAACGAGAAGAAGCTCCTAGAGGCGTGCTTAGGCGACCTCAAGAAGAACATCGAGAAGGGTGTTGCCTTTGTCGCCTCCAACCCTCCTAAATAAATAACAGCAATCTAGATGGCTAGAACTCGGCGTTAGTTAACGTGCGTACAAATAATCACGAAGGAGAAGCAAAGTCGAGGGGTATGCTTGAATGATGTAGACTATGTTTGGTCATATGCTCTCATATGCACCCGCGGCTGACTTAACCCCCGCTACTTGTCTCATGGGAAAACGCGATAGACTTAGTACCTAGAAATGTACGATAGTAAATGATAAAGATATGATATCACGATATCCCCCCTCGTATTACAGGCTCGAATAAGAAGACGCTCGGTGTGATATATATACAATTCCGGCGTCATATGCACAGTATAGCAAATACAAGCGCGTTCACTGGCCACTGGTATTTCTACGACTCCTCGCCATCTCAGGTTTGCCTATCACGGCTTCGAGGGTTCTCGCCAAGCCTGCTTCGTCATACTTGAGCATACCGTCTGACCTCCTCCCGTAAACCCGGATACAGTCTATACCTAGGGCAGCTAGTTCTTCCTTGTTGACCTTGGGCACACCTTTGCCTTCGAGATAAATCAAGTGTGTGACATACCTACTCACCTCCCCTTTACCCTTACTTTTCTCCTCACCAACAGCGAAATCTCCCTGACTCTGCGCAGCCGCCTGCGCAATAGCTCTAACAAAATCAGTCGCCGTCAGCGGCTCCGCACTCGGTCCCGTCTCCCGGTCTACGCTTGAATTCAGAATCAACACTTTATACCGGACTCCCGGATCCGCGAGCACAGCCCCCACCCCGCGCAGCACCAAACTAGGCACAATAGACGTGTACAGACTGCCAATGCTATAAATTACAGCGCCGGCGCGACGCACAGCATCCAGGACCTTAGGGTTCGCAAGAGGCCAGATCTCGTGCCCGTACGGGTTAATATACCAAATTCTCTCGATACGCGCGGGCAAGTCTTCCTCGTCGGCCTTGCTAAAGTTAATGTACTGCTTGCGAAGGGTCGGCAGCGAACCGGGCAATGTGGCGTCCTCGATGCGATCGTGCTCATCCATTTCCCGGCGCAGGTGCTGCTGCTGCGGGAGCTGCTCGTCGTCGGGTAGGGAGGTAGGCGCTGAGGGGTGCGAGATGGAGTTCTGCCCCGTGATGTAGGTGCCGTCGGCTAGGCCTGCTGAGATATGGTGCGTGAAGTTGCTATTGATGGCCGGGAGGGCGGATACAGTAGGTGCGATGCTGCAAATTGTGGAGAGGAGGTAGATGGCTGATTCGAGGGAACCGGTGAAGACGCGGCCTCTGGATGAGGTGTTAATATGATAACACACACATGCATATATATTATAGGTACAATACGAATAAGAAACCATATGCAAACATACCCAGTCAAAAACAGATTCCCAATACTAGCCTTGGAGAAATTAAACACGGAACTGGGCCGCGCCCTTTTGACTATCTCCAAGTTGACGAGGTTGAATACAGACCGGATGAGCTCACGTTTCTCGCTCGAGATGTTGGTCCAGAGCTTGGCTCGGCCCTCGACTATATCTAGCCATTGCAGCCGCGCTTGCGTTGGATCAGACGAGAGCCTGTAGTTGAACAGCTCCTTAAGCGATGCTCGCTCTGCGTCTGTTTCCGATCCGGGGATTAGACGCACAAGACGACCTGGAAGAGGTGCGCGATGGAGATATCAGCTAAAGAAAGTCCATGTTTCCTAGTGCTGGTTATATAAGTGAGGTGTATTACTCACTGCGAATATCACCAATACCTATTCATTATCATTAGCTTCATAGGCAAAAACGCATGGACCAGAAGAAAAGGGGGCTAGTGAAATGAGATGCTATATAAGGAATATATACCAGGACCACCGAATACACGGATCAGCTCCGACGAGCTTCCTCCATTGTCGCTTATAGGTATGACGTAGCTAAGCCAGCAATTCCGGCTCTCTCTAATACTCTCAAACACATCGACGAGGCTATTAGTCGCAGTTCCGCCTCCGAAGACAACAATGCCTCTGGGGCGTGTGTCCATGATATACGTACGCTAAGTGAAAGGTGATGATCTAAGTTCGATCCAAGGTAACAAAGACGCTTTTCTTTGTTTACAACAGAAATTACACGCAGTGTCACGCTACCAGTTCGATGATGAGGGAACGAAAGGGGGGCATCTATAACATGATGGTCTCGTCTTGTAAGCGATCGGAATGTCCAAATTAAGTTAAAGCCATATCCATGCCGATTACTAACGACTAAAAATTGTAGACTCGTATGCCGTATGCATGTAATTGTCCTTTGAAGACGAAAAGAGGAACCGGCAAAAAAGAAGGGGAAGGAAAAAAAGGAGCCGAGGCAGTCATCGAATGGAATATACCTCGACCGTTCCTCCCGAAGTTTGCCCGGTCCCATACTATACGGTATCATGGTATGTATTACGGTATTACAGCATTATGGTATCATCACTTAAACAGCACGCCTTTAATTACGATACCGCTGAACAAGAAAATAGGTGGGTTGATCTATGGAACCAACGTCTTTTCTATATGTCTACCATGTCATATCTATGCATTAAACATCCCACCCGTCCCTTATATAGAACCGAAATGCTTTCTGCACATGAAGCATTACCTCGCAGCGCGGGCAGCTTGTGTCGCCTCTCGGAGTTTCTGCTTTCGTTCCTCCAACTTCCTCTCAAAAGCTGCTACCTTCTCTGCTTGCTTCTTCTCCTCCTCGGCGTCCTTCAGCGCCTTCTCTGCCTCCTTTCTTACCCTCTCACGCTCGTTCTGCTCTGGCCGGCGTATCGCGATGTCACGAGGACGGAAGTCGCTAAAAAGCCGCTTGAGGATCACTTCGATGATATAACAAGCAGCATAGTCGATAACCATAACCGCAGTCATCGTGGTCTTAAATTCATCCGTAAATTTCACAAGCTTCATCTGCTCGTTGAGTTCCGGGAAGAATTCCGTCGAGCAGGCGAACGCAATACCAGTAACCGAGATGATACCCCAATACATACCTCGGTTCTCAGACAGAGACTCCCTGAATGGCCGGCCCTGATAATTGACTGCAAACGTAGAGATCTGCTGGATCAGTTGCAGAAGGTACACGGCACTGTTTAGTAGTGACGGCGTGAACTCGGCCTCGAGATCAACCATTTCGGATCGGCTATAACACTGTTAGCAGGAAATTCTAAGAGTAATGATTTGCAACGACTTACGGTTCCAGCCTGTCGCAGAATCGGGCGATATAGATGAGCGTAGTAATATGAATAGCAAATTGGCCGAGAATCGAGCCGATGATATAAAAGTTGAATATGTTGGGCTGTGGTCTCTCCTTGGACAGTCCCTCGACAGATTTCGCGCGGGAAATCGAAAGGAAACAGACGCTCATGAGCATTCCACTAATAGTAATCTGCCCGTCGCCAAACTTGATACCCTCAAGATAAAGAACGCTAAGACTATAAGCACTAATGAGACAGTTGAGAGCCAAGATCTTATACATCTGAATTGTGGCGACTAGGGTGCAACGGCCTTGTCGAATGATGTTGGGGACAGCAATGACATTTCGTAACTTGCTAGTAAAAGGCGCAGCGACTGATGCATCACCTAGCTTGAGAGTAGGCGGCTCATCATCACCCAATTCCTGCTCCATCATCGCGGTCGTCATCTTGTCAGCGAAGCCGGCGGCCTTGTTAGCCACTTCTTGTTGCCTAGATGCTCTCGGGTCTTGGTTCAGTAGCTGCCGAGCTCCTGGGCTAGTTACGGTCTCGATGTTTGTGCCATTTAGCTTCGCAAGTTCTTCGACAGTAACACCTCGCTTCTGCGCTTCTCGCTCCATCGCCTTTTCGTAGTGAGGGTTAGAGGGGCCAGGAGGATAAAGATGAGCAATGATGGGCGGAACAGGAGGCGCGGGCTGATTGAATCGTTTCATGAGGTCGATCTGCTTCTGGTAGAGCTCCTTCATCTTGGTGTTGCGGGAATGCTCTGCGATCCTTGTCAAGTCTTCTTGTGTACCATTGAGAAGAGCGATACCGATGTGAGCCTGTTTTAAGGCTCCAACATCATTGGTTCCATCGCCAGCCATCAGTGTAAAATAACCCATATCCTTTAATCCCAAGAGAATTTCTTCCTTTTGCTTTGGAGACACGCGAGCATAAACCCAAGTATGACGGAGGAGCGATCGCCAGGCAGCTTTATTATCCTTAAACTTAGCCAGTGCATATCCAGTAACACAGATGTCCCTCGACTTGATGATTTCAGGGTCAATCGGCTTCGACGCATCTACCTCGACATTGATCTTATCATCAACACTACGCCAGACTAACTTCTCCCCTCCGTAATTTTGCTCTGGGGCGTCTAGAATGAGAACTTCGCGGTCAACAATCTCGACCTCTCTGGCGACATGCACAGCTGTGAGTGGATTATCTCCCGTAATCATGACGACACGATGGCTGCTCTCATTCAACATTTGCACAGCTTGCTTCGCATCATCCTTCAGAGGACACTGAAGAACTAGGAACCCGGCAAAAGTAAGGTCAGCCTCGACTTGCTCACGCTTCAGATCGTTGATTTTGCCGGAGCCAAGCTCGCTATCATATGTTAATTGTTTGTAAGCAAGAGCAAGCACTCGGGAACCACGTCGAGTAAAGTACTTGAAGGTCTCTTCATAATCCTTGGGGATAGAAACAAGCATCCTCATTATAGTTTCCGGAGCGCCCTTCACACCTACGAAAGTACCGCGCACCTTATTGCCAGTCTTAGAATCAACAGCATTAACTGTGGCGACGGAGCTCTGGCGTTTCAGAGCAGATGAAAATTGGAAGCGGCGCTTGATTTGAACAGCGCCTGAAGTACCCCCTGCGGCCGTGACGGCAGGCTTCGCAGCGAGAGTATCGTTTTTGCCTAGACCCCAACCGAGAGCCGCGAGTGTGGCCTTTTCCATAGGATCACCCACAATTTCGCCGTCTTCAAGCTTAACAAGAGCGTGGGCACTAGCTAGCACGAGGGTTGTTTCCATTCCAGCATTCTTGACAGAGGTTAAATGACTATGAGCACCATCAGATTCGCGAGGGGTATCTGTGCCACTGTGGCCAAGTCCAAGTCCCGCAATGCCTTCGACGACCAGGTCCTCGCCGGTTAGGGTACCAGTCTTGTCAAAGCATGCTATATCAATACGGCCGGCGAAGGGGATACGGAAAGGTTCAGTACAGAAGATAGCAAACTTAGCCAGGGCTGCCAGACTAGTATTTACTGCCAAGCTAAGTTCCATGGGAAGCTCAGGAGGCACGACGCTAGTGACGATCAAAACACAGTCGAGAAGCAACTTTGATCTCTTGCGATCTTTCTTGACACCCTCGTCCCAAACATACCACGAAGCGGCCACCGCAAAGATGAGGAGAAAGAGGATGAAGAATAAAGCTTCGGCATTGTTCGCAGAAACACGCTCCGTCGAGTAAATCATAGTGCGAACCAGACTACCCTGCGACGTCTCGAAGCCAGTTTTCATCACGATGGCCATAGCGCCATTGTCAGGAGGCGGGGGAACACCTGAAGCGAGCTTAGGCTTCTCTTCGTCGGGGTTGCCATGCGTAATTTGCAGGACTTTGGTGCCACCCCAGAGGAAAGCATTTTTATCTAGTCCCTCGGTGTCGATAGAAGCATCGACGGGTCTAAGTTGAATCGAATCCTTCAATAACGGTGTGCTCTCCCCCGAGAGCATAGCTTCGTTAACGATAGCTGTGCCCTCGACCAAAAGCATATCACACGCAACACCGCTATCCTCTTTAGTTCGCCCAACGGAAACGAGGTCTCCCGGAAGCAGCTTGTCGCTCTCGAGCTCAGTCCATTTGCCCAATCGGTACACCCACATATCGTACGGCTTAATACTCATGCCTCGAAATTCAACCAGGGTACGCTGTCGTTGCCAGACTACCGTGCTCTCGAATGCGACAAGCATAAATAGGGTAAATAGAGAATAGTACCAGTACTCATCCAGCATCCAGAGACCAACGCAGAAAATTTGGAAAACGAAGAAAGGAGCAACGGCATGCTCTCGAAAGAGCTCAGTGAAGGTAGGAACGGGAATATCAAAAGTATTAGAGCCATAGTATTGCTCGAGCTTAGTGAGTTCCGCTCGAGAAGAGATACCCGTCGATTTCTGAAACTTCCCGATCTTAGGCTTAGGCTCAGCGTCGATCTCGTAGGTCAAGGTACTGAAGGATTTCTTCGCGGGGTCATAGAGAAAACGGCGCTTCTGAAATAGAAAAGACAGATTTGTCTTGTCGCCGACCTAGAACGAGCAAGGCGGTTAGCAAGAGTAAAGGGACTGGTATAAAGGGAGAAAGCGTATACCTCATCGCGAATAAGTTTGCAGATGTCGGCTGAGCCGGCATTGGCGATGGGGATGACCATGATCAGTTGCGCATCTTCGATCCTGCTTGCTTTCCTCGCAGTAAAAAGAGCCTTAAGATTGACGCTCCAGTTGGTGCTAAGCCAGACCAAACTCTGCAGAGTAATAATGGCGCCACACCAGACGAAAGTCCACTCAGATGAACCAATGTGTTTGGCGTATAGCTCGGGGGTGTAGAAATAGCGGGCGAATATAGGCCATATTATGGCAAAGGGTGCGACATATGTGTGAAGATAGAGGGGAAGCGGCTTGAGCAACTCAGCGCCCTGAATCTGGGAATTGTCGACGAGAGCCATTATAACACCGGGCCTCTCGGTGATCCCATAAGTCTAGGAGACTTAAGAGACCCAAGAAATATATAAACCGTAGTCACTCTTCTCCCTCGTAATCAATCGTGCGCCGGCGGTCAGGGCGGATAGAACAGCGCTAACACGTCCAACGTTGAGTGGACAAAAAAAAAAAAAAAAGAGTAAAAGTAGAGGGAGACTATTTCGAATAGAAATTGTTGAACTCGAAAATCGAGATGACGTGTGGCAACTATCGCTTATGACAAGTGTTGGCAACTGATTGAGTGCCTTGAGGTATGTAGTTACTTGACCTAACTTAACATGGGCTATGTATGTACTTCGTACCTTTCTCATCGTTTCACAAACCACATATGCATGTTTAAGTTACCCGTTGCTGCTACATGCACTGTATATACAAGGTTTCTGCAGGGTTGTGGCTCCTTCGCTTTAGCGCACAGACATGCGAATGTACCTAGCTGAAAGTGAAAGTACCCAGGGCTATTACCTAGGTCCTTAATCCAGCACAATCCACAATGTACCTTACCTCATGTACCTAAGTATACTCAAACAATTTATACCTACCTAGGTATTTTATCATTTCCAATTGACACGTTTGAATTAACGAGACATGTACCTAATCTCCCTGCCATCCGGCTCCATTAGCAACATCTCCTCACCATTTTCGATGATGATGGCTTCGGCATCAATCTTGATTAGTTAGGTACCTAGTCATCTGGTACAGGATCGAGCTTTTCTTCGTCGAAGCTAAGCGCACGAAGCTCGTGCAGCCTTCATTCATGATTCGTGAGAGGTAGCCTAACATAAAATAAATGTGCAAGAGTTCCAAACGCCAGTTCCCTGTTGAGTAGACTATCTATTTAGTCCAGCAGTTAGTTAATTATGAGTTGGCAGTCGCGTAAGTATCGGCGTTATAACCAGACAAATACAATTTAGGGCGCGTTATAGAACAACAATAAATAAATGATCAATTGTACTTCTATCAACAATATTAGAACAGGCTCAAAGTCTCCAGCCTTACACCTTCATCCTCCGAGCCTCCCCTCAAGCTAACATAGTTCTTTCCAGAAGCCAATACTATCGTTGCTGTAGTATTGACGTATTTTCCTTTGCTAGGAAGAAGATCCAGGCTCGTCTGTGACACCTGATTAACTTCAACACCTAGCCCTACCGTCGTATTACCAGAATTAGAGTATGTGAGTATCAGAGAGGTCTGACCACCACTGGACACGATTCCGGAAAAGGCTACATTGCTGTCCGTACCCAGTCCTCCAACAACAGCCCCATTTGCTGTAGCGGTTGAGCTGTTATCAAAGACGACGCGCGTGTCTTTCCCAGTAAGGTAAGCATCAACTGCGTGGTAGGTTGGGCCAAGGATGGGCGGCGTCCAAACCTCCAGTTCGCAGATACCGACCCAGAGGTGGGATGCCTTCCGATACAGGTTAACGGCTAGGAACTGTGTCTCGGTTTGATCAAAGGTTACTTCGTTACGGTCATTAGGCAATAAACTGGAGGTATCATTGACCATAGCTAACAGTCCGGAGGATCCGTATACCTCTATACGAGCCGGCACATCTACGCCTCCTCCTCTTACGACGTCTGAAAACAACGCGAGTGTGACAGAAGATATATTTCTAGGTCGAGCAAATGTAACTGTAAGTGTATCATTTCGATTTGGTGATCCGTAGTTTGTCCATCGATTGTCGGGGATCGAGTCGTAGAACAGAACACCGTCAATAGCCTTGAATTGAAAGTCGCCGGAATTGGTGTACGTCGCAGTAGCCATCGGGTACTGACCAGGCCCGGTAGGATTAGCTGTATCTATTAGCTAATGGTTTTAACTTGGATTATGTAGAAAAGCCCAGGTTGGGTTTAAAATTTAAGGAAACAACTCAGTACGGGAGGTAGAGGCATAGTAAAATTATCAATACGAACCTGCAATGTTAATCAAGGCATCAGCTGGTAATATTGGTGGGGGGATGCGTATCGTAGCATGCTTCTCAGCGCCGTTATATACCTCCTTACCGTCAACAAAAACAGTCAAACCATGTCCAACATTGTATCTTGATCCATATTTGTCATATAGTATGGTTACGAGGTGTCCATGATATGACAGATTTTCGAGAGCAAAGTAAGTCCAATTCTTTGGAATAATAGGTGAAATTTTGAGTGTGTTGTCTTGCTGCGGTATGATCCCGAGCAGGCCAGTTATGACATCGTCATTGTTAGTCGAGTGATCGTAATGCTCTGAGTGGTTCCAACTGTCGGCGCTCCAAGTATCCAGAAAGGGATAGTGAGATTCTGCAACATAAGGATGGCCGTCTTTCTGTTGGGTTCCCGCATATGTGTGAAGATACTGCAAGTACTGCTCAGCGGTAACATTTGTAGTTCCAGAGCGATATATTGCTGCCAGTGACTTCAAGGTATGACCTGTCGAATACGGCCATGACATACCATTCCAGTAACAACCTACAAGACAGTTAGTAAATTGCAAGATACTTCATCAGGAGCTATAATTTCGAGTTGAGCTTCAGCGTACAGTAATCATCTGGTCTAGTAGCCATGAACCATGGGTCTCGTATCTCCAGTGTTGTTGGACCGTAAGGAGCTAAGAACCCTTCCGGGTCAAACATAGCATCGATAGCCGGCTGTGCATACGACTTATTCAGGCCAATGCCGAATCGATATGGGAATAGGCCGACTTGCTCCCTTCCGGTAAGCCGTGTCAAATTAGGATTATTGGGTCGAATAATGTCCATGAAGAACTGTTGCTCGGGAGCCCACATCCTCTTATACATAGCCTCCTCGAGGCTGTCGGCCATAATGGAAAACTGAGCCTCCCTAAACCCATCGCGGGCAAGATTGGCAGCCCGGGCTATTGCCCTAGCGTTTGCCACCATATAGGCGTTATGGCTAGGCCTGAAGGTGTCAGGGCCGTCCTTCCTTAGAGTCCAATCAGTCCCATTAGGGTCAGCAATAAAGCCCGGCAGGGATAGTTCTTGCGCGTCCCAAACTGGCTGGTAGTAGTATAAGCCGGCTGCCCCGTCATAGACTTGATCCCATTCATGCCATATGCGAATCAAGTCATCGAGCTGGGCAGCGAGAAAATGGGTGTCTCCGGTCACCATAGCACGGCGGCTCGCGGCGTCGAGGATCCATTGGGTGTACTGCAGCGCGTCGGCTGGCCCACGGGTATAGAGATGGATATAGTCATCACCATAGAAGGTATCTCTCAACCATCTTGACTCGTCAATCTGGTGCCCAGCCGCGGCATCGATAGAACCGAAAGCCTTAGCGTAGCCAACTGGTTGGACGAACTCGGTACACATATAACCTGTTCCAGCCCTGATGTAGCGAAGATTACGTTGGATAGATGTCCACCTGTAATAGTAAACATCCTGGATAAGCGAATCGGGGATATCGATGAAAGGGATATTATGTCTCAGGAATGATTTGCCCGCGAATGCGCTGATAGGCGTCTCATGATCTAAGAACGAGGTACCCTTGACATCTCCAAGCTCATGCCGAGGAGGCACTCGCTGCTGTACGAGGAGAGTATAAGCGAGCACACAAAAAAACCCAATCACCGAGATAAGAGCGGATACTTTGAGGAGGAGGTAATCAGCATCGGACGGCCCGCCGTCCTGTTTTCTCCTCAGTGGATTCCCCTTGCTGTAATATAGAGGCAACGAATCAACATGTTCCTTGAGGTTGGCGCTCTTGGAATCGGTCGATTCAAAGGTGTTATAAGACTGCCGCGTCATTTTTGCGAACAATAGATCTTATTAGGTGAACTCTAGCTTGGGTGACGCAGGTACCAAGGTAGGGTTACCTTGCGATGTGACCTATCGAAGCTGCATGGATTGGGGTAATACCAATTTGATACCAACAACAACAACAACAGCAATATCCGGCCGATTGGACACGATGTATATCGTGTAAGTATTAACGTACTATTAACATATATGGATACCCATGAAGGTAGGGCTGCAGGCGGTATAAATGGTATAGGTAGGTAATGCTGGCGAAGGCTTCGGTAAAGATAACGGTGAGAAACGGCAGACACCGGCAAGCGACGGGCCTGCGGCGTCACTGAATCTAGGGGGATTTCTCCACAATCAGATCCCCGCAATGACTAAGATGTCGGGAACAACCTTATATACCGAGTTATGTCGTACCGGATTAGTGAGACAAGTACTGGAGTTGTAAGTATTAAACGTGAACAGTATCTACCTAATTCATAGTTATTAGTATTTTACTTCATTGTGTATGAAATATATGAAAGTCCAACCAACCTCCCCAAAATTGATATAGAAAGATCTGCGTGGGCTGAACCAATTTTGTGTTAATTTCCTGACGATCATCCTTGAATTGTTTAATAGGGATATTAACGCCATCTTTATGTAGATTTCCCCGCCTAAGATCCCCCTCATACTCACTACCTAAGTAGGTAGGTCGTTGAGGAGAGACTCATGTGGCCGGAGGAGGAAATAGTCATGCGCATAACGTCATGGGCATGACCCCCTCCGCATGTCTAGGAAATATGGTCAACGCCAACCCCGGATAGCTTGTGATAGGTCAATAACTAGGTCTCTCACCTTGAAATTCGACGACAGCCATCATGACCTAGGTCAGATAGATCTTTAAGGTTTCCAGTACTGCTTCATGTCCCCTCAGAATCCGATTTCGGTAGGCTTTTGGAGAACTAGCCGGGACATTATCAATAGTATAGACAAATCTAGAGCGTTCCCGGGTTGAGACGTGACCGAGAAGAGTGTTACATTGTTCCAGAACTAACACGATGTTCAGATAGATACCCTCATCGTCTGACTACTTTCCTTTTCTGTAGGTAAACATTATTATTGTTAGATATAATGATTTGCTATTAATGGGCTGTCAAAGACGCTTGCACATATGTCTATAGATAAGCCGACAAGTAAAGAAGTAAAGGTTGTCTAAGACAACTTTTTAATTGGGGTTGTAAAAGTTGACAGCTGGGTTCAGTTGCCAGACCTTAGGTACCTAGGTACTAACCTATCTGTAGGTACGTTGATACATTAGTACAATCAGTACATTGTACGTCGGCATCGGCGTCGGCGTGTGTCATCTCTACTTCCAAATATTTGAACCATTTTCGACTTCGGCATATCACATTATATCTAACCCAGCAAACGGTCTCATTCCAATCGGATTTCGTATTTCCAGCTCGTTTTCAGTTTACCTCAAGCTGTTATGTCAGTATTTCAACTATCAAAGCTATTACCTCTACCTGAGGGTGAACTGAAGCAAGTCATAGACTATGCGGCTACGCTCTCTAAGCCAGACGCCGCCGAGCATTTTCGGAATCTACTCGGCGAATCGCCTGAATCTATTGATTTTATAGCTTCTTTTAATTCCAAGAGACAAGACCCCACAGCTTCAACTACATCGTCAGGCAGGTCTTCCTCACATATCGAACCTGTGCCGAAGCCGACGAGAACATCTAAAAAGCCAAGGACTCAACAATTGCATGCTCTCGCTCCACGTCAAATCATCAACCTCGGCCCTGCACCAGGAACCGCATATAACAAGAATGTCGAGAGCGACTACATCACTCAGCGTCCCAGCCCGGCCGCAACTTCAGCCGGATCTGGGTCCGGAAAGAAGCCTCCGCCCCAGAAATCCGCAACTCCTCCTCCGCCAAAGCTACCTCCCTCTGCCGCGGGTCAGCTGATATCAGATGTCCGGAAGCCCAAGCCAAAGTCAATGCCTGCTTCACGGTCTTCAACGCCGGCTCCGAAAACCAAAGTCCACATCTCTGGTGGTACCGCTATGCATGGCGCATCTACAGCTTTATCAGACTTAGACAACGCCATTCGCCTTCTTGAAACGGTTACAAATCCTACTCTGGGAACAGACGACTCCGCTCGGAAATGCAACTGCGTCGCTGCTAGGCATCCCTTGCTGGCTGCCGCACCGAACTGCATGAATTGTGGGAAGGTCGTATGCGTAAAAGAGGGCCTCGGGCCTTGCACGTTCTGCGGCACGCCGCTTCTGAACCCAGCCGAGATACAGTTAATGATACGGGAACTGCGTGATGAGCGGGGCCGAGAGAAAATGGCCGCCAACCGCGAAGCTAACAAGAAGGCCGACGTGTCGAGGACCCCTGCTCCTTTCTCAAAACCTAAGGAAGTCACCAGCGAGACTAGTGAAGCACAAGCGAAGGCTCTAGAGCATCGAGATCGTTTGCTAGGGTTTCAGGCTCAGAATGCACGTCGAACGACTGTCCGGGACGAGGCCGCTGATTTCGATGTCAGCGGGGCTATGACAGGATTTGGCGGTAATATCTGGGCCACGCCCGAGGAGAGAGCTCGGGAGTTAAAACGCCAGCAGAAAGTTTTAAGAGAGATAGAATGGAATGCTCGACCAGACTATGAAAAACGACGGCAAGTTGTCAGCATCGACGTAGTAGGTGGCAAGGTAGTTAGGAAGATGGCAGCCGTTGAGCGACCAAGGAGCCCTGAAGACGACATACAGACCGGTACGACCATACAGGAGGTCAATAACACCAACCGCGACAATACGAGCAGGGGAGGCGGAACTGGAGGAGCTTTCAGCAAGAATCCATTGTTAGGCTCGCTCATTAAGCCAGTTTTTGACGCCAAGGGCAAGGGAACTAAGCTAGAAGGTCGTGATCTTAAGACTACTCGGTGGAGGAGAGTACAAGATGATCTAGACGACAACGAGGCCGTCATTATTGATGGTGGGGCGTATGGAGGGAGATCCGGTCAAGAAACGGCTCG
Organism: Daldinia decipiens; assembly: GCF_022478715.1. Lineage (NCBI taxonomy): Eukaryota > Fungi > Ascomycota > Sordariomycetes > Xylariales > Hypoxylaceae > Daldinia > Daldinia decipiens. The sequence goes on from NW_026054586.1 coordinate 303,723, forward strand.
TGCCGCTATAGATGAACCTGCTTGCGGTTGATGTAGGCCCTGATTAAAAAAAAAAAAAAAAAAAAAAAAAAAAAAAAGTAACTAATGAAGGTAGTATCCAAATGATCACACCACAGTCAAGTTCGGCTAGGGTATTATAGTGTCGTGTAAAGGAATGTCAAATATCTTCATTGGTATAGTATCACCTCGAACGACCATTGCTACGCCTAGCTTGAGAAACGAAGACTAGTCCATATATGGATCCGTGACCATATTTCCATTGGTATCTCCCTAGCCTCATCAATCCGTTTCCGTCAACCCAAACATTTTACCTCCTTAGAGGCTTGCTAGGCAGTACGTCCAAGTGACATTTCCTTCTACTACTCACAGCTGAAGCTGGTATGTGCTTGAGCTTGGCCTTAAGAAACCAGCAGTCGCCATGCATCTATAGAACGATCGGCGTAACGATACAAAATGTACTGAGTGGTATTAGAATTATAGTTCCTTCCTCCTAACGGGTGTTATCGACAATGCCGTCTGCGTCAAAGTCGTCATGATTACGCTACAACCGCGTCCCGGGGCAATGATAGAAACTTAAGCTGCAACTTTCTCCGACTCTTTGCTCTCGACGATACCGTTCTCGGTAGTACCATTCTCGGTAGTGCCATTCTCAGTAGCGGTGCCGTTCACCTTAGGTACCGCGGCCGCCTTCAACTGCTTAACTTGCTCCTCAAGACTCTCAACCTTTTCTGTGGCTTCCTTCTTCTCGGACTCCAAGCGAGCGACATCAGCTTGAGCGTCTTCTAGCTTGGTGTTCAGATCGGACTGAGTCTTCTCATCTTCCTGCTTTTCGGACTGGAGCTCGCTGATCTTGGTCTCGAGGGCATTCTTCTCCTATTAGTATTAAAGTTAGCTTGAATTATGTCCAGAAAAAAAAAGACTCAGAAACGTGAGAGTTGGCCTACAGATTGAGCTTCCTTAAGGTCTTCTTCAACCTTGGCAGCCTTGGTATTAACCTCCTCGACATTAGCTTTCAGGCTAGTGATTTCTTCCGATTGTTCATCATGCTGCTTCTGCAAATACTCTCGTTCGTTCTGGACGGATTCCAGCTTTTCCTGCAACTCGGCTGCTTCTTGCTTTTGCTTTTCGAGCGTGGCAGCTTGCTCGTCGTGTTGTGCTTGCAACTTCTCATGTTCATCCTTCGTAGCTTTAATCTTGTCTTGTAACTCAGCAGCTTCTTGAATTTGCTTTTCAAGTGTAGCAGATTGCTCGTCATGTTGTGCTTGCAACTTCTCACGTTCACCCTCGGTGACTGTGATCTTGTCTTGTAACTCAGCAGCTTCTTGCTTCGCCTTCTCAAGCTCGGCGGCTTGGACCTCAAGCTGCTTTTGTAGTGTCTCGGTTTCCTCCTGGGTCGATTTTAATTTACTCTCTAGTTCGCTTGCCTCTTTCTGGGTACTCTCAAGCTCGGCCGCATGCTCTGCCTTCAGCTTGTTCTGGCTCTCTTCCAGAGCAGCAATGTTTTGCTGCAGCGTTTCTGCATCGATACGCAGTTGCCCTACTTCGGCTTCGTGAGCTTGCTCAAGCAACTGTGTCTTTTCTTCAGCATCGGCTAAGCTCTTCTTAGCGTCTTCTACTTCCTTGGTAAGACTGTCGTATTCCCCCTGCAAGGATTCGTGCTTTTGCTTCCATTCGGCCAAAATCCTCTCCGCCTCAGCAGCCTTCTCACCAGACTCTGTCTGTAACTGACCATGGGCTTGTTGCAAGTCATCATGTTTCTGCTGCGTTTCAGCCAAAGTCTTCTTTGCTAAGGCAATCTCCTCGTCGGATTCCTTCTTGAGTTGATCGTGAGTTTGCTCGAGGGCCTTGAGCTCGTTTAGCGATTTTGTGAGACTCTCCTCTAGTTCATCTCGGCGAGTCTTTACAGATGCCAGTTCTTCAGTAAGCTTGCTGTGGTCGCTCTGCAAGGCCTCGTGGTTCTTGCTCGAGGTAATCAATTCCTCTTTCACGCTAGACAATTCTTCCTTGAGCGAGGCTTCGAGGGAATTCCGCTGCTCAATAGCATCGGCTAGTTCCCGCTTAACGCCTGATAGCTCCTCGCTTAGTGAGTTCTTCTCCTGCTGTAAAGCGTTCACCTCGTCCTGTTTCTGTGCTAGTTCGGCGCGTTTCTCCTCAAGCTCCTGAGCTTTGGCAGAGGCAGACTCTTCAAGAGTGCGACGCACCGATGCGGAGTCGTCGGAAGTCTGCTTTAGCTCATTTTGAAGCTTATCAGCCTGTTCCTGGTTTTCCTGCTTCAGTGATGTGGACTGTGCTTCCAATTCTTCGATCTTTTTGCGCAGGGCCTCTGCCTCCTCGGTGGCCTTGTTGAGCTCTTCCTTGGCCTCTGATAATTCGCTTTCCTTCGTGGCCAAGTCCTTTTCGAGGGTGGTAATATTCTCGTCTCGCTCTGAAATCTTCTTCTCTATAGCTTCTCTTTCTTCCTTGGCAAGAGCAGCGGCACTAGAGAACGTAGAGAGTATGTTACCCATCTCGTAAGGTGCTTCTTTGCGTCCTCTTTTTATGTGAGGCGGAAAGAAAATTGAGGTTGCAAATTGCTATTTTTGTTACAAAATGTGCCGCAAATGGGGAATGAAGATTCAGACGAAATGCAACGGCTTTCTACCAAATGATGCTTGCTTTGTTGGGGGTATCCGATAGCAATCAATCAAGTAACAGAATTGAGATGCTAGGTATCAATTAAACAAATTGTTCATTCATTCATTCTGTCGCATGCATAAAATGAGATGTTGAGAGGGGAAAAAAAGATACGATAGGTTCCGATGGTGGTAACAGGGAAGTGACTGGGTAGAGAAAAGTTCCTTCCCTTTGCTGTTACTGCCAATTAAAAAAATATTTTCAAGCCAAACAGGGATCCGATGTCCCGCGGTCCCGCATCAAACGCTACTTAAGCTACCTACCTATCTAGCGGTCAAGAATTAGACGTGGTTGGTCGCTATGCTAATTCAAATGTTGGGTGCTTTGCAGGTGACAACTCATGTACAGCACAACCTTTAATCACCCCGCCTTGTCTTACATAAGTGCACGATCCCTACTTTAAAAACCAATCAACTTGCAAACATCTGGTATCATATGTTATCATCATGTGAAATCACATATTTGCATTTTATTTAATATTAATAAAAATAAATGAAATGTTTTTAGTAAATTAAAATTAATGTTTATAAATTTAAAAAAGAATTATAAAAAATTATTAAAAGTTATAATAAATAAAAATATAAAATTATATTATAAAAATATATTATTAAATTTAAATAATAATAAATTTAAATATATAATTAATAAATAATAAAATTATAATATAAAAATTAAAGTTTAAACATTAATATATTTATATAAAATATTTAATAAATTTATATTAATTTTAAAATAATTAATTTTAATATAATTTATATATATAAATTATAATAAAATTACGTAATAAAATTATAATAACGATAATATAAATAAAATAACTTAATTTATTTTTTACTTTTATAAATTAAAAAAAACGAAGTTTTTTTTATTAATATAAAATTAACTTTCCATTTATAATAATCTTTAATAAATTATTATTATTATTATTATTCTTATTATTATTATTATTATTTTTGTTATTATTATTATTATTATTATAATTTATTACGAGATTTTTAAACTTTAATTTTATTAATTTAATAATAAATACAATTATTATAAACGTATTAATAAAATTTTTTAAATATTTTAAATATATAAATGATTAAGTATTTTATTATTGTAATTTAAAACAATTAATATACTTAAATTTTAATATATAAGGAAATTTTTTAAAAAAAATAAAAATGAAAATATTATATATTTTATTGCTATAATAAAAAGTTTTATAAAAAAATTTTATAATAATGTTTTTAATTTAATAATTAAAGTTAAAAAAGAAGAATTTTTATTTATTAAAAGTTATATTTGTTAAGGATCATTATGAGTGGAAAGTTAAAGTTATATTAATAAAGAAAATAAAGTTTTTTTAATTTATAAAAGTAAGAAATAAGTTAAGTTATCTTATCCACGTTATCGTTATCGTGGTCTCATTACGTAATCTCATCAATATTAATATTATAAATATAATTAATTGTGTTTATAAAAAATAAATAATTTTTTATAAAAGTAATAACTTTATAATATATAATATAAATATATTAATAATTAAAATATTTAATAATATAAGTTAAATGTTTAAAATTAATTAAATAAAATAAAATTATAATAAAGTTATTAATGATATATTTATTTTAATTTAATAAGTTGTTAAGATTTTATATAATAAAGATATAACGGATTTATAAAAATCTTTAATTAAATTTAAATTTTATATATAAGTTTTATTTATATAAAAAAATGTTATTATAATAGTTAAAATATTAAACGATTTTTTTAATAAATAATTAATTAAAAAAGTAAAATAATTATAATTTAAAAATAATAATTAATTTTAAAATATTAATTTAAAATTAATAAACTTTAAAAAAACTTAAATTAAAGGCTTTTAAAAATGGGAAAAAGAAAAAAGATATTTTAAAACGGAAAATCTAAGAATAAAAAAAGTGTAAAAATAAAAAAGTAAAAAATAAGTTTTTTTAATAAATATATTTAATAGGATAATTTAATTTTTTTTAAATAATATATTATTTATACTTATATTTTAAATTAAAATAAATATTTTTATTAATATATTTTTAAAAATTATAAAAATTATTAAAAAAAGAAAATATGTTTATTATTTAAAAATAAATATTTAATATATATAATTAATAAATTTATTTTATTAGTTTAAATATAAAAAGATTTTATAAAATATATTTAATAATGAACTAATGTGGTACCACATCGTTAAAAGCAAGGGTATTATTATGTAATTTTAAATTATAAGCCATATAAAAGTTTAATATTTATTATATTCTTTTAATTAAATAGCTATAATTATTATTATTTAATTATGTATTTAAAATAAATATATTTGTTATTTTTTTATATTTATAACTTATGGTTTTATTTTACGTATTTATTTTATATATCTTATCCGATTAATAAATCTTTACAATTCTTTTAAAATATAATGTTATTATTAACTGTTTAAAGCTTTTTATAAGGATTTAAACATTGAAATAATATGTTATATTTTATAAGAAATATTAATACTTATTTAATGGCGATTATTACGGGACTTAAATTTGCAACTTTAATTTTAAAAGGATTGTTAAGTATTAATTAATAAGAATAATTTTAAAAACCGAGAAATTAATTTTAAATATTTATTAGGAAAATTTATAAAAAAACGAAGGAATTATAAAAATCTTAAAAGTTGTTAGGTATTTAAAATAATTTATTATTAAATTGTTATAAAAAAATTTTTATAAATTAATATTATTTAATTAAAAATATTTTTATTAATATAAGATAATTATAATTAAAATATATTAAAAGAATATTAGAAATAATTATATAATATAAAATTATTTATAAATTAAATAGTTAAAAATAATAATTAATATTATAAGATTTATAAATTAAAAGATATTAAAATATATAATTAAAGATAATATATAATTATAATAAAGTTGTTATTAAAAGATATGGAATTAATATTTTTAAGGATTATAATTAAAATATAATTAAATATTAATAAAAAAAGATATAAATTAAAATATAATATTATAACTATATTGTTAAGATAAATAATTTATAATTAATAAGTAATAAGATTTAGCGTTAAAAGACTTATTTATTTATTATTTTAAATACGTAAAAGAATTTATTAATTAAGATATTAAAATGGAATAAATAAAATATTATTAAAATTATTATAATAATTTTATTATTATTTATTTTAATATATCTTTAAGGAATATAAATAAAGGTTAAATTGATAATTATTTATTTATAGGTTAAATTTTACGCTAGAAAAAAAGACGTTATACGATAGTTAAAAAGTCGATCAGCTTTTAATGGATAAAGATAAATATTATTTTTACTTCCGTATTAAAAATAAAGGGCGAAGTTATTAACGCAAATTATTAGTAAGCTAAATATTCTTTATATTTTTATTATAATAAAAAATTAATTAACCTTTTGAAAACATCCTTAATTAGCCTTAGGCTAGTAATATTAATTTAAAAAATTAATTAATATAGTAAAAAATAATATTTAAATTAGAAATATAATTAAGTTTATTATTTTTTAAAAATATTATTTTACCATTTGTTAATATATTTTAAGTATTATTAATTATTGATTCTATTTGTATTAATTAGCCAGAATTTAAAATATATAAAGATATTTTAATTATATTATTTAATAATAAAGGTAATTAAAATAGTAAATTTTTAAAATAACCTTTAAGTTTTAAATAAATATAATTAGTAGCGCTTATTAATTAGTTATAATAAATTATTGTTTAAAATTTTAGTGAAAGAATATTTAATTAACGCAGAAAATTAATTAATATTTAACCGATTGTATATTAAAATCTTATTAAAAATATACCTATTATATTAGCCATTATTTTAGTTTTAATAACTTTGCCAACAGTATAAACATTGATTTTTAATTAAAAATTACTAATTTATTTATATTAAATTGTTTTATTAAACTTGTAAAATTATAAAAATAAATTATTTAATAAAATAAATATTATTTAATAATTAAAAGATGTTAATAAGATTTTTTACCGATATAAAATAATTAATTATAATTGGATTAAAGAAATTTTAATATAAATTATTAATAGTAATATATATAAAAAAGTTGATATAACTATCGATAATATAATTATTTAAAATAAGGTTTAAGTTTTATTAAAAAAAGAATTTATTATACATAATTTATATTAATATAAATTATATAAATTAAAATTAAAAAATTTTAAAAATAAAGGCATTTTTAATAATCTTATCGAATTTATAAATTTAATTAAGAATTATGTAATTTTTTTTAAGATATTAAATTAAATATAATATAAAATATTAATTTTAACAATTATATTAATATTATTTTAAGATAAATTAATAATAATATTTTAAAGGATATTATTTATTATATTTACTTTTTTCTTATAAATATTTAAATTATATTATTTAATATAATTAAAAATATAATATATAATTAAGTTAATAAAAAGTTAAATTATTAAATTATTATTATAATAATAAAAAGGTTAAGTTTTAAATTTCTGATAATATTAAAGATATTTTATAATAGTTTATTAATTGTTTACGAAAAAATAGCGTTAATAACTAGCTTTAATTTAAGATCTTTATAAAAAATAATAAATTATAAGATTTATTGATTATAAAGAATTTGGTAAAATATTTTAATATTATATAGATTAATATATAAAAAGCTATAATAGAATAAATTAAATAGGAATTAATAATTATTAAAAATATATTAAGAATATTATTTTATATAATAATGCGTAATGGATGTATAGTGTATTTTAGTTAATTTATTAAAATTAATTAAATTTAAACTTATAAATAGCTTTAATTTTTTAATTATTATATAAAAAATTATGATTAGGTTAGATTTTCCCTTTTACATATAATTAATTACTTATTTAATATATATTAGTTTTGTGATATTTAAAGAGATATATATATATGTTATATAATATCTTTATATTTAATAATATATAATATAGTTGTAGACGGATTTTTATATTATAAGCTAATCAAATAAATAAGGATCAATCTAAAATATTAATATCCTTAATACGATTTAATTGGTTATTAAATAAAAAAAAAGGTTATTAATATTATTATTTATAAATATATTTATAATTAAAATATTAATAGCTTATTTGTTAAGAAATAAGTTAAATATTACATTAAAAAATTAAGATTAAATAAAAGTTAATAATATTATATTTTATTTCAATTAATTTAATATTTTAAGATTAAATTACTTATATAATAACAGAAATTAACACTATAAGATTTAAGAACAATATTAAAATATTTAATTAAGATTTTCTTATTAAATATAGATGGTTCTTAGAGGTAATAAGGAAAGATAATATTATTTATATAAAGGATATCATTTAAAAAGAAATTAATAATTAATTTGAAAACCTGCTGGTAAATATTAATATAATTAAACAACAAAAAGGACTAAATAATAAAACCATTAAAATTAAATATTTTAATAAAAATAAGTTTAAAAAGATTAATAATATTAATTAATTAAAAATTAAAGAACTTATATTAATAAAGATTTTAAATATATACAATAAAAAATCTGTAAAATTTTAAGAAG